>NC_142570.1:23565625-23874218 GCF_041283825.1 Pyrus communis
TGTTCCCAAGACCGATTAGTCACCGGTCCCAGCCGGTTTAGAGTGCTTCATTGTCTCATGTCCGTACTATTTTCCCTCTGACTCAAACGCAGCAGCAGCAGCAGCTGCAGCATGAAAATGCATATACAATGCCGTTTCGGTCAGACCCAGAGAAAAATGAAATAGAGAAAACTCAGTGACTAGGAAATTTTAAGAAGAAGGTCGTTTGAATGAGACAAATACGTAACAGAATCTTTGGTTGGTTGGTTGGTTGGTTGGTTTGTTTGACAAGATTGTAAGATCTTCCAACATTCCAATTTGGATATGTTCGTAACCAAACAGACCACAGTGCTGAATGATCCCTTTCACTCAGCGGCGCATCTCATTGATAACTCACTCACTCGTGCATTCTGATTGGACCATACTGTCTCTCTACGGATTATTTTGTGCTCGTGACCTTAGCTAGCTTCGAATTATAATTCTCTACTTGCTTCTTCATCGTCGTGGTCCTTGTAAAGAGATTCGATACGTCAAATGTAAGTGAGGTTATGAGTTTCTACTCTATGGAACGTGTACAAAACTCCCACTCGAGCTGGGGATATGAAGCGATTACAAGACAATACATGAATACAAAAGATAAATACACAATGATCTTGTGGATTAGGTAGGAGCCTTTATTTACACTGACAGAAGAATAAGCCTTTATTTACACTGATGAAGTCTAACGGGTAAGAAGAGTTTAATTCTCATAGTTAACTAACCTCGGATTTGATATCAATGATTCAAATTAAAACACTAAAATTACTTTCACGTAGTCTCTCTACCTTTGATATCAAATTCAATGGTGAGTGATCATACAATCCTTGGTTATAGGGTGACCAAGAGAACATTTCTTAGGACAAGAACGCAAGGGAAATTAGACACCATGTTGGTGAATGGTTAGGGAGGACAAACACTTTGTGTATATATCGGGTAACTGATGTTTAGAAGGAACATATGCAGTCATTAAAACATGTTGAACAACCTTATCTCTAACATAACGGAAATCATTTGACCATGTTATTTGCGAAAATCGAAGATGATATTTGAAGGAATGAAATAGCACTTTGTTTTATAAAAAAAAAGAAAAAACAAGGGGAAAAAACCTAGATAACCAAAGACCATATCCAACCGAAGAAGGGTCAAAGGGCTTGGTTTAGCCCTTTGGTCCTCCAAGAAATTAATATTTTAATGAACAGTGCATAGTCATATTTCTTACGGTCTCCAATCGAGGGCCAGGCCAAGCATAACCTTGTCACAAGGGCCAAAGGGATATAGAACCAAACGTAATTTATTATTTTAATTGAATTACTATGGTTACTTAAATCAAATTACCTCAATAATTTTATGTTATGGATTGTCAATAATTTTCATGTTGTTAAATGTTTTTAAAAATGTTATTTAAGTTTCATGTTGTTAAATTTTTTTTTTATGTTGTTTAATATTACTTCATGTATTTTAATATTGTTTAATGTTGTTTCATGTTACTTAATGTAAAAAATAAAAAATAAAAACTATTAAAAAAATAAAATATGACGTCAGGATATGGCCTGGTCGGTTGGCCTTTTGGCCCTTTTTTCTAGTGGGGCCCACAAGCCCTTTGGCCTGACCCTCGGTTGGAGATGGTTTTCGGGCTATTTTCGGCCCTCTGAACCCTTCGGTTGGAGATAGTCTAACTAACTCAAAGTATCAGAACAAACATATCTCGTTTTATAAATACCAAGCACATCATTGATAAGAGCAGACGCAATCCAAGCAGAGGATCATGAAAAACAAGGCTGCCCAAATCAATATTGAAACTCCACTTCGCCATCTAATCATCAATACATTTTCACGTCTTGAAAATACGGTTCAATGACATATGACCGAACTATTCATCATCATCATACAATTGGTCGCAATTGTATAAAGAGGACGAAATTTATCAGATAAATTTTGCTTGAGCAAAATAATAGTAGATAGAGAGTCTATTTCAATGATGAGACTAGTTACACCTTTTGCAATCACAAGCTATTTGGCGAGCCACCACTTTCAACCATACTAACTATTTTAGTATCATTTTTCCCTAAACTTAACAATCCAAGTCCTTTTTTTTCTCTTGAGGTCCACAAACAATGCAATCTTATAATTTCTAATATTTAGCTAAAATTAACTTTCTTTCTCATCTTAGCTAAATATAGCTAGTTACTGTTCACAAAGTAAAGTTAGCTAGTCATTTAGCTAGCCAATTGGAGCTTAATTTTTCTACATTTTTTTTTAAATAGCAAAAATATCTCATTTAGCTACGCTACTCTAGTAAAGTTTGTGACCCATTGAGTTGGGCTTAATATTTTTCCTTAAATTAGATACTTTTGTTTCCTAGTACAACCCAAGTCCAACTTAGTATTTGTATTTGATTTAAATTTACCAATTGAGGGTATAATTGGAAATTCAAGAACAAAAAGTTAAGAGGGTGTGGATTCGGTACATTGGGATGTCTATAAAAGACACCCCCCAAAAAATTACAGGAGCCTTTGTTGTTCTCTTTCGTTCTTCGTTTCCCGTTTCTCATTTCCCGTACGCCTCCAAACAGAGAGAAAACAGGGTCTCTCTTTCCATCTCTCTCTCTCTCTCTCTCTCTGTGAAGCTGAAGGCCAGCCACCAGTCTGCCTGCTGCAACTTGCTCGAGTCATACCATGAGGAGCATGATCAATGCCCATTCCATTGACATGGGGATGAGGATGGGCTGAGACTGAGAGCCGCCAAACGAATTCAGGCTGTGATTGAAGACCCAATCGGCCACAGCGGCAGCCGGTCCGCCCGTTTAGCCTCTGTGGTGCGATCCAGATCCCGCGTCGGAAAGGTAATTGATGAACCATGCAACTCCGGGACGCTGCTAGAATTGTATTCAAAGTTTATTTTGTTTTTGAGAATTTTGAATTCCCTACACCACATTTTTCTAATTGTGTTTCCGGTCCATTCAGACAGGGGAGTGAGATTTCGACTGTTGTTTTTACTTTTCTGTTCGGTAGTGAAGCTGAAGGTTGAAGGGGGACTTGGAAGAAGGAAGAGGGGACAAGATCAAAAAGCAGAGCCGGGTTTTGCTTCGGTAAGTCGCTGTCGAATAATAATGACATTCAAGTTTTTTTATTTATTTCAATTTATTTTCTGTCTCTTTGTCCATGCAACCACCGCTTTCATACCCCAACACCTGTCCCTTCCCCCCCAAAAAATAAAATAAAATAAATAATTCAGAGTGCTGCTCCCTCTCTCTCCTCTTTTTCTCTCTCTAGTTGCCTTTGGAGTTTTGGAGGAACAAAGTTACAAATTGTCGACGAGATTTTACATAAAAGGAAAGAAATTTGGAAAAGAGAGATAAATGGAAGAAATTGATTTGGTTTGTTCTCTAATACAAATGTTGTCGTTACTTTCTTTCTTTGTAATTTATTTGGATTTTTTTATTAAACAAAAAATATTAAGAATGCGGTTTCAAGCTTCATTGCACGTATTACTACGAGTGTTTTAACGGTTAGATTTGATTTTCTCGATCGTTAGAGCCTCTAAAATCAATTTCGTATCACTCGGTGTTCCCCAACACTGAAGGAAAATTGAGTTTTGAGACCACTTTGAAGTTTTGAATTGCGATTTTTACTCCATTTTTCCCCTTTTTTTTTTTTTTTTTTGCTTCTTTTCAATTATTGACTCATTATATTTAAGGGATTTTCTCGGTCTTGTTCTCTGATCCCGAGCTCTTTTCCTTTTTCACTTTTTTTGTTCTTCTTTCTCTTTCTTTGGTCCCATTTGTTTCCTGGGGAGAATTCAAGGACCAAAGAATAAACAACTCGAATCCTTGCATTTCACACTTGCTCTCATATTTCTCCCTCTTTTTGTTTTTATTTTTCCTTTGTATTTTCTCACATTTTCTCGCCAACCAAACAAGTTTTGGGCTTTTGGCGGGCAGTGACTCTTTTGGTTTTCGCAACTATTATCTATCTATTCTATTACGAGAAGAGTGCTCGTCAACTTTTTGCCCCCTTCTATTATTTTGTTTAAAACTCTCTGAGGATTGCAGTCCATCCAATTCCAAGGATGTTCCACACAAACAAAGAACAAAAAAAACACTCAGCAGCGCACGCGGACTGTTCTATTTCCCAGTAAATTGTCCCAATTGCCCCCGTTTAAATTCCTTACTTCTAGGGTATTACTGTAATTAGCCACACCTTGTCTTTTTTGTTGCAAAAGATAGAGCTTGGACATTCCATCCCCTTTATCCATCCGTCAAAAAAAGAGAGATGAATTTGTTAAGTTTTGTTTTCATGTGAGTGTAATTTGTGAATTTCATGTACTAAACTGAAATTACGTGGTTTGTTCAGGGGTAAAAAGGTAAAAGAGAGGAGCAGGAAGGATGTTTACGTGCATAGCATGTACGAAGCAAACGGACGATGGAGGAGAAGAAGGAGCAGCGCGTGGCAGCGGCACCCCAAATACAAAAGAAGCCGTCAAAAGCCTGACGGCGCAGGTTCCTAATCAATCTCTCTCTCTCTCTCTCTCTCTCTCTCTCTCTCTCTCTCTCTCTCTCTCTCTCTCTTCTGTGTGACTGTGTCTTTCTCTCTCTATCTATCTCTTTCTGTCTCTGGATGTGTGTCGCTTGCTTGCTTCACCAGTTCACCTACACAGCCTTTGCTTTTTCCAGTTTCTTTTTCCTTTGAAAACACTAAAATAATAAAAATTAAATAAAATCATAAGTGCATTGAGAAGGGGGGGGCCGGGCGGGTCTGATATCGTGGGGTCTACTTTTGGCATCTTTCCCCCGTATATATGAACATCCTCCACTATTGGTTTGGCTTGCTGTTTTCTTTCAAATGGATGAATAATAATTCGTGTAGTTGGGATAGTGTTGATGGAGTAATCACTTGTGTTGTTGGGAAAATCAAATGCGTCGTTTCGGTGGCGTCATCTTTATGTGTTTAAATATTACTTTAATTATTCGTTAGATATTTAACATGTAATGTTATCGGTTACTGGAGCGTATTTTTGCAAAATCTAATTTTGAATTTATGAAATAAAAATACCTTTTGATACCTATACTCCCATCCTACACCTGCATGGCTATAACCTAATTATCAATAGGCACGGGGACTCAAATTGGCAGTGAGCCCAGTCTAGATTCTGTATTGTGACAAAATAAAAGAGGGGAGAGAGAGGGAGACAACTCTCAGTATGTCACATGTCAACTTTGAGTATGTCATGCAATCAATCATTTTAACCACTTGTTTAGTTACAAACTTCCGATCTTAAACACAACGCATAAATAAACACAAACATGTGAAAATTACTATCCTATTTTTATAGTTCACAAAATATATATTTATTTTGTAAAAACGATATTCACAGATAATGAAATGACAATAATCTCATTTGTAGGAGTCTTACAATCGCTGTTAAATGCAGTAGTGGGTTTATAATATTTTTTTTGGTAGGGTATCTATGCATCCAACTATTAATTTTTTATGGAACAATTCGGAGGAATGCACCAAAAATTTGTTTATTTTTTTTTATGAAAAACAAAGTACCATATGTTATTTATTTTGTTTGAATAAAGAACCAGGTAGACCAAGTCCAAAAAAAAGAACCAGGTAGACACTGGCCTCTAAGTGAGCAATGGTGGGACACGTATACTTTAACTATCATGTCATTAGAATATATAATATATGTAATATCGTATTAATTTATCATACGATGTCTACACACGTGACTATTATATTCATTTCAGAATTTTTTTTTGGTCTGATTTATAATGTTTTTATCTGACTTGATTCAAAAATTCTTGGGTGCTCTATAGTACCCGGTATCCAAGTGTTTACATCGTTAAATCTTGATTTTTTTTATATTTTAAACATATATTAACGATTAAAACATCATGATACTGACTTTTCAATCTAAATGGCTTCCCATTTGATATTAATCATGGCCTAATATTTTACTTTTCATTTATTTAGTCTGAATTGTTGTGAAAATGATTAATTTAAGCTCTTTTTTTTTTTTTTTTTATCAACAAATATATAGGAAATGTATAGTAAAAAGTTGCAATTACATTAAACATGTCAATTAGTATGAGTTTCCACAATAAGTAAATGGATGGGTTGGGATTGGTTGGGGTGTCGAGAAAAGACAAATGGTTACTTAAATTTGTAAAAAGAGAGACTGCTAATTGATGTCCTTTGGTGGTGACCCACCTTTGAATTCTTGTCTAATCACTGCATTTCTAAAGTAATACATAGAAAATACAAATCCAGTAGATGACAGCCCGACCCAGACGGGTCATGTTATAGCAGAAGAAAATAAAGTACATAAAATCAACCAAGATTTTGTTTGATCATCTGCCTTCACTTTGGGGCTTTTTGCTAGCACGACTCACTTTTCTAACACAAGGAATGCTACAGTTCGTTATCCACCTGCTCCAAAGATTCTTTTGTGTTACCGATTGTATGTTATACCCTCATCGAGGGAGGTAGATTGTCTGCTCTCTTGTTTGAGTGTCATTTCCATCCTTTCTTATTTTGTGCAGTCACGGTTAAGCCAGGTCAATATTTTATATTGATTTTTTTATAGAGACAATAAGATAAAAAGCAATAGGAATATAAAATGTTGACGTGGCTTAATCGTGACCGCACAAATAAGAGGGGATGGGAAGGGCACCCAAACAGGAGGGCAAACAATCTGCCTCCCTCATCGAGAACCCACATTTTCCCTATCCACACGACATAGTTCTTCTCATGAAAATGAAATTTAGTTTTAATGGAGTCACCGGCTTGTAAATGCTTGCCGTGTATTTAAAAAGTGCATTATTCGTTTAATAAACGATTGACACATAATAAATAAGTGATATGGGAGAATCTCTTTGTGTATGGATGTCTCAGCAAGACCAATCACAAAAATTTGGTTCCAAATAAATACGTACTTTCCATTATTCCACAGTAATTGTTGTTTTGCTTATGAACTATGAACTATGCATCACATTTCTACACTTTGATAAACTACATGTAAAGAAAGTAAAATGTTTGCTTCTTCACATGGAACTATCAAGTATAAACTGTTTTCATCCATTTCTATGTTATGTTTTTGGAGGAAAATTTTCTATTTTTCTGCTAAATATTCAAAACCTACTCTACATTATTGACATGGAAAATTCATAATGATAGAATGGGGTTTGTCTTCGGGCATCCAAAACCTACCAAGTAGCTTGACTGTTTTAACAATCTTCACCGTTTGATTTCTTAGAGTCAATCTTCACCGTTAATATTTTGGATTACCCAGTAGTCCCAAACTATTGAAAAAAAAAATGGGATAAAATGTATGTTTCAATTAATCATTGTACAGCTTTCTTGGACGCTTGACCAACCCCATTTATTAACATTTTGTAGATTAAGGATATGGCACTGAAATTCTCTGGTGCGTACAAGCAATGCAAACCATGCACAGGGTCAAGCAATTATAAGAAAGGACGGCCGAGATACCCGGATTTTGATACTGCTTCTGAAGGGATGCCGTACCCCTATATGGGAGGTGCAAGCACAAGTTCTACACCTGCTTGGGACTTCACCTCTAATCATCAGTTGGGTGCAAGATCGGACTCTCGATTTACTAGACCATATGGTGGCGGTGATCGTGCATCAATATCAGCACAGTCTTGTGATGTTGTGCTAGAGGATGAGGATGAGCCTAAGGAGTGGATGGCACAGGTGGAACCCGGCGTACACATTACTTTTGTATCTCTTCCTAATGGCGGAAATGATCTCAAACGAATTCGTTTCAGGTATGCCACTGACCTTCATTTATACAGACAAGCATATCTCTTTGGAGCGTATACGGAACATTTATAATGTTTTGGGACTTTAATTTGATGTGGCTGTGATTCTGAAAATGTCGTAAAATCTAGTTGTTGAATGTTGATTACCTGTGTGCCATAAATTGATTATATAAGATTTGAAATTTGAAGCCGAGAGATGTTCAACAAATGGCAAGCGCAGCGATGGTGGGGTGAGAATTATGACCGCATAATGGAGCTCTACAATGTCCAGAGATTCAACCGGCAAGCTCTTCACACTCCCCCAAGATCCGAAGATGAGGTAATGAAAATTAATGTTTTCTTTATCATTTTTTCATGTTTTTGTGATAGAGTTCTCTGCTCTAGACACTAGAAATGAAAAGGGTTTGTAGTGCTTTATGAAGTTTGTGTAGACCAAAATGTTATACTAACCGCTTGTACTCAGCAGCAGAGAGATTCTTCTTACTCAAGGATGGGATCTGCTATGGAAAGCCCTATGGCTCCATCAGTGAACAAAGATTGGACACCGAGGCACAACTATAAACCGTCTGGAACTGGAAGTAGAGGGTATTTCCCCTCTGATGGTTTGGATCATGGTGGTGGCAGTGGTGGTCACTACTATAATGCTGGTGGGTCAAGTGCTTATGGAGCAGGTGGCCACAAGGGAGAGGCATCATCTTTTGATGCATCGCGGACAACAACCTCCTCTCGAGATGAAGCTTCAGTCTCAATTAGCAATGCTAGTGAAGTGGAGTCGGAATGGGTTGAGGAAGATGAGCCTGGGGTGTATATAACCATTAGGCAGCTAGCGGATGGCACTCGGGAGCTCAGGCGTGTCAGATTCAGGTAATGGATCCACTGCCATGTTCATTCACTTTCTAATTTGAGTCATTCATATGGTACTTACAAGTTTTCACTGCATTTACTTCCATTCATCTAGTTCTTTATCTTGCTTGGAAACCTATTTTTTTCTTGCCCAACATTTACTTCCTTATTCCATACAACCAGTTCTCGATTCTGTTTTCATGATTCATATTTTGTAATTTCTCATTTTGTTGGCGGAGAGGCAGCTCATGACCTTATTTCTGTTATTTGCACAGCCGCGAAAGGTTTGGGGAGATGAATGCGAAGACATGGTGGGAAGAAAACAGAGAGAGAATACAAGCACAATACCTTTAAATTCTAACACTGCATGACCAACATTTCTGGTGGAAGGCATGAAAGATTTTAAGATGCATCTGGATGTCTCAAGAAAGCTGGAAAATAGAAGATTTCAATGGAGTCTCCAATGGAACTAATGATGGTTGGAAATTGAATTGACCTTATATGGTCTAAAAAGGCGACCCCAAACCAACAAGGCTCCCCGCTTTGCGAGGGTTGGGGGGAATGTGTATCTTACACAGCCTTATATGTCTAACACTTTAAATTACAATTTTTTTATTACCTTCCTTATCATATATAGTGATGGCCCATGAGGGTGGTAGTTCATTCACATGGGATGGGAGACCCAGATGTGTCCATTTTTGCCTTCGATTGTCTTTGGGTCTTCTTTTTTGCCCCTTACCATTCCTCCTTGTTATATTTGGAATTTTGGGATTACGTGGCTCACATTTGAGTTTGTTCTTTGTAACACATATAGTTTGAGAAATGGAATTTCATTGATTTGCGGTTATATCTATGGATGTCTTGTACTAATCTGATCGACGTTAAATTTTGAGAACCTATCGATCAAATATCGACAATATAATGACTAAAGATTGTCAACAAAGACAACATATTGAAAAGCTGATAATTTAGAAGTTTATAATTTTATTATTTTGACCATTTTACCTTTATTTTTTTCACATAATTTGGCTTTTATTCATCCCTCTTTGTTTTTTAAGAAAAATGATAAACATACCTTTTTTAATTTTCTCACACGCTCATATTTAATTTTTTTTATGTTGTTTTCATTTGATTTATTTATCGATGACTAAAATTAGAGAGGGAAAAACTTGTTGAACCCTTACATAAAAGGAGAAGATCCCTCCATGTTGTGTTCACCTGGGAAGTTAATTAGAGTAACTAGGCATGTAAGTTCTCCTAAACAAATTTTGACAATTAAGCAATTTCGTGAATGCGATAAAATTAATAACGACTGCCCCACGTACAATATAGTACCCGTTTTTAGAGAGTTTGGTAGCCAGTATATGTTGGACTCCATTTTGTGTGCACGAATTGTAATATTAAGTGTTATATATAGTCTATTAGTAAATGTATTACGTATAAGAGATCTCTTTTGTTAATATATATGACATATGAACTATGGTTTCGTTTGGTCTTTTAAGTAGAATTAGAATGGATGATTCATCGTGCTCAAAGTATATTGAAGGTAAACGTTATGTTCATTTTGACACTTAATATTGAAGTATCGTCTTTTTGGAAATGAAATGAAATATTGCCTTTATGTTCTTAGTTTGTCAAACTTTGGAAATGAAATGAAATATTGCCTTTTTCCTTATAAAAAAAAGTTGAAGGTAAACGTTATGTTCATTTTAAGGTACTAGAAAACTCATCCTTTCTAATACTCCCAATTTTTTTTTAGGGAGAGGGGGGGGGGTGGGAATGTATGAAACAAATCGACAGTATTGATACTAAGTAAACAGTATATTTGTTAAATGACTAAATGCTTTTTAATTCAAATGATTTGTTCTATTAATGGTGTTAAAGAAATTAGACGATTCTAATTATAATATTTGTAAAGTAAAAATACGTTATTTGAAAGGGATGAACATGCACGTGCATCCAAATGGAATAGGTGCAAATATCATCCCTATATGTTGATGTCAAGAGCGGATGCATTAACATTGTATTTGTTACCTACTCCCATATATCTTTCACGAGTCTTGTTCGCGTAAGGTAGAACGTATGAGACAACAATTTCGATCCGCGCACGATCTGCTAGATTGATCGTTTGACTAAAGAGCGAAGCACTGGCGGATGCAATAGGTGTCAAAGGACCCCTTGAGACTCGGAATATCTCCCATTGAAGCTATATATTGACTCCTTGGAGTCCCCTAAACTTGCCCTCATGTTCGACAAAATATACAGTGTGCTATCTCTTTCGAGTTGGCGAGTGTCTCCTGCATGCATGCTAGATGATGTGCATGCCATATGATAAACCCAATATTTTAGTATTCATCAAAAGAAGAAATTTTTTATTATGACTGGAATATGGATGATACACTATCTGCTTTTATAAGTGGTCAGAAATTTTAATATTTAAGTTATTAAGTTTTTAACACACATATCCCACAATTTGTATATATAATAATACGTGGTGTACCATCTCGTATTCCGATCACACTGGAAAATCTCTACATTGAGAGGGAGGTGGTTGTGGAATGTGGCACTTCAAGGACATGGTGTTTTTATCAAATTTAAGTGACACAGATTTTCCTCAAAGAAGTATATTATGACGTTAAAATAATAATTTATTATTTGATTAACTCAACGATCATAGTTGATTATATTTATATGGGGTTTTATTTTGGTTAATTGTTAAGAGTTTTCTGTTTTGATTGATTGGTTGTGCTTTCTTTTGGTTACTTAGTATCAGGTTTGTGTCTTAGCTAGTTAGCTTGTCTTGGACAATGTTAGCTTGTTATTTTTTTTTTTTTTTTTTAATTATTCTTCGGTAGTTTGGATAATGAACGGTGAAGTTCGACTTTACCAAATTAAAATGTTGACTTTAAGAAATTGAACAGTGAAGATTGTTTCAAAGTCGGACTACTTGGTAATTTGGAACACCCAAAAAATCCCTTAAGTTTATCCTAAATTATGAATGAAAATAGTATTGTTTAATGTTATTTTCGTCTATTTAACATGGGGCCTGTTAATAAGTAGTGTTTTACATGTGAAATAAAATTTCAAAAGACACATTATACATATTAAATAGAAAATTTTAACGAAACACTCTCGGTATTGTTCACTTTTAAAAAATGACATTTTTACCTTTCCTGATACTATTCACTCACACCTTTATTTGTTATTTTCCATTAAAACTAAAATTTTAGAAGATTTTTCGTTAGTTCTCCTTATTAAATAAGTGTAATCAAACATTTGAAATAGCAAAAAAGTTGTAATTACGACAGAGATCTACTTTAGTGGTGGTGGCTGAATGGCTTTATGATCTGGTTTTTCAAGCATCCATTGTTAACTTGAAAACAAAAAAATTCCTAACGTTAAAAGGTGGTCATAGTCCACGATCGACCATGCCTCATGTTTCATATACTTTTCTACGTCTTTTTTTCACTTTTGTTATCTTTTTTATTTTCTTTTTTTTGAGGAAGAAAGGTAAGGAGTTCTGAAAAACTTGTTAACCTACTTGTCACGTTAACTCTACGCAACAACTGATTAATTCTTACTTTCAGCATTTCATTCATCTGTTTGTATATTTACAAAACTAATGAGTCATGTTCGGGTTATCCATCTTTCCATTTATAATGAATACAACCAAGTCAGAGAGAGAGAGGGGCTAGGGTTTTGTTTGTCCCTATTAGTGCAAGGAATATACAGTAGGATTATCTCCTCTTTTATTCTCATTCTATTCTTTTCCCTCCTCTTACATTTTACTTTTTATATTTTTATTTTTATAAAAAAATCAATGTAAAATATTAACGTAACTTATTCGTAATTGTTCAAGAGAGAATAGAAGGAGACTCCCAAGAATATAGCAACCAAGTGACAATATTGCCAAAGCACCAAATATATCAACCCTAAAACCAAAAAACCCAAGCATGCTAGCTAGCTGACAATCGACAACAACCAGTTATATATATATATATATATATATATATATATATATATATCTGTCTGTCTATCTGTCTGTCTGTCTATCTATCTATCTATCTATCTATATATATATATATATATCTGTCTGTCTATATGTTTATCTATCTATCTATATATATATATATATATATATATATCTGTCTGTCTATATGTTTATCTATCTATCTATCTATATCCTGTGGGTGAAACTTACCCACTGCCAAAGACAGACAGGAGAAAAACCGATTAGTCACTTGTCCTAGCTGGTTTGCAGTGCTTGACTGTCTCCTATCCGTACTATTTTTCCCTCTTGCTCAAACCAGGAAAGGGTATGGCTCCTTTTGGAGACCCTGGGGGGGTCTGGGTTGCACTCCTGACTCCTGACTCCTGACTCTGACCCCTCAAACCAGGAAAAAAAAAAAAAGGAAAATTACAGAGAGTACGTTGAATGTATGACCCCTCAAATCGGAATCTAGTTTTGGTTTGTTTGATAAGATGGAGTATCTTCCTCTTTTTTTTTTTGTCAGAGATGGAATATCTTCCTACATTCCTATTTGGATATTTTTGTAACAATGCTGAATGATGATTCCCTCACCTAACGGCGCAACTGAGTACCTAATTCTTAATTCGTGACCTAACCTTTATATTACAATTTTGTGATTTTTATTTTTTTATTTTTTATCAAAGATTATTTGAGCAACATACATAAAGCATTTAACAGTTAAAAAGCAAAAACTTGTTCATATGCACTAAAAAACCAATCTTTAACTATGAAATTTGAAACTTAGTAAGTGGTGAACCAAACTTAACTCAAATTACAAGAAGGAGTTGAGAATTCATTTTACCTTTATAGATATCTCTTTGCATAAGCAAATGCTATTTACTCATGAGACAGCTTTCATTACCTTGCTCCTTGAATCCTTGGATTTGGATGGCAGAGTAGAATCTCCATAAGCCACCGATGATGGTCTTTTAGTTTCTTCACCGAGGAGAGATGTGAAGATGAGATGAGTGATATAGGGTTGAGAGTGGTGCTAGCAACACCACCCTATGTGGCCAACCTTATAAAGAGAAAATGGAGAGTGATGCTTCTCCAATTTCTCCAAATTACATAACCCTTAATGAGGGTAAGCTTATAACTCCCTTTATATAGTCCATTCTTATAAGTGACTTAAGGAGAAAACCTAGCTCTCTTTTGGTGTAGGAACAGGGTTGTCAAATTTGTCGACCGTCAGCTTATGTCTCAAAAGACTTAATTCCTTAGTTCTATATCTTGTTCATTTCCTCTATCTTAGGCAAATCACATTTAGACAATTATAATGAACAATCCAACAAACAACTTTGTTAATTGGTTTAGAGAAATGATATCCAAAAGTTTATCTAAGAATATCTCACAAAACTGTACTCAACAGACATTGCTCTTAACTCATATGCAATGGATCACGCTGCCTAAATGTCCTAATATTCCTAGGTGTAAACATATCAATTTCGGTGCCAAGAGAGATACTCTTGAGTAACCACAATCGTAACATTTCTTGAATCTGCTCCGTTAAGCGGAACAACATGATTCTACTAATACATTGTGTTATAACAAAATTACTATGATATCCGTCAAGATGTTAACTCGCTCCGCACAACTTGCGAACCAAATTCGATCTGATATGGGGCACAACATTCTGATTCTCCAAAATTGACAGGACAAGTTGGGGTCGCAACGCTCACTTAGCCCGCAGATGGTTCACAAGAAACAACAATTTCGATTTCAGAAATTCGAAGATCCGATTGGAGCAACAACGCACTTTGAAAGGTAACTTCGCTGGACATTCGATCTACTAAGACTCAAATCAATCACTCCGATTAGATCTAGTCACTCCGCAATTTGGAATCAACTATCTCAATCCAATTGTGAAAAACCCCAGTGATGCAACAGATACGAAGATACCATAAAATATCTACCGTTAATATGATAGCTTGAACATCGTTACATTAATGATCCGTTATCTACACAGCATGTTCAACATTGTTATAGTATTAGTAGCAATCAAGCTTTCTTTTATACTAATTATCTTTCTAGATTCTCTCGTAGATTAAGAGTGATTACTTTCTCTATAAGGACTCTCGAAATCTCTATAAATACCCAAGTCAGAGTTGTTATAAGGATCATCTTTTTACAACACATACAGAACTACACGTGATTTGATTCTCCCTCTTCGGCAAGGGAATAGGTAGGCAATCATTTCCGGTTTCAATCACATGGCCCCCCAAACAATCCCCCTATTCTTTGAAGTTCATGGGATTCCGACAATTATTCATATACCAACGATTATACATAAATTTGGTTCCAACCGTTATTATTTGATTGTTCAATTTGAGCCTTTTGTACGACCTGGAATCAACCCGAGGCATTAAAATATACAATTTTTACTCGTGAAATTGACCTCGATCATGGAAAGGGGTACTCTCCAGATCACTTCCTCCTAATCTACCAAGTCCGGAGATCCGGGCATTGAAATTTGATTTAACGACTAAGATTATTATAATTTTTAAAGTAAACTCATATGTATAGCCGTTATATCAAATTTCAAAAATCCGGATCCCTAAACTTGGTGGATTAGGAGGAAGGGATTGGGAGAAATCCCTTTCCCTCCATCACTACTAAAAATGAAAACCATTTTAAACACGTGTAGCACTCAATGCTAAGTAGCATTAAAGGACTAAAGTAAAACATTGTCAAAGTTATGTGGGCAATTGTGAAATTAACGTATTTTCCTTAGTTTGTCTTAGGGTTCACAAAAAGGGGTAAGGGCCGGCCTGCTCTTTTTCCAACCCGATCGTATATTATGAAGGACGAAGGAAGCTGACAATACACAAACCCCTCATCCCTCTCTCGCTTTGGAGCCATGAGTCTCTTCGGTCTGGGCAGGCAAGTACAAACTTTTGATCTGCATATCTCCTTTATGTCCCCAGAGATGGATCTTTCTTCCATGCTTGTTTCATTTCTAGTGTTTTTTTGGTTCTGAATCTTTTGATGGATGTTTCTATTTCTTTATTTTTCTTTTCTGATCAGTTGATTCCTGATGTGTTATGCTTGAAATCCTTTTACTTGATCTATGAAATTTGTGATTTTTGATGTATTCTTTTGGATTTTTTGGTGTTGATTAATGGGTTTTATCTTTTTTGTTGTTCTACCATACTGAATCACTGATACTGTTGGGGTTCTGTAAATGCAATATATGGAAGGTGTGGATAGCTTATTAAAGAAAGTCGATGATTTCTATTCGTCTCGCCGCTGTTAGTTATTAAATTTTAGTAATAGTGATGGATGATGGAGTTTGGTGATAGAACCCGCTTATTTCTGGGCGTTGTAGCTCAGGAAGATAATAATGGCAAGAGGGTTGATGGTGGATAACTTGATGGATAGATAGTTAGATAGATAGATAAGATAGTAACAGCATTATAGTTGATGCATCACATGGGTTGTACTTGTGCGTGCTCTTTGCATTATTTGGAAGTTCTGTTGTTTCTTTGCATAGTTTTTCATAATGATGATTTGGTGTTTGGACCATGATGGATGGTAAACTTTGTACTCAATATGTTGTCGTTCCTTGGTATTGAAATGGGATTGATATGTTGCATGCAAAGAAGCTTTGTGGCAGGTGGACAAAGCTCTTTTTTGTCGAAAGGAAGAAGGGTTTCAATTCATTGAGTAGTTTTCAATCTATTGTTTTTTCATTTTACAGTTCCAATTAAAGTATGAAAATGGTTAGAAAAGTTAGTGAGGAATTTACTGTGGGAAGCTATTGAGAAAGTGAGAGCACTTGATTAGATGGGATGTAATAATATATAGAATGAAAGAAAAGGATGGTTTTAGGGGAGGCTGAAAAATGTGGTGCTGCAAGGAAATTGGCTGTTGGGAGGGCGGGGGAAAGCATTTTTGTCAAGGGTCTATGGCCCTTCGAGCCAGGAGTGGACATCATCATCATCTGCAGATAAATCCAGATCCCATTCTTTGTTCATTCTTTTGAGATGTTATTTGATCAGGAATGGGACTGAGAGATCCCGCCCCTCTATATCAATCTCGTTGTGCACTTTGCCAGTTTATTATCTGTCTCTCTGTAAAAATCTAGTAAAGTAGCAAAATAGTTAGCAGAGTTTATGGCAATTTCTTGCCGGACGGTATTGAGGAAGGGAGAAAGGATTGATTTGTCTGGGTGTAATATCTAGAAGGAAAGCAGAGGGTGGTTTAGGGGGTGAGTGATTCGGTGAAGAAAAATGGGGAGCTGCTTGTGTGATGGCTGTGTGGGTTTCCTTTGGAGAGGGTTCTCATCCACTGGAAAGGTTAAGGTTTTTGCGGGGATGTAAAAAGGTTGAAGTCTTATCTTATGGAGGTGTGATGTTTTGTCTGATTTTTGGTGGTATTTCTTGTAGAGGAAAGTAGGATTTTTGACATTTTTGGAGAGGAAGGTATGGAAGTTTGCAGGACAATGTTCTGTTTGGGTTTTCCTGGTGGGTTCAGTCTATGGACATTCCTTTTTCTGCTGTATACTGTTGTTTTTGTAGGTGGCAGTTTCCTGTAATATTTGATTGTACTGGTTTTTAGAATTTAAAAAATTGTTTCTTAAATAAAAATTAATAAAGCTGATTAGTTTATTGGGATTTGACAATGAAGAGGAAGTGGGTGCAATTTGTGATAGAGTTAGACTATTTGCTTCTGTCTGGGCTTCTTTGCCAAAACATTTCATGAGTGTGATTTTCTTGATTGGAGGGGGAGTTTTGAACTGACTCCAACCTGAGATTTTCTTCTGTCAGTTGGTTTAGGTTTTTTCGTTGGTTTTTCCATTTCTTATGGTTTTTCCGTTTCTTATGTTGTTTTATGTGCTGTGTAGATTACTTGTTCATGCTTCCTGTATTCCTTTCGTTTCCTCTTACTAAATATTGTGTTTGTCATAAAAGAATAGTAGAAGGCAGTTTGTAAACGTAAATGACAAAAGAGTACATTGCTGTGAGAAGAGGCTAGATCAAAGAATTTAGGGTGCGTTTGTTGCACCGGACTGTCTCAAACTGGGCTAGCTTCAGGGACTAAGCTGGATTGGCTTAGACTAGACTAAGCTGGACTAGCTTAGTGAAGCGTTTGGTGCAGTGTCGGACTAAAAAACTGGACTAACAATAAATTTTATTATTATTATTATTATATTTTAATTTATTTTCTATTAAAAATATCAAAATGAATAGATGGAAAAATAAAAGGGCGTAGCCCTCTTCTTCTTCATGAATTGCAGGTGCTTCTGCAACTTGTAGAATTATCAAACTTTCAACGACTCAAATTGATAGGCAAATAGAACCAAATTTGCAATTTAGAAGATGAACGAGCCTTGTTTAAGATTTCTTGAACATTGGTTTCACCCTCACCCTCACCGACAGTTCCGCTCAATTCGTTGGATTCTTGTAAGACTACCATAAGCCTTAATGTAAAAGGTACTAATTAACTAGGTAAGATCATATACCTGCTGAAATTAATGAGTTAATAACAAAACAGATCAGAATTTACATAGAACAACTTTGTACTTCATTTCATAAAGTAGGAAAAATAGTAGATAAATTGAAAACAAATGGGTAGCAATCAAAACCCAAAAATCAAAACCCAGAAACCAATCAAATCTGAGAAATCAATCAAACCCACAAATCGATCAAAAACAAAAATCTATCAAAACCTAGTAATAATTTCACAAATCTTCAAAACAAAACTGAAGAAAACTAAGAAGAGAAAGTGGCAGAGGAAGCCGTGATTTACGTGGACGCGGCGGTGGTCCTGGGATGGTCCAATGAGCTTGTCAAGCAGGATGAGGAGTCGAGTGGGACGACGCGAGAGAAAAGAGGGGTCTTAGCAATCCGGTGGTAGTCGGGGGGTCTTGCTAATCAGCAACAACATAGCACCAAGCAAACCCATGTGAAAAAAAATTAAAAAATTAAAAAATTGAGGAAAAAAAAAAAAAAAAAAGCAATCGTCTTTACCTGATGGGAGAGGTTGCAGAAGAATAAGAAACTTGGAGAGGATGGAACAGTTTTCTTCAAGGATTTGATTGGGAAAAAATTATCGGCATGTTAGAAATGGTGGGGGAGACCAAATTGGAAGTGGGTATTGGAGGCCTTGATGCGTTGTGGGCTGAAGTGTTGGGAACTGAAGCTTGCAAGGGCTTGGCATCCATGGCAGTCACGATGACGCTCGAAGCAAATCGCCGCCACAATGCCCATTTCCTCCCCACAATCTGCAAATCAAAGCAAATTCCTTTGAGATCCAAAAGAATGTAGCCCATAACTCGTAGAGGGGCGAAGCAGAGATGAGGAAGAAGATGATAATGGATGCGGGAGCGGAGAAGAAGAAGCAGGGGCGAAGCGAAAGGGGCTAAGCGAAGATGGTCTTAGCGAGTCCTGTGGTTTGTGGAGGGTCTCGCTAAGAACTCCTAGTGAGGCCTCTAATCCACGCGAGTCCCCTTTAGTCCCATTTAACTTAGTCCCAATGCAAACCAAACATGGGACTACGTTAGTAAGTAGTCCAGTCCAGTCCAGTCCCAGCTAACGACGCCAAATAAATGCCCCCTTAGGGTTTATGAAAATGGTCATGTTCTTGTTTAGTTAATCTCTCGGTAGTTATTACTTCGTTATTATTAATGAATGGAAAAATCAAGACATGCGTATGTATTAAAAAGTTCAAAGAGTAGATATATTATCACGGGCTGTGTGAACCAGAAACCCATAATTTAATGTCACCAACTTTCTAGTTTCTAAGCACTCCCTCTACCCCTCTGCTAATTTTCCTGTGTTAGTATGTGCATGTACAAAATACATTTTTATTTTCTTCTAAGCTGCTTAGTACATTATGATTTTAGTTACTATCAATTTTGTAAAACTGAAGTTTGCTAATGATGCAGAAACCAGAGGACATTCCGCCCGAAAAAAAGCGCACCTTCAGGGAGTAAGGTTGTTCCCTTTTGCTCAACTTTTTCTCCGAGTCTATGTATGTATCTATAATTCTATATTGGTACGTCGTTCTTCCAAAATAGAAAACTTTTATTGAGTTTTTGTGGTCGTTTATACCCATATTATATGGGCATAATTTCTTATGTAACTTTCTTCTTTTCTCATCTGATTCTCCTTACTACAAATTGAATTGTACTCTGAAATTTTTCTGTCCTTGCATTTACTACTACATATATGTTCTCCTAGTGTTTAATTCTCATGATGTGGGATTTAAAACTTGAAATTTGTATGGTTTAAACCTGTACCTGTGAGATTTAAATCTCTTAAATGATATTAAGGACAACTTGGAATGAGAAAAGGAGCATGTTAACGGTGTTTAGAACCTGAATTGAATTGGAAAATGAGCATTCACGAAGTTGTAATTTAAAGATGCAAAGTGAAAGTAACTGGGACTAAAAATCCAGAGAGAAAAACAACGAAAGAGCTGTTCGGATCTTATACTACAATCATACAGTGTAACTGAATTCGTTCATTGAATTTTTCTCTTGATGCAGGGTGCTCAGCTTAGAAAGCATATTGATGCTACACTTGGTAGCGGCAACCTAAGAGAGGCAGTAAAACTTCCAACTGGAGAAGATTTAAATGAATGGCTTGCTGTTAACAGTTCTCTCTCTCTCTCTCTCACACACACACACACACTCTCACACATCACAAACTAGTGCCTGTCAATTTTTAGTTTGTTTGTCCATTATATGGTTGATACGTGGTTAAAAGTTTTGTTTCTTATCAAAAGAACACATGGTTGTTTCATAAAGCTCTGTTTAGCTAGTTGTGTGATGTTTTAGACAGTAAAAGTTTCGATGTAAAAGGATTTACATGAAAATGGGACTCTTTCCTCCGAATTTTTTTTTTATTGGATGCAACTTGAGATATTATTCGAAATTATATTTATATTTTCATGTGTTTCTCTTAGAAAGTATTATGAGAAAATAGATAAGACTTTAAAAAGCAGTTGAAAGGGAGTGACTTTACTTCTTAATATTACTGTGTTCCAGACAAAAACCAGAAAACTATAGGGCTTGCTTTTATGTTTCTTCCAATTAAAGAAGAGAAAGAGGAGAGAAATAAGGTACTGAAGAAAAATGAGAGGCTAGGAACAAAAAAGTTGGAATAGATAAAACTAAAACGAAGTACAAAGACCATTCTACATATTCTTGCTCCTTCCTTCACATCTGATCTCCTCCCTCATGTCCCCACATCCGACCGAAAGAATAAAAATCACAAAAAAATAAAAAGCAGCACCAATTATGTGAATTTCATTTTCTCTGGTCTTTTAGGAAAAATAATCTTCGTTACAACATTCAAGTACCTCCTTTCCAGCAATTTATTGTTTAATTCAATCCCTCTTGTGTACTCTATTTCTAAAATCTTGTCGTCGGTGTTAAAATTTCAGCTGTGGATTTCTTCAATCAGGTCAACTTGTTATACGGTACCCTCACAGAGTTCTGTACTCCAGAGAATTGTCCTACAATGACTGCAGGCCCCAAGTATGGGAGTGTATCTGTCTTTTATTAAACCGTTTTGCTCTTTCTTTTCTTAAATCTGGGCCTTTTACCATTGTGTTACTGGCTTCTTGTCTTTCTACCAAAAGTCTCCAGGGGAACGTGGAAACACACTAAGTACAAGATGTTTCAGAAAGCTAGACTTATAATTTTATATTAATTCTGAAATTAATAGCAATTGATTCCGTTTGCAATTAGGTGTTCACATGTTGATAGATATTAAAATAAACTATTAATTTGACTCTTTAATACTGACGTGTTTAACACAGGTCATCAACACTACTATGAAAAGGATCAAGTATTCAATATCAATATTCTTTAGATAAGAGAAAATGAATGAAGCTCCTCCGTATCTCTACCCCTTGAACCACCCTGTCCCAATCTCTCTGCTTTGTGGGAAACCAACCTCCTCTTTCTGACAGCATGTGGACCTTTGCATGCCTCAACGTCCCCTTTCTCTTTTGGGTTGTATACCTTTCTCTCAGCACCCACAACCCAGTACTTGCATAATCTCCTACATCATTCTGGTCATTCAGAATGTGGTTTGTCCGCTAACCAACCTTTGCCTGCTAGCTCTAGAGTTACTTCTCAGTTTCTGTTGCATAAATTCAGTATTGAAATATTGCCAGCAAATTTCTACATCTTTTTCGTGTAAAACCTTTGAAAAGTTATGTACTCCCAATTTCTCTTTTTACTCGATGGCTTGGACAACTTTAACGACTGATCAAATTATGCCTTCTATAATTTTTATTCTAATCCAGCTTCTGTTTGTTAACACTCTACAGGTATGAGTATAGGTGGGCAGATGGTGTACAGATTAAGAAACCGATTGAGGTTTCGGCTCCAAAATATGTTGAATATCTAATGGACTGGATTGAATCTCAACTTGATGATGAATCCATATTTCCCCAAAAGCTTGGTAATGCTATTTATGACAATATCGTTTTTTCCCAATGTCGTGTTTTTCCTTTGACTAATATAATTCATTCTCTGTTCACTTTCTTTGTCTTTCAGGTGCACCATTTCCCCCCAATTTCAGGGAGGTTGTGAAGACGATATTCAAAAGACTGTTCCGTGTATATGCCCACATATATCACTCTCATTTCCAGAAAATTGTGAGCCTTAAGGAGGAGGCCCATTTAAATACTTGCTTCAAGCATTTCATACTATTTACCTGTGTAAGTACTCTTACTATTGCAATAACTGTTTTCTTTTCTCTTCTTTTTGAAATATATCTAGTTGTACGTTTATTTGTTTAATCATCGTATCTTGTTGATAACGTCGATAACATTCTGAAATTGATTATATTCTTAATTCGCCTTATAGATTGTGGTCTAGCTGTTGGTAACTTGAATTTATAATAATAGTCATAAAATAGAGTACAAAGACTCGGGGAACAAGAGGCCAACCAACATTTTGCTACAACTCATAGAAACAAACCAAAACACACCTCTGACATTGTAGTCAAAACTCTCAACTACAGCAGCTTCCCGATCTAATAAAATTATAGAAAATAAATATCTCTACAGGGTAGAGAGGATGGAGCCTGTAAGGAATCTGTGACTTTTTGCAAACAACGTTGAATTGTAACCGAGGAAAAACCCAAACTAACCCGTGCAACCTCAACCAACTACTACCTCAGACCCCAGTGCATATGCTCAATGTAAGAACAAGTGAGTTCCAGATTCCGTCTCCTTTTTTGGCACAAAATACATCAGTTGGGAGACAGACATTCAATTCATAAAGTGGTATAGGTTGCTAGTTGTTTGAACACCTGTCATGGCCTTATTGTTATCCAATAGAAGTTAGATTCGAGGAGTGATATTACTAATGCATAATAGTCATGGTTTTATCTTACTTCATGGACAAAGTTCCTACTTGGTAAACTTGTAGGCTGATTCCATTATACTGCGCTTTTTGCAGGAATTCGTGCTAATTGACAAGAAGGAGCTAGCTCCACTTCAAGAGCTTATAGAATCCATCGTCGTTCCTTATTGAACCCGGTTTGCAGATCCCATTAGGGAAGCATATTTGAATGAAATAAACTCTAGTGATCTTTACAGTCTCCTACGTTGCGTGTTATAAATACTTTTTTGTGCATATGCTGTGTGCCTTAGACTTGAAATGTTTAATTCTCTCCTAATTTATTTCGATCTATGATATTGTGGAAAGCAAACGGGCAGCAGTTGCTCTTTTGTGTAAGCGGCTGAAGCGGAAAAGCTGAAGTCGATCAGCTGAAGGTTTGCCTAGCTGGTTTTACATTATAGAAGCATAAAAGTGAGTGTTGTATTTGTATTTCTTGGTTTTACGTCAAAACTAGCGGCTCGTTAAATTTAGTTTCGAACAGATTTGGCTATAAATTGTGAATTGTGTGGAAGCGATATGCAGTTTTAATTAGTTTTTGTTTGAATATTAATTACCATTATCAAGCAGTTGAAGGCTAAATCACCTTGAGTATCTCTGGAACTTTAGTATTGTGTGCATTTCTACGACGATAATCCTATCGTCCTTTTGTTTAAACCACCACAAAGTGCGATTAAGCCCAATTTAAATGGATCGGTGGCACAAAACAGACATAATCGACGACAAATATAGAAATCTTGATGTTCTTGCTGTTTTGGTTTGCATTCTTTATCTCTTGCCTTGCTATTTGTTCCACACAACTCGAAACAAATGGCGTTTCGTGATAGTGTTGGGCTACCACACTTTTGCGTTTTGGTTGCTTGTAAATTTCTCGCCAACATCGAGATAGCTATGTTGTAACCCATGCTAAATCCTAACTCGACGTCATTTTAATGAATAAATACATCAAATATTATATAGATCACAAAAAGTTGACAAAATTTGACACCACCAACAACAACAGTCTTTTCCCACTAAATGAGGTCGGCTATATGAATCCTAGAGAGCCATTGCGCTATTTTTTTGTGTGATGTAATAGGAAAAATAGGGAAGAACATGACCTTGAACAAAAGCCTCTTCATTATTGACAAAAAAAGCTCCCCTTGTATCTTTGATGTTATGAATGCCAATAACTCCACGACTCGTAACTCCATTTGCTTCTATATCTAAAAATCTATGTTTCGATCTTTCCTCCGGTAAACATTATATTTTCTTAGATCTGCATTTCAAACCTGTAAAATCACAGAAATCGGGTTGTCAGAAGAACAGCTTGTATTGCAATAAACGCGGACAAGGATAAGCTAGCGTACCCCTATGTCGATCATCAACCAATACATCTTATACTGCACGCAAGCTCCGTTGATCAGAATGCCCAAATCTTGAGGCAACAAAACCATATCCTCCCACAACTGCAACAAGCAAGCTAAGAACCATGGTAAAGAACTGGAAGTTTGCAAGCAACTCACCTCGGACCTCACTGTCGACAGAATGACATGAGATCATATCATCCTTGAGCTGACAACCATCTGGCATCATGGGGCCGTAGAGAGTGAATGCAGTCTGATAAAACCAGAGGCCTTGGAGAGTTATGGCAATACCGCTACATAAATCAATTGGAAAGCTGGTTGGTAAGAGGGCTCCAGCCACAGTTGATAATATGCAGAGCCCGATCAGGAGGACAAGGAGGATGTGGTAATACCCCTCGAGGCCTTTATGAGTTGTTGAGTGAAAGTAGAAAAGGAGATACTCTGCACAGAATGCTGTAGCAGCAATCAGAGCAAGAGCTCCTTCAGGCATCGGAAGAAATCTAATTGCATGACATTAAAGGAGAAAGAAAAACAATTAGCCATAGTACAAAGTCATCGCATAACAGAAAACCAAGGATATTGCATAGATGATGTGTTGGACGGTTAAAATTAACAATTAACAAACAGTTGCGTAAATAGGGGTTAACGTCTGATGGGTAGCACCTGATATTTGAAGCACCCGTAACTATAAAAATAGTTTCAAAAGTAATTCTACAATGATCCCACAGAAAAGGAGTCAGTCTGCAGGCACAAGCAGGCCGCTAGAAACCATCATGGACTTGGGTACTGGAGCTTCTTCAGCTCTCCCTGATTAACATGAGCGAATAGAAAACTGGAATATATATATGAGAGTTGAGGATAACCCTATGTTAACAAGCCTAGTGGAATAATTAGTCTTGTTAGCTGTAGGTCAAGAGCTGTGGCAGCTTTTTCTGGGAAGGGATCAGGATAAAGGAAGGATATCTACTGGGGTTCAACGTTTTAGATGAAGCTAAGTGGTGATGGGGAGAGGCTGTGTTGCTCCAAAGGTGGGTCCTGAAGAGGCCATGGCTGATGATGGCATCAACATTGATGGAAGACCAGTAGGTCAGAGAGAGGGGACGGGAGACTGGAACCTAGATCAAAGAGGGAGCACCTCTCTCTTGTCAACTGAAATTCCAAAAAACACAAGTGCTATCATCAGACATCTGCCTCTTTATTGTAAACATTTTCACATCACTCTGAATTCCTGGGGAACGATTGCAAAACTTTTGCTGTCTGTTGACATATATCTAAGTTTCATGAGTTAAAACTGATGCTTACACAATTATATACGAATTAAGCAATCATATTAAGATAGTATTTTTTTCTTCTATTCTTATTTAGCTATCATAAATAGTGGATAAAAGTGTTGCAATATATCACAACAAATAATTATGAAATCCCTTATTCACTTCCCATGGAGTATCTAATTGCAAATTACCATCCCCATCTAATGTACACAAGAACAGATAGTCATCATATAAGCAGCTGCCGCAGTCATCTAATCATGCAAGTACTATTATCTGAACGATTTTGATTGCTAGCATCAAAATTAAAATCTTTAAATTGCAAAGAAATAGAGGAAGCATGGATCCAAATGCCTCCTAGTCCAAGCTGAAAATTTGAATAAACTTTTAGATGTGCACTCATTTTGTTAATTTGTTTCCGGTGCTATAGAAACATCCACTTGAGCAGGTAAAAAAATGCAACACTCTTAATTGATCGGAGCAGCTACTTCATCAATCTCATATATTTAAAATCTAAGAATCAGTGGCTTTATTGCTTTTTCTATCCTATCTTTTTGCGACGAATCAACAAGATTGTTACACAACATGATATAAAAACGAAGAAAATGGCAATCAATATAATCAATTGAGCATGACCATACCTTGTCTCCTGTGAGATCAGGGTGACAACCCCAAAGATAAAGAACATAAGAAGCATCCCCGAGTGCTCGAAATCATTCATGTGATGAGGGTTCAAGACTCCATCTACAAAGAACTTGAGATGGGTCGAATACAAAAGCTCGATACACATATCAATGAAAGCACCAACTGCTATAAGATAAAGCTCAAAATACTTAAGCCTCCCATCAACACCGGGAATTGGGTTCCATACATGTACCCGAAAGGACTTGGGGTTTGACACATATCTCACCAGCGAGCACCATACGTGCCACACCCCAACAACCAAAAACAAAGTCCCTGGCAGAATATGACCTTTGAAAGAACCCATCTTTCTTGGTTGATGGATATATCTATATATGCACCGATCAATGTCCGCCTCTCTGAGATTTCCCTTTATTTTTTGGTCAATATCTCCCTGAGATTTCAATCTTTTTCTTGTCCAACAAAACCCATAATTTCCTTTTCCAGGAAAAACACTATGAAATTCTTTTCCTTTCCGCTGGCAGACTGTGTTCTTGGACTGAGATTTTTGGGTTCTTCTAGAAGTGTTTTGAAGGCGAAAGACTTAATCAATTTTCCAATTTCCAACCTTCCCAGAAAGCAAGGTGTAGAAAGTCGTCTTTCTTTTAGTAAAGAAACTAGGAAAACAAGCAAAAGCCTCACCAGTAGTCAAACTTCAACATCTGACAATGAGAACATTAATTACGATTTGTAAGCACATAAAAACATAAAAAATAAATAAAAACAAGATCGAAGCAGTAAAAAAATGGAAATTGACACTAAACCCAACATTTTATACACGAAAAACTGCATCGCAATTCACAGTACTAGCTAAAAAAATGGTAATTGAATGGCGCGTAAAGGGAAATCATCACGATATTATTAGAGAAAAAGCCAAAAAGGAAGGGGAAAAAAAAAACGAAATCGACGTACTTGGGAATACTTGTAAGCGTATGATTGATTCATCAAAGGCTTTTGCTTTTTGCAAACCCAAAAGGCAAAGGCAGTGAAAGTGAGCGAGGGAGAGTAAAATATCTGCTGTAATGTGCTGATGATGATGGGCGGAGGTGGTGGGGATCCAAAAGAGAACGATGATTATGGGAACGGAATTGTCAAGGCGATATACTGTTCTCACGCTCCGACTCCTGGTGGGTCCATCATCTACACCGTCCGGTCAAAGGCCTATCTTTTATTTCAAACGACTCTCTTGGATGCTTCGACGATTATTGATTTAAAATATCTGATCGTGTATTCAAATGGGATTCTGAAGTATTTTAATTTTTTTTAATAAATTTAGAAGTATTCAATATAGATTTAAGTTGACACACCCCGACCGAAATCAGGGCATGCTGGCCGTCACACGAAGGTGACGTAGCCATGTGCGCGTGCGGAAGCTATTAAGATAGTAATATAAAAGTACGAATAATTAAAAACTAACTAGCATACAAAGTACTAGTGTATGTGAGACACAATTCAGAGCAAGTCTACAACAGTCCAAAAGGAAAAGATACGACATATATACACCCGAAGGTGACCCTACAATGGTGAGTGTCTGTCAGAAATGCCGGGACGCCCTCTGGGATAAACCATCGAACTTGCTAGACCACTAGAACCTGGAAGGGCGCAAAACAAAAGCGTGAGTGGGCAAAAACAAAGCTCTTTGAAAACTCTTTAGCAAAAATACATTCTAACCCCTCGCCGTAAAACATGTATACTTCCCAGAAAATGAACATATATACGTATGTATAGATATGCCAATCATGCTCCAAAATATGCCATTCATGCTCGAGAATATGCCACAACAGAATCTCATAATCAAATATAAATGCTCAAGCATAATTCACATCAATAACATATAATCTGGCAGCCGGGAGTCACCTAACGTGACCTGTACGGCTGCAGATAGAGCTCCAATCTCAACTCAATATCTGAATCTGCACACGAGTCGGAACCACCTAACGTGGTCTGTACGACAGGACTGGGTGTAATATATACGCTCTAGTGCTACGATCACGTGAAGACTGTGCGAATAATCGCGGGTCACCTACGAGTCGGAACCACCTAATGTGGTCTGCACGACAAGGCTTGCACCTAACTTGGATCCAAGGCGAGCGTGTGGTGCGGGTGAACATCACGTGAAGGACTATGCCCTGGCCCTGGGCGGGAGCACTAACACCGGGGTGCAGATTATGAGCTCTCTAAGCATTTCAAACTACTATTGCATAACAACATGAATACCGCTTACCTGGCACTTACCTGTGCGTCCACAGCACCAAATACACATATATATATATATATATGTATGTCACTACTAATACATGCGATGATGCGTAAACAACATTCATATGATGCATGACATAAAACAAATAACCTTTTCTATTTAATTTCTGGGAATTAATATGTATATAGGTATATACGGAAAACAAAAGCCCACTCACTGGTAATTAGAAGGGTCGTAGCCCCCCTGCCTCGAGTGTGAACGCTCGTCCTCGGAAAACGAATCACCTATACGCGAAAAAGCTACGAAAACGTTAATTTAAAAGCACATAACCAACTTCTCGTAATAACTTCTCATACATTGCTCAAATTGGACAAATGAATATACCAACGTACTCTACACAACCTCAGGATCACACCCATATTTTTAAAATAATTTTTGGACCACGCACGCGCCCCCACGCGCCGTCCTAGGCACGGACCTACGCGCCCCCACGCGCGGCCACGTGCCATGTACACTGACGGCGTCAACTGACGCCGTCAGGAATATTCCGTTAAATCTAACTGACGCCGTCACTGCCGTTAGGAATATTCCGTTAGACTTAACGGAATATTCCCCTTTCTTCTCCGGCGCCGGAAAACTGGGAAAATTTCAAATCGTGTTTTCTCCTTCGTTTTTCAACCAATTTTCACGATCTTTATACCAAAATGAAGCTTAGGACTAGTAAAACAACGTTAGACTAGTTTTAAGGCCTAAAAATTACTAGATCATACCTGTCTTCAAGCTCAAAACTCGGCCAACTTTGAACAGGACGATCCCGACGTCCAAACTCGTCCAACGATACACTCCGAGGCTCCTTGGGACCTTACAAACACAACTATAAGCTTCAAAATTGCAAAAACAAGCTAGTTTAAGGGTTGCATGAACAGTACATAATTCGGCCAATGTCGAAACGACGTGAAAACGTTCGAATTCTTACCTGGAATTGGTATGGTTGTGCTCCTCACAACCTCACGAGTTCAATGGTGTAATTGGTTTCTTGATTGGTAAAGGTTTTGACTATGTTTGTGTGTGGTCCGTATGTTGAGAAGAGAAGAAGAACTCGGGGAGAGAGAGAGAGAGAGAGAAGACAGAGAAGACAGAGAGTGAGGGAAAGAGGGAGGGAATCCCGGGAGAAAAGAGAGTGTATGAGTGTGTGTGGTCCCACAACCCACACAACACAACACTAAGCGTAAACGAATAGATTAGGGGTAAAATTGTAATTTCCCATGTACGTTTTAATAATCCCGGGACGGGATGTTACAACCTACCCACCTTAATAGAATTTCGTCCCGAAATTCAAAATAACCAAATACTCCCCTAATGATCGAAGAACAATCTAGGATACAAATCCCTCATCCTATTTTCTGTCTCCCATGTCGCTTCTTCAACCGAGTGATTCATCCACAGAACTTTCACCAAATTCACCGTTTTGTTCCTCAGAACCTTCTCTTTCCAATCTAAGATCGTTAACGGTTCCTCGTCGTACGTCAAATCTGGATTAATCTCTAACGGTTGAGGAGGTATCACATGCGACGAATTAGCAACATAATGTCGGAGCATAGACACGTGAAAAACGTTATGCACTTTAGCCAACTCCGGAGGCAACTCCAACCTGTAAGCTACTTCACCAACTCTTTCTGTGACTATGTACGGTCCGATGTACCTGGGACTCAACTTTCCCTTCTTTCCAAACCGCACAACACCTCTCCACGGTGAAAGCTTCAAAAATACGCAATCTCCGACCTCATACGTTCTGTCCGTAGCATGCCGATCTGCTAAACTTTTCTGTCTGTCCTGAGCTGCTTTCAGGTTAGACCTAATTACCTAAACATTTTGAGTAGTCTCCTCGACAATCTCCGGACCTACTAAGACTCTTTTGCCAACCTCTGACCAACACAACGGAGTGCGACAAGATCTACCATACAAGGCTTCAAATGGCGCCATGCCAATGCTCGAATGGAAACTGTTGTTGTAAGCAAATTCCATCAAATCTAACCGCTGGTGCCAAACATCACTGAACTGTAACACCGATGCTCGCAGCATATCTTCCAAGGTCTGAATAGTTCTCTCGGACTGTCCGTCCGTCTGTGGATGATATGCCGTACTGTAAAGTAGTCTCGTACCCAAAGCTTCCTGAAAGGCTACCCAAAACTTCGATGTGAATCGTGGGTCACGATCCGAGACAATACTTACAGGGACACCATGGTACTTCACAACCTTCGAGATAAACAATTCTGCTAACCGGCTCAAAGAATACTTCTCTCTTACTGGAATAAAATGTGCCGACTTAGTGAGCCGATCAACAATCACCCAAATGCCATCAAAGCCATTATGTGTACGCGGCAACTTGTACACAAAATCCATAGTGATATTTTCCCATTTCCACTCTGGAACGGGAAACGGCTGCAACAATCCAAACGGCTTCTTTCTTTCTGCTTTAACCTGCTGACAAACAGCACAACTGCTCACATACTCGGCTATCTCCCTTTTCATACCCGGCCAATAGTAAAATGGTCGAATGGTATGATACATTTTAGTTGCCCCTGGGTGCATAGCATAAGCCGAGATATGTGCTTCATCGAGAATTTCCTTCTTCAACTCCACATTACTAGGCACGAACATTCTACCCTCTAACATCAACATGCCATCCGAATCACGAACTCTGAGATCTCGCCTCCTTCCTTGATCTCGAGCTCGAATTAGTTCTTGAATCTGCTCATCAACTACCTGAGCTTCAAGCACCCGATCAACCAAGATTGGCCTAACTTGAAAATTAGCAAGTAACGCCACTTCTCGATCTTCTGCTTCTAACCTTACTCCCGTAGTACGCAAGTCCACCAAAAGAGGAATACGACTAGCGTACAACGCATTAATACGGCCCTGTGACTTCCTGCTAAGTGCGTCGGCCACTACGTTCGCACGACCAGGGTGATAATCAATCGTGCAATCGTAATCGCTGAGCAACTCCAACCACCTCCGTTGACGAAGATTAAGTTCCTTCTGGGTGAAAAGATACTGAAGACTCTTGTGATCTGTAAAGATCCTACACTTCTCTCCGTAAAGATAGTGTCTCCACAACTTCAACGCAAAGATGATAGCAGCCAACTCCAAATCATGTGTAGGGTAATTCATTTCATGGGGTTTCAACTGCCGCGAAGCATAAGCAATCACCCTACCATGCTGCATCAATACACATCCTAGACCATTCAAGGAAGCATCGCTATAAACTTCGAAATCACCACTATCGTCCGGGAGTGCCAAAACAGGTGCATTAGTAAGACAATGCTTCAACTGCTGGAAACTCTGCTCACACTTATCATTCCACTCAAACTTAACGTCTTTCCTTGTTAACCTAGTCAGTGGCAAGGCAATCACCGAAAAATCCTTTACGAATCTCCGATAATATCCCGCCAAACCAATGAAACTTCTCACCTCAGTGACGGTTCGTGGTTGCTCCCAACTCTCCACAGCTGCAACCTTCTGAGGATCAACAAGAATACCTTGAGCAGAAATGATGTGCCCCAAAAACGCGACTTGATCTAACCAAAACTGGCACTTGCTAAACTTAGCATACAATTGGTGTTCCCTCAACCTTTTCAACACCAAAGTAAGATGTCGAACATGCTCCGCTTTGGACTTAGAATACACCAGAATATCGTCAATGAAGACAATAACAAATCTATCCAAGTAAGGCTGGAATACCCGGTTCATTAGCTGCTGGTGCATTCGTCAACCCAAACGGCATAACCAGAAACTCGTAATGACCGTAACGAGTCCTGAACGCCGTCTTAGGAACATCATCCCTACTAATCTTCAGCTGATAGTACCCAGACCTCAAGTCTATTTTAGAAAATACACAAGCACCTCTCAGCTGATCAAACAAATCGTCGATACGAGGCAATGGATAACGGTTTTTAATCGTCACCCGATTCAATTGTCTGTAATCGATACACAGCCTCAAAGTCCCATCTTTCTTCCTCACAAACAACACTGGAGCGCCCCAAGGTGAAGTACTAGGCTGAATAAATCCCTTATCCACTAATTCCTGTAACTGCACTTTCAATTCCCTTAACTCAGCGGGAGCCATACGATAAGGAGTTAAAGAAATAGGATTAGTACCTGGAAGTAACTCAACATTGAACTCCACATCTCGATCTGGGGGTAAACCAGGTAAATCTTCAGGAAAAATATCAGGGAAGTGTCTGACCACTCTCACATCCTCAATTCTATTAGGAACGGTCTCCTCTAGCACCACATGCGCTAGATACCCCTGACAACCTTTAGACAACAACTTCTTCGCTCGCAAAGCCGAAATAACGCCGTGTCTTACCCCACTCTGCACACCCACAAAAGTAACCTCAGGTAATCCAGGACGGTGAAACGTAACTACTTTCCCGTAACAATCAATGTTGGCACGATAGAAGTGCAACCAGTCTGTGCCCAAAATCACATCAAAATCGACAATATCTAACGGGATAAGATCAGCGGGCATAACAACACCCTCTACTATCACTGGACATCCTGGGTACATACAATCTACAACACATCTCTCTCCTCTAGGCATAGCGAATTCTAAATCGTATCCTAGAGGTGTGGGGCAAGGTTGCGTTACTTGAGCAAATGTATGAGAAATAACGGAGTGTGTAGCTCCACAATCAATTAAGACTCTAGCAAAATAACCAAGAATGTTTAACGTACCCATAATCAAGTCCGGGTTGTTCTGAGCATCCTGCAGGGAAATATTGTGAATACGCCCCTGGCCCTGCTGTCGTCCGCCGCGACCTCTGCTCGCTTGAACACCGCGACCTTGAGCTCCACGCCCCTGACTGGGCTGACCCATTTGTCTCGAAGACCCTGCACTACTAGTAGCATTCTCACTCTGCTGATACTGTCCTCCTTGGTACCACTGAGAACCACCCGTTGGAGCTGGAGGATACGGCATGTAGTTGCTGGGATACGGGGGATAACCACCTTGTGAATACGGGTCCTGGGGGTACTGATATTGTCTCGGAGCATAAGGAACAACATCACCCTGATAGTGATAGGCACCACCTCTACCTGCTTGACCATAATTACTCGGACCCTGGATTTGCCGAATCGGTGCAGGTGGCGGCATAAAGGTCTGCTGCGGCTTCTGCTGCTGACCCTGGGGACAATTCACAGCTATATGTCCCATCTGTCCACACGTGAAACAAACACTGTTGCCACGCCTACATTCGCCGAAATGTAGGTTATTACATCTACGGCAAAATGGAACTCGGTTTCGACCACCATCACCTTGTCTCTGGCCTCGAGCACCTCCATAAAACCTACCTCCACGTCCTTGTCCAGAGGCACTGAAACCACCACTAGACGAACTCGAACTAGCACCACCCCTCTTGAAGTTCTGAGTTTGGCGAGGCCCAAGCGACACTTGACTTTTCCCTTTGTCATCTTTCTTTTCATCACTGCCACTAGACATATTCTTGTTGATGTATAATTCCTTCCTAATGCTAGAATATATTTAGTATAATGGCACAAGCAAGGGTGTCGAATCCGCAGGGACTAATTGGACCTATGTAACTACTTGTTTTGCAAGAACTCTAAGAAATGAATCAAACTAAACAAACTAGGCAGATTTGGAAATGAATCAAACTAGTCTAAATAGACAGATTTGTTGTTGTAACTTGAAAGCATGAGAAAATGAAGTAAACACAAATAAATGAATCAACAACTAATGTAATGGGATAGTATCAATGGAAATGAAGCTAGGGATTCGGTTTCACCATTGCTCAACTAAGTCCATGTTTGTCAAGTTAGTTTGTACTTATTCATCTACCTATTTCTTGAGTTTGTTTCACTTGGATATGATCAACCATATGATGTGTGGATTTGATCAAATGTCTCTAATCATGAACCTAATTGTGATGTGCAACTTTGGTTCATAATCAAGATTATGTAATGTACAAGAAACTTTCATAAAACCAAAGGGAATAACTCGGCAGGATGTGTGCTAAACACTCCCTTCATTCATTCACATATCTACCAAGATTATGCATGATGTGTGTTCTAATCTTGGCTACACAACTTTGTGATTAATTCAAATGATGATCAAACATTAAAATCAACACACTAAGTCACCATTAAAACAGAAAATGAAACAAGAAATAGATGGACAAACTGAGCTTTCTAACTTAATTACATGGCAAACTTTGCAAGGTTACATCGAATCCCTAGAGGAAGATTAGTTACACTTCATGTTTACAAAGGTTTAACATAAAAATAAATAACATGAGTGAACATAAGATTAAGAAGGAGAAACCCTTGAAGCAAAACTGATGTTGAAGTCCTTGAAGAGTTCCTTGGTGTTGCTTCTCCAAATGTGGTGCGGATGAAGGTAGAATGGCTTGGTTGAATGGTTTCTGCCCTTGGGACAGAAAATGGACAGAGAATGGAGTGAAATGGGAGAGGTTATGGGTGTGTAATGGACTGGTTGAAGAAGAAAACTTGCGGAACCCTTTGTTGTGTCAAGTGAGCCTTGTTTTATAGAAAAAAAATGTGTCTTACACAATCAGATTGGATCTTTTAAATGTTTAACTCAGATGGCAGTGCATAAGTGATGGAATGGCATCAAATGAGCTGGACTTGAATGGGTTTCTGAGGTGTTGTTCTCACGGCATGGACAAGGTCTGCAAAGATGTGGTTTGTTTAATCAAAATGCATGTGCCCTTGCTGCAACAAGTGAGTGGAATCTGCCAAAAGTGAATTGTTTGTACAAATTCTGGAAAGGTGAAATAGGCACACGGCATGGATAAAGGGATGAGTTGGATTTCTGAAATGATGGTTGCAAGGAGTGGTTTGTTTAATCACAATGCATGTGAATTTCTGCAAAGATGAAGTGGAGAAAGATAATGGAGTGTAAGGTCAGATTGTGAGTCATGCATGTGAGGGATGTTTTGGGTGTTAAAACATGGAATCTGCACGGAATGGAATGATTGTGTTTGTTGGTGTCAAAATGGCTGAAATGAATTAAGTGATGGAAATGGGTGTTTTTGGCGCAAAAGGGAGGTGGACAAGTAGTGGAATGCACAATCTGACTTGGTGCTAGAAGTGCATAAAGTGATGGGATGATATGGGAACACACGGCCAAGGTTGAGACATGCATGTGAATGCATGTTTTGATGTTGGAACCACATAGCTGACTTCAAGCTTTTTGCCTTGTTTAGATTCACAAAATATGGCCGAATTGCACCACATTCCTTCATTTGCCTTCCAATTGATCTTATTACACACTTGGCTGCACACTAGCACCAAACAATGTAAAATGCAACTAGTTTAATCCAAAAACAATACAAAAACGCCAAATAAGAAAGATATAAATGTATGCAAAATGTGACTTATCAAATACCCCCAAACCTGGTTTTTGCTAGTCCTCGAGCAAACTTAAAACTAAAACACACAAAACTCAAACATCTAACTAAACCACTTTCGCTGGCTAAACGATTGCACTGAGCATGTGCAACAAGCCTTTGAACCCCTAGGTGTCCCTAGTTGGAGGAGTTGTGTCTCTTGAGGGTTTACAGTGATGACACCCACAAACATTTACAAAATCTGCAAACAACTTGGTTAAAACATGCTTTAAACAAACTAATAAGAACCAATGAAGATTTTGTCATTCATTCAACTCAAAAGATTGCCACTTCAAAGAATCGTATCAATTGTAACGTATAAAGATATTTCTCCATGTCTTACAACTTCAAGGTCACCATACCCAAATGCTTCAGATAGAATTCGCCTCAACTCTACTCCTCACAACTTCCACTCATGTTCTCACTCAGATCTTAAGGTTTAGTCTCTCAACAACATATATGAGTGAAACTATGTAAAGGGAATCAAAATTCTCACATATGAAATCTGAAATGGAAGCACAGTTTCTGAGTAGATCTCATGGAATGAATCAAATGCTAAGAATATAGAAATACACACACATACCATCACCCATGAATACATCCTCAATGATCAGTTAGGTCTTTCTCAGGGTTGTAATGCAAGGCTTAGGGTATAGGTTACGAGAGAAGTGATATGAAATACTAGAGCTTGGGGCATACCAAAGTGTTCTTGAGGATCATGCTCTTCACTTGCATTTGTTTTTCTTTCTTCTTTGTTTTTGGCATCCAGGCCCTATGTCTTATAATGAGGAGATTTGGAACTTGTATCCATTTTAATTCTCTTTTTTTTTTTTTTTTATAACTTTTTTTTAGAAGCATCTTCAACATAGGTGCCCTCGGTACATGCCACAATCTTGTTCTAAGCTCAATTTACCTTTAGTCTTCATCACCTTGGTATTCCCCAAACTATAAGGTATGGCTTGTAATGGGCTAGAATGGGTAGAGTATGGTGTGGGTGATGAAAGAGTTAGGCTAAAGTGTTTGGCTGCAACGAGGGTGAATGGAGCACACAAATGAGTAGGATTTAAGCCTTTTAGTAGTTAAACATGCATAGCCTAACATCATCTCATTGAGTTCATTCATGAATGATACTAAATACATGGTATCTGCAAAGGAGAATGATTCTTAGCATCCAAACGAAATAGAAATAATGAGATCATTTAAAGTGAAAATGAAAGAAAAAGATAGGAGTAGGAACACTTTAAACCCTCTCAAAGAAGCAATTAGGCTCAAAATAACTCACTAGGGGTAGTCTCCACTATTCTTCTTCCAGAATTTGAGTATGGTACCTCTATCAGCATAATTTCAAGAGTTATAGCTTTATAAATGACAACAAGATGCAACTCTTTTCCATAGCAACCCAATCGTTTGTTTTCAAACATAACCCTCATATACATTCATATTAGTAAGCAAAACACACTTAGCTAAAACAAACCCACACAAATTGAACAAAATGAAAGCAAAACACTCTTAACCAAACTAACACATAAAACAAATATAAACACAAACTTTCCATCCCACACCCCCAAACCTAACCTAAGCATTGTCCTCGATGCTTAAAATTGTATGCAAAGTAAAAAGGCAAAGAATATGGAATGGAAATAACATAAACACAAAATAAGGAAAGAACACAAACCACACTAGGTTGCCTCCTAGCAAGCGCTTTATTTAATGTCTAGGCAAGACATGGTAGCTTGTTCATGGTGTTGTAAACTCAAGAAAATCGACAACTTGATACACTGGCTCCTCTTCTACTTTCTCCAAATATGGTTTCAATCGCTGCCCATTGACTTTAAAAGAAGTGTCATTCTTCATGTTCTCTATCTCCACAGCTCCATGGGGAAATGTTTGCAGCACTTTGAATGGTCCCACCCACCTAGACTTCAGTTTTCCTGGAAAAAGTCTCAAACGTGAGTCATACAAAAGTACTTTCATACCTTGGTGAAACTCCCTCCTTAGGATGACCTTGTCATGATAGAGCTTAGTCCGTTCCTTGTAGATTTTGGCATTCTCATATGCCTCATTTCTAAGCTCTTCCAACTCATTAAGTTGGAGCTTCCTTGCTATTCCAGCATCTTTGTAATCAAAGTTGAACTTCTTGATGGCCCAATATGCACGGTGTTCAAGCTCCATTGGCAAGTGGCAAGCTTTCCCAAACACAAGGCGATAAGGACTCATGCCAATGGGGGTCTTGTATGCTGTTCTATATGCCCATAGTGCATCATTTAACCTTAGTGACCAGTCATTCCTTGTAGGGCTCACAGTCTTCATCAAAATGTTCTTGATCTCCCTATTGCTAATCTCCACTTGTCCTGAGGTTTGAGGATGGTACGGGGTTGCCACTTTGTGGTTGATGTTGTACTTCTTCATTAAGGATTCAAAGGGTTTGTTGCAGAAATGACTGCCACCATCACTAATAATAGCTCTTGGGGTTCCAAACCTACAAAAAATCACATCTTTAAGAAAATTCAACACAACCTTATGATCATTAGTTCTTGTAGCAATGGCTTCAACCCATTTGGATACGTAATCCACTGCCACTAATATGTATAAACAGCCAAAGGAGGATGGAAATGGTCCCATGAAGTCAATTCCCCAAACATCAAAGAGCTCCACTACCAAAATGTTGTTCAATGGCATTTCATTTCTTCGACTAATGTTCCCCATCTTCTGGCACCTATCACACTTAGAACAAAAATCAAAAGCATCTTTGAATAAAGTAGGCCAAAAGAAACCAGATTGTAAAACCTTTATAGATGTCTTTTTGGCACCAAAATGTCCTCCACACGCCAATGTATGGCTAAATGTTAGAATGCTTTGTTGCTCACTCTCTGGGACACATCTCCTAATGATTTGATCAGGGCAATATTTAAACAAATATGGTTCGTCCCAAACGTAGTGCTTCGCCATGGCAAGGAACTTCTTTCTTTCCTGAAAAGAAAGGTCATTTCTCATTATACCACAGGCAAGATAATTCACAAAGTCCGCATACCATGGTTCTTTTTCTTGAACAACAAAGAGTTGTTCATCTGGAAATGATTCATTTAGGGGCAAAGGTTGTCCAACTCCATGGTTTTCATTAAGCCTGGACAAATGGTCAGCCACAACATTATCACTGCCCTTCTTATCTCGAATTTCCAAGTCAAACTCTTGTAGTAAGAGTATCCATCTAATCAAGCGTGGTTTAGCATCATTCTTTGTCATCAAATACCTAATGGCTGCATGATCAGAAAACACAATAACTTTAGATCCCACAAGATATGACCTAAACTTTTCTAAGGCAAAAACAACAGCAAGCAACTCCTTTTCAGTTGTGGAATAGTTAAGTTGAGCATCATGCAGAGTCCGGCTTGCATAGTAGATCACATGTGGAAGCTTGTTCACCCTTTGCCCTAAAACTGCACCAACAGCATAGTCAGAGGCATCACACATTAATTCAAAAGGTAACGACCAATCTGGTGCCATAATAATAGGGGCCGAGGTTAGTTCATTTTTCAAAGTATTGAATGCATCCATACAAGCCTTATCAAAATGAAATACAACATCTTTAGCTAACAGATTGCATAATGGACGAGTGATCATTGAAAAGTTCTTAATGAAACGACGATAAAAACCCGCATGGCCCAAAAAACTTCTTACTCCCTTCCCAGTGGTGGGGGCTACCATATTGGTGATGACGTCAATTTTGGCTTTGTCCACCTCCATTCCTTTGCTAGAGATTACATGTCCCAACACAATTCCTTGTTTCACCATAAATTGGCACTTTTCCCAATTGAGAACCAAATTTGTTTCCTGACATCTTTGAAGTACTAAGGAGAGATGGTTAAGACATTCATCAAAAGAGGAACCAAACACTGAGAAATCATCCATAAATACCTCAATGAACCTTTCTACCATGTCAGAAAAGATGGCCAACATGCATCTTTGGAATGTTGCTGGAGCATTGCAAAGTCCAAAAGGCATTCTCCTGTATGCAAATGTGCCAAAGGGGCAAGTAAAGGTTGTTTTCTCTTGATCCTCCGGAGCAATTGCAATTTGATTGTAACCTGAGTAACCATCCAGAAAACAATAATGTGAGTAACCTGCCAATCTCTCAAGCATTTGATCTATGAAAGGCATAGGAAAGTAATCTTTTCTAGTGCTAGAATTCAACTTCCTGTAATCGGTGCAAACACGCCAACTGGCCGTGGGCTTTGTGGGCACAAGCTCATTGTTTTCATTCCTCATTACTGTGATTCCCACCTTCTTAGGTACCACTTGAATAGCACTCACCCATTTGCTATCAGAAATGGGATATATGATCCCCACATCTAACAATTTCAACACCTCATTCCTAACAACCTCCTTCATGTGTGGATTGAGTCTTCTTTGTGGCTCACGGGTTGACTTTGCCCCTTCCTCCAAAAGAATCCTATGCATGCACATGGTAGGGCTTATTCCCTTGATATCTGCAATAGACCAACCAAAAACTGATTTGAACTCTTTTAACACCCTAATTAGTTTATCTTCTTCATTTGGGGTGAGATCCGAAGCTATGATAATTGGAAGAGTTTCAAATTCAGCTAGATATGCATATTTTAGATGTGGTGGAAGTGGTTTAAGTTCAAGTTTTGGTGCCTTAACAGTGGAAGGAGTTAGATGTGACATTGATGATTCTAAAGGCTCTAAAAAAGGTGAAACATTCAAAGGATACAATGCTAATGCTTCCAAAGTAGCTACTTCTTCCATGAGTGCATCTTCCTCATCAAACTCATCTTGAGATTGACTCAAAACAGTCTGTAATGGTTCATTCGATTGTGCCTGTAAGAATTTAGAGAATACAAGTGAATCAAGCACATCAATGGCATAACAATCAAGAGCTGAAGAAGGATGAGAAAGAGATTCAAACACTTTGAATTGAACTGTCTCTCCTAACACTGTCATAGTGAGGAGTCCATTTTGCACATCAATGATGGTCTTGGCCGTGGCCATGAAGGGTCTCCCAAGCAATATTGGCAACTCACGATCATGTATAGGAGCTTCTTCCATGTCTAACACTACAAAATCTGCAGGCAAGATTAGTTTATCAACTTGGACTAGAATATCTTCTACTATACCTCTTGGATATTTCACGGATCTGTCTGCAAGTTGTAATGAAATGGTGGTGGCTTTCAAATCTCCCAAACCTAGTTGAAGGTACACTGAATAAAGCATTAAGTTGATGCTAGCACTCAAATCAAGCATTGTCTTCTCTACTTTCTTATCCCCTATGGTGATGTTGATAGAGAAACTGCCTGGATCCTTGAGCTTTGGTGGAAGTTTTCTTTGCAAAACTGCACTCACATTCTCAGACACCACAACCTTCTCATGTGGTCCATACTTCCTTTTATAGCTGTTTAACTCCTTGAAGAACTTCCCATATGCCGGCATGTTCCTAATGACATCAAGCAAAGGTAAGTTAACATTCACTTTGCTTAGTATATAAAAAATCTCCTTAAATGACTTATCCTGCTTGCTCTTGGCAAGTCTTCCAGGGAATGGTATTGGTGGAGTGTATGGTTTCTCGGCCTTGTGAAGATTTGGTGCTTCAAATGAGGAAGTAGCATGGCTTGGTTCCTCATTTGGTTTCTCATTGTCTCCTTGAGTAACACCTGCATTCACATGATCATATTCATTAGTAACTTCCTTGCCAACTCTATTATCAATAACCTTACCACTTCTAAGTGTAGTGATTGCTTTGGCTTGCTCTTGGTTCCTTTGGAGTATCACGGGTTGGCTTGGAAACTTCCCAACCTCTCTTTGGTTCAAGGCATCTGCAATCTGCCCCAATTGTGTCTCCATTTTGGTTAGGGCTGCTGAATGTTGTTGGAGAGTGCTATTTGTGGAATGTTGGAATTGCAAAGTGTTTTGGGCTAACAACTTAACCGTATCCTCAAGGGTAGTGGCAGGTTTTGGTTGGAAAGTTTGGAATTGATTGTTGTTCTTCCATGAAAGGTTGGGATGATCTCTCCAACTCGGGTTATATGTATTGGAATACATATCATTCCTTGGCCTTTGGTTGTAAGAATTCATGAGGTTCACTTGCTCTTGAACATACTCGGGGTAAGCCTCCCTAGATGGACATTGGTGAGTAGGATGGCTTGGTATGTTGCAAATGGCACACACTTCATTTGCTTTTGGCACCATGTTGAGCACGGATTCAAGCTTCCTTTCTAGGTTAGCTACCTGCAACAAAAGCTCATGATTAGAACTTGTTTCATAGACTCCAACTTTCTTACCCCTTAAATCTTTGTGTTGAGCATTAGAACCCAACATCTCATAAATGTTATATGACTCTTGAGCATTCTTTTTCTTCAATGCTCCACCTGCTGCATTATCAACAGTTGATTGACAAGTTTGGGTTAGTCCATCATAGAAAATTTGCATTTGTAAATGAAAAGGTAACCCATGGTGTGGACATTGTATCAAGAGGCCTTTAAAACGCTCCCAACACTTATTGAAAGGTTCTCCATCATCTTTTTTGAAGTTGAAGATTTGTCCCCTTAATGTGGCTGTCTTTTGAGTGGAAAAGAACTTCTCCAAGAACTTTTTAGCCACGGCATCCCATGTAGTGAGGGAACCTGGTGTTAGAGTCATCAACCAACTCTTGGCCTTATCTTTCAAGGTGTAAGGAAACACCCTCATCCTCAAATTTGCTTCACTTACTCCCTGCAAAGGTAAACCACTCACAACATTGTAAAACTCTTTAATATGAGCTAAAGGGTCTTCATTAGGTAAGCCATAAAATGAAGGAAACATATGGAAATGTGAAGATTTGAGATCATAGTTTCTAGCTTATGTGGGCAGCAAGATGCATGAAGGTGAATTTGGTATGATTGGTTGAGCAAAGTCCTCCAAAGCTCGAAGCTCATCTTCATTGCCCGCCATCTCCTCTTCTCCTTCCCAATTAAATTGCTTAGATTCTTTACTTGTTGAACTAGGTGAATTCCCTTCTTCTTCCTCACGGATAATGGATGAACTTGATGGCACAAAGTTGTCCAAGGTGTGGCCCTTCAACCGTTCAATTCTTTGGCCTAACTCAACAAGTCTATTTGACATATACTACCTGAAACAAAATAACACAAGTGTGAATGAAAATCTACTAGCAAACAACAATGAAATGAACAAAAATAAACTTAAAAACGTTTGAAAGGACTCAACGGACTCAAAACAGATTCACAAGACTCAAAACAAGCTAAAAACTCTCAAAACTGCCTAAAAACACAAACTGGGCAGTTTTGACACTAAACTCAACTTTGGACGAAAATTAGGTTTAGGCTTGACTCAAAATGCTTCAAAACACAAGATAAGACAGATTCTAAGCTTAAGACTTAACAAAATATGGGGGAATTTGTATTTGGACGAAATTTAATTAAATGGACATATTGTAAAGAAAACAGATTGTAAAGCAAATTGATGTAAACCAATGGATAATGGAATGGCTAAGGGATTCCTCTCTACTCACGAAATATATGCAACTTAAACCAACTTCCAGTTATCAATTCGACAAGTTATGAACCTTGACACTAATCAAAATAGCAAACAAGCAAACAAGCAATTACAAGGGACTGAAATCAGTCCCCGACAACGGCGCCATTTTTGTTGATGTATAATTCCTTCCTAATGCTAGAATATATTTAGTATAATGGCACAAGCAAGGGTGTCGAATCCGCAGGGACTAATTGGACCTATGTAACTACTTGTTTTGCAAGAACTCTAAGAAATGAATCAAACTAAACAAACTAGGCAGATTTGGAAATGAATCAAACTAGTCTAAATAGACAGATTTGTTGTTGTAACTTGAAAGCATGAGAAAATGAAGTAAACACAAATAAATGAATCAACAACTAATGTAATGGGATAGTATCAATGGAAATGAAGCTAGGGATTCGGTTTCACCATTGCTCAACTAAGTCCATGTTTGTCAAGTTAGTTTGTACTTATTCATCTACCTATTTCTTGAGTTTGTTTCACTTGGATATGATCAACCATATGATGTGTGGATTTGATCAAATGTCTCTAATCATGAACCTAATTGTGATGTGCAACTTTGGTTCATAATCAAGATTATGTAATGTACAAGAAACTTTCATAAAACCAAAGGGAATAACTCGGCAGGATGTGTGCTAAACACTCCCTTCATTCATTCACATATCTACCAAGATTATGCATGATGTGTGTTCTAATCTTGGCTACACAACTTTGTGATTAATTCAAATGATGATCAAACATTAAAATCAACACACTAAGTCACCATTAAAACAGAAAATGAAACAAGAAATAGATGGACAAACTGAGCATTCTAACTTAATTACATGGCAAACTTTGCAAGGTTACATCGAATCCCTAGAGGAAGATTAGTTACACTTCATGTTTACAAAGGTTTAACATAAAAATAAATAACATGAGTGAACATAAGATTAAGAAGGAGAAACCCTTGAAGCAAAACTGATGTTGAAGTCCTTGAAGAGTTCCTTGGTGTTGCTTCTCCAAATGTGGTGCGGATGAAGGTAGAATGGCTTGGTTGAATGGTTTCTGCCCTTGGGACAGAAAATGGACAGAGAATGGAGTGAAATGGGAGAGGTTATGAGTGTGTAATGGACTGGTTGAAGAAGAAAACTTGCGGAACCCTTTGTTGTGTCAAGTGAGCCTTGTTTTATAGAAAAAAAATGTGTCTTACACAATCAGATTGGATCCTTTAAATGTTTAACTCAGATGGCAGTGCATAAGTGATGGAATGGCATCAAATGAGCTGGACTTGAATGGGTTTCTGAGGTGTTGTTCTCACGGCATGGACAAGGTTTGCAAAGATGTGGTTTGTTTAATCAAAATGCATATGCCCTTGCTGCAACAAGTGAGTGGAATCTGCCAAAAGTGAATTGTTTGTACAAATTCTGGAAAGGTGAAATAGGCACACGGCATGGATAAAGGGATGAGTTGGATTTCTGAAATGATGGTTGCAAGGAGTGGTTTGTTTAATCACAATGCATGTGAATTTCTGCAAAGATGAAGTGGAGAAAGATAATGGAGTGTAAGGTCAGATTGTGAGTCATGCATGTGAGGGATGTTTTGGGTGTTAAAACATGGAATCTGCACGGAATAGAATGATTGTGTTTGTTGGTGTCAAAATGGCTGAAATGAATTAAGTGATGGAAATGGGTGTTTTTGGCGCAAAAGGGAGGTGGACAAGTAGTGGAATGCACAATCTGACTTGGTGCTAGAAGTGCATAAAGTGATGGGATGATATGGGAACACACGGCCAAGGTTGAGACATGCATGTGAATGCATGTTTTGATGTTGGAACCACATAGCTGACTTCAAGCTTTTTGCCTTGTTTAGATTCACAAAATATGGCCGAATTGCACCACATTCCTTCATTTGCCTTCCAATTGATCTTATTACACACTTGGCTGCACACTAGCACCAAACAATGTAAAATGCAACTAGTTTAATCCAAAAACAATACAAAAACGCCAAATAAGAAAGATATAAATGTATGCAAAATGACTTATCAATTCTCTCAGTCCTCAATCCTCAATAGTATCTCATAGAACTCCTGGTAGGACTCACAGTGAGTAGTAGTCGCCATAGAACGCCATCTCTTCCTAGTGCCTAAACGGAAACGACGAAGCATCTCCGCCGGATTACCAGCGACATCAGGATAGTAACGAGACAAATCAGTGAACTTACGATAATACTCGTTAGCCGTCATCTTTCGCTGTTTCAACTCAGTGAATTCCTGTTTCTTACGGTCAATATACTCAGGGGGTACAAATCCCCTCTGAAACACGTCCTTGAAAACATTCCAATCGGTCCTCTGAGCTGGAGTCAACCTGCGAAGCTCCTGTTCCCACCAGGCTGCAGATTCCATCTCCAGAAACCATGAGGTTGTCTCAACCCACCTCTCCATAGGAAGGTTCCCTTGGTTATGCAACACACGGAAAGTCTTCTCTATGTGTTCCAACCAACGTTCTGCGCCTTCGTGACCCTCACTACATTTAAACTTATCCAACTTCAGATTATACATAGTCTCCAGAGGAGTCCTCTGGGGAGGGCGCATCACTGTTTGAAGGGCTGTAGCAATCACTTCCCCCAACTGAGTAAGATCGGGGAAACTAGGCTCATCTGAGCGACGTGGTTCCCGACGAGGCGGCATGATTCTGACAGAAGACACTAACTATTAGAATACTCACAAAGACACAGGACTGCCAAACCTAGGCTCTGATACCAAGCTGACACACCCCGACCGAAATCAGGGCATGCTGGCCGTCACACGAAGGTGACGTAGCCATGTGCACGTGCGGAAGCTATTAAGATAGTAATATAAAAGTACGAATAATTAAAAACTAACTAGCATACAAAGTACTAGTGTATGTGAGACACAATTCAGAGCAAGTCTACAACAGTCCAAAAGGAAAAGATACGACATATATACACCCGAAGGTGACCCTACAATGGTGAGTGTCTGTCAGAAATGCCGGGACGCCCTCTGGGATAAATCACCGAACTTGCTAGACCACTAGAACCTGGAGGGGCACAAAACAAAAGCGTGAGTGGGCAAAAACAAAGCTCTTTGAAAACTCTTTAGCAAAAATACATTCTAACCCCTCGCCGTAAAACCTGTATACTTCCCAGAAAATGAACATATATACGTATGTATAGATATGCCAATCATGCTCCAAAATATGCCATTCATGCTCGAGAATATGCCACAACAGAATCTCATAATCAAATATAAATGCTCAAGCATAATTCACATCAATAACATATAATCTGGCAGCCGGGAGTCACCTAACGTGACCTGTACGGCTGCAGATAGAGCTCCAATCTCAACTCAATATCTGAATCTGCACACGAGTCGGAACCACCTAACGTGGTCTGTACGACAGGACTGGGTGTAATATATACGCTCTAGTGCTACGATCACGTGAAGACTGTGCGAATAATCGCGGGTCACCTACGAGTCGGAACCACCTAATGTGGTCTGCACGACAAGGCTTGCACCTAACTTGGATCCAAGGCGAGCGTGTGGTGCGGGTGAACATCACGTGAAGGACTATGCCCTGGCCCTGGGCGGGAGCACTAACACCGGGGTGCAGATTATGAGCTCTCTAAGCATTTCAAACTACTATTGCATAACAACATGAATACCGCTTACCTGACACTTACCTGTGCATCCACAGCACCAAATACACATATATATATATGTATGTCACTACTAATACATGCGATGATGCGTAAACAACATTCATATGATACATGGCATAAAACAAATAACCTTTTCTATTTAATTTCTGGGAATTAATATGTATATAGGTATATACGGAAAACAAAAGCCCACTCACTGGTAATTAGAAGGGTCGTAGCCCCCCTGCCTCGAGTGTGAATGCTCGTCCTCGGAAAACGAATCACCTATACGCGAAAAAGCTACGAAAACGTTAATTTAAAAGCACATAACCAACTTCTCGTAATAACTTCTCATACATTGCTCAAATTGGACAAATGAATATACCAACGTGCTCTACACAACCTCAGGATCACACCCATATTTTTAAAATAATTTTTGGACCACGCACGCGCCCCCACGCGCCGTCCTAGGCACGGACCTACGCGCCCCCACGCGCGGCCACGTGCCATGCACACTGACGGCGTCAACTGACGCCGTCAGGAATATTCCGTTAAACTGACGGAATATTCCGTTAAATCTAACTGACGCCGTCACTGCCGTTAGGAATATTCCGTTAGACTTAACGGAATATTCCCCTTTCTTCTCCGGCGAGACTCCGGCGCCGGAAAACTGGGAAAATTTCAAATCGTGTTTTCTCCTTCGTTTTTCAACCAATTTTCACGATCTTTATACCAAAATGAAGTTTAGGACTAGTAGAACAACGTTAGACTAGTTTTAAGGCCTAAAAATTACTAGATCATACCTGTCTTCAAGCTCAAAACTCGGCCAACTTTGAACAGGACGATCCCGACGTCCAAACTCGTCCAACGATACACTCCGAGGCTCCTTGGGACCTCACAAACACAACTACAAGCTTCAAAATTGCAAAAACAAGCTAGTTTAAGGGTTGCATGAACAGTACATAATTCGGCCAATGTCGAAACGACGTGAAAACGTTCGAATTCTTACCTGGAATTGGTATGGTTGTGCTCCTCACAACCTCACGAGTTCAATGGTGTAATTGGTTTCTTGATTGGTGAAGGTTTTGAGTATGTTTGTGTGTGGTCCGTATGTTGAGAAGAGAAGAAGAACTCGGGGAGAGAGAGAGAGAGAGAGAAGACAGAGAAGACAGAGAGTGAGGGAAAGATGGAGGGAATCCCGGGAGAAAAGAGAGTGTATGAGTGTGTGTGGTCCCACAACCCACACAACACAACACTAAGCGTAAACGAATAGATTAGGGGTAAAATCGTAATTTCCCATGTACGTTTTAATAATCCCGGGACGGGATGTTACATAAGTGATTCTCTTAAATTCAAAATTGTATTTAATAAGAATTTTAAGATAATTAATTAAAATCTTTGGAAATCCGGGTTATTCAATTAGGATTTTAAAGCAATTTATAACATTTCGTATGTATTCACTTAGAAGTTGATTTTAAAGAATTTGAAAAAATTGAGGAATTCGAGGGAATTTAAGAGATTTCGTAGTGTAATTTAAGCATCTACAAATCTCGCATATCTCAAATTTCAAGGGAATATTTATTTAATTTAAACTCAAATACAATGGTTAAAATTTTTTATATTTGAAGGGGTGAAAAGTATTACAAAGAGTTTATTTTTGTTGAAAATATTGGTGGATTAATGAATGCCCACACTGATATTGAAAACATTGGTAGATTTTTCAATGCCCACACAAAGTGATATTGACTTGGGAAATGAAGGAGGATCGTATTGTCAAAAGGTGTGTGCTGTAAATTTCAATGTATAGTTAATACTTTGTTTAGAGTTGCTCTATAAATATAGTGCTCCGTATGCTTTCAAGATACACAGAGAACAAGGAAAGATCAATAATATCATTATCTATCCCTCCATTTTTTATTTGTCATCCCCTTGTATTATAGTTACAGTGTAATATTTAATACCTACTTCGCTCATGTCACTAATAAAGGTTGTCTCTCTAACTTTTACCTATTTATAACAATATTTACTTTATTTATTTATTTATTTTTTATTTTTAACGGATAGTATTCGACAGCTCCTAAATTCTTAAACAACTTACACGTTTGAAGTAAGCAAATTACATTTGAAAAAGTATAAAACCACATACATGAATAATTGTAATTGTGACCTAAAGGAAGCAAATTTATCTGTCGTCATATTAGCTTAATATGATTAAGGATATAATTGAGTATTTTTTGGGAAGTGAAAAAAAATTTATACAGTAGCAGCAAATATCCATGGAATTTGAATTTCTTTCATATTGCAGCAATCCTAACATTTGAATAGTAAAACTTACCCAATGTCAATGTAAAGCATATTGTAGAAGGCTAGAGAGAGAAGAGGAAGTTGTGAGTTTAAAGAGAGAGCTTAGAGAAGAAGAGCTGTAAATTTTGATATATTTCCTTGATAAACAAGTTATTACCATTCCTTATATAACAACTCTCTGACAAACTAACTGTAACTCATTTTCTAATCAATTGACACTTGTCATAATCTAGTGCATACATTTGTATACTCTACCATCCCTATAAAAGTCGTGGTTGGAAGATCTAAGCATAAGATTATGACAGTATGAATTGAAAAGATGAGCACTAAGGCCTTTTGTAAGAATGGATGCAAATTGTTCACTAGAAGACACAAACTGAACCAGGAGATTTTTGTTAGCAACTATTTCTCTGACAAAGTGCAAATCAATCTCAATGCGTTTAGTCTTCTAATGTTGTACAAGATTAAATGGAAAATTGTTATAGTTGATAGATTGTCACAGAACAAAACATGAAGATTAGGCAGCTGAATTTATAAGAAATTGAGTAGTTGTTGAAGAAGCTAAGTAGTTGTTGAATACCATAGGATGCAGTACCTTTGAAGATCCTTAATATACTTCTCTTGAGATAAGAACAGTCTTGTTGCAAACTTGATCATTTGTATCCCCAAAAAATATTGCAGAGGACCAAGGTCCTTGATGTCAAACTCTTTGGTTAAGTTTGTGGCGCATTAGATTCTCAGGAGGGTAGATCAACAAATATATCTTCATTAGGGTTATTATACAAAATGGTCTCTGAGATTTGCATGATCAATAGAAATGATCCCTGAGATTGAAAATCAATAAAAATGGTCATTGAGATTATCCACCATCCATAATTTTGGTCATTCTGTTAAAAACGATTTTGGGCAATTTTCAAAGTTTTGTAACTCAATTGTTTCTTAACCAAATTCGACCCATAATATATCAAAATGAAGATAGGAAAATGTAGAATAAAATTATACCTATTTGGAAGCCCAATGGTTGCCAGAGATGGCCGGAAAACATCCTGAAAGGTGACTGGTCCATGGGAAAACTGGAAAACTCGCCGAAAACTGGGTAAACTTTAAACGTTCATAACTTCTTCAATACTCAACCAAATCGAGTGATTCAAAAATGAAAATAATAATTCTTGACGAGACGAAGAGAATGATACCTTTTTTGAAGGCTAACTCGCCATGATTTGGTCGGACAACGGCTCAAAATTGGCTAACTATTTTTCGAGCAGTTTTCCAGCCAAACCACGGTGAGTTGGCAGTAAAGAAAGATACCATTCTTTTTTGTGTCATTGAGAAGTATGATTTTCGTTTTTGAATCACTCGATTTCATCGAGTATTGAAGAAGTTATGAATGTTTAAAGTTTAGTCAGTTTCTGACGAGTTTTCCAGTTTTTCCGCCGACCAGTCACCTTTCAGACTATTTTCTGGGCATCTTCGGCAATCATTGGGCTTCCAAATAGGTATAATCTTGTTCTAAACTTTCTTATCTTCATTTTGATATATTATAGGTCGAATTTGGTTAAGAATCAATTAAGTTACGAAGCTTTGAAAATTGCCCAAAGAGTTTTTAACGGAATGACTAAAATCATGGATGGTGGACAATCTCAAGGACCATCTCTATTGATTTTCAATCTCAGAGACCATTTCTATTGATCATGCAAATCTCAGGTACCATTTTGTATAATAACCCTCTTCATTATCTTCCCATGTAAGTTGCCAAGCTCTGTGACAAAGTGGGAGTTCAAAAACTTTTCAGAGGTAGTAATCGATCTCGTAAACACCATTTGAAGAGCGTGAAGTTGAAGTTAGAGGTTTAAAAAGTTGAGGATAACCTTGGATTCTCGCAGGATGTAAAAAAGAACTTGAAATGGTGTTTATAGGCGACCTTTAGACAACAGGCTTCCGAATTCGAAAGGATGTGCCTCGATTCAGGTTTGAACTCAATTGTTTATTCTCGATAACAAAAGAGATTTTTGGTTTTATTGAGATTAATCTTAGATGCTAATTAAAGGCATCCCCATATTTGGGAATGTCCATGGTATTACAAATGAATGAACAACAAGGATCTCTACCTTCAAGTAAAATGCAGGTAGAATACTCTAATGCATGTGATTATGATAAATTTTTTTGTCAAAGTATTAAGACGGGAATTAAGTACGAAACTCATTGTCTTAAAATTGGATTTAATAATAGTATTTAATCATTCTTAGGTCTTTGATTTTACTACAGTGTCGTGAATAGTATTTGTTTTGAATTGTTTCAATTTCATTGCGTGTTTTTGTGCTTTTATTGTTCGTGTTTTGACTAAATGGCTCAATATAATCATATTGTTGTTATACATCTTATTGGAACAAAAAAGTGGATAATTGATACAACAGCCAATGATCATGTAACTGGTGATCCTAGAGTGTTTTATGAATTATGTGATTATGTCTATGATCTGTATATTACTAGTGCAAATAGAGACCGTCACCTGATAAAGGTGAAGGCACTATCTCTCTTACTCCGACCTTATCACTGGTCCATGCTCTAGTTGCCCTTGATATTAAGTTCAAAGTTCCGTTGGTAGGAAAACTACTTGATACCTTATATTGTTCCACTCACTTTTACCTCATATATTGTTATTTTCAAGGCCTTAAAATTCAAAAGATAATTGGTCATGGTAAAAGAGTTGAGGGTTCTGTACATCTTGATTGTAGATGATACAAATGTTTCAGATTAAATTAATTATCAAATTCTAAATACCAAACCGAATGACAAACATCAATTTTGGTTGTGGAATCGACATTTGGGACGTCAACTAGCAGATCTTTTCATTAAAGCTATCTCAATTAGCTTTAGTTAGCAAGTTGGTCGTTGGTGATTTCTATGCATGAACGTGAAAATGAGTGTTAGAGTAGGTAGCCTTAGTGTTTTGTTCTCCACTTTTTATAGTATGTAAAGGGAGATTCTATAGTATAGAGAAGAAGCTTGATATAATTAATTACTTCGCTTGTATATCACCCTTGTATTTTGTATATTCCTCCTAATAGAGAAATACAATAAAATCTCCTACATATTTTAGCACCATTTTCCTTCTCTACTTCAAACAATGAATGGTCTCAAACTCAATTGTGGCATTGTCTAGAATTATTCAGTTCTGTACGATATGAAGGCACTTTGATATTCAGATATGATGCAAGGCAACACCTTTTTTTTTTATCTATTTGTCAAAGTGATTGAAATAATCTTGTATATCACATTACACAAGACTAAAATGGAATGAATTCTACAACATTTGTAAGAGAAATAGTCTTGAAATAAGAACAATCAATTTATATTAAAACGACTCATAGTTGCAGTACCAACATATCATCCTACTATCTAAATGACAACCTTGCCAATTGGATACGAATTTTGAAAACTCATCTAAATGGATCGTAACTCATTTGTTTGATGACATAATTGCCGTCTCTGAGGCTCGAATTATTTATAATAATATTTGTTTTGGGTGATGTACACCCTTCCATTAACTAAAAAACAAAAAATTATGAGGTGATTTTCCTCGGACGGTCCGCGATGCTCGCATAGCAACCAGAGACTGCACAATCCCCCTTTTAAAAATTTTGCCACGGCATTTACACGGCGCCAAGACACACACAACCTCCAAATTCCCATCACGTTTTTCCACGTGGCAAGCTTTTGCGAGGACACGCCTTTTTTACTTACGTGGGATCTCCCACTTTCGGCCGTCAGAAGCGCACTCTCAAATTCACTGTCGTGGGATCATACACTCCCTCGCTGACCTCCCCAAGTTATACGTCGTCGTTTTGCATCGTCGGCTCTCGGCTCTCGGCCATTTCACCCACTTCTGAATAACACCGCCACCTGTTAACTGTTTCTCTCTCCTCTCCCTCTCTCCTATTTCTCTCTCCTCTAGATCTCAAGGAATTCGAAATTCCACCTTACTTTGATCTCAATGTGGAATTCGGAGCACTAGGTCGAGATTTGCTGGATTTTTCAGTAATCTGGTTCGAACGATGAGTGATCAGATTACATAGTGAAAGAGTGGTCTCGCTGGAAGCGAAGGTTGCGATCGGAGCTTCCGAGTCGGTGAGAATTTAGGTTTCAAAATTTAGATTTCGGACTCCGGCAGCGTTTGGATTGAAACGATGTCGTCCAAGGTTGTCTACGAAGGGTGGATGGTACGATACGGGCGGAGGAAGATCGGCCGGTCCTTTATTCACATGCGGTATTTCGTGCTCGAGTCTCGGCTACTCGCCTACTACAAGCGGAAGCCTCAGGATAATCAGGCAAATTCTCATTTACTTTTTTCACTTTTTGATTCAGTGAATCTTTAGGTGAATGAATTTTCAGCTCAATTGTAACTTTTTATTGTTTTGTAAGACTGTAAATGGTGTTTTTGTTGCGTGTTTTGATTAGGTTCCGATCAAGACGCTGTTAATTGATGGAAATTGTAGAGTGGAGGATCGAGGATTGAAGACTCACCATGGGCATGTGAGATAATCAATTTGTTTGTTTTGAATCTGTGCATTTCTTACTTACAGAAACGCATATATATCTGTTTATGCGAAGAACATCATGTATATTTGAAAATGTATATACATATATGTGCATATTTAAATGCTTGATACTTGATGTCGGTTAGTTTAATACCGAATATGTCATTTAGTTAGAAGTTCTAAGCATTGTTTGTTTTCATCATTTATTTCTCGGATGGGATGGGAGGGTGTTTAGTTGATGGAAGTTTTTGAACACTAATTGACGAGAAACCGTGGGCATATACATGTGAGTTGCAAACATGTAGCATTGTTGCATGATCAGGTTAAAGTAGATATGTTGGCGTCAGTAGAAATCGCCTAAGGGGTCAAGAGGTCTGGATAAAAGACATTGAATCTGAAAAGGTGATTTATTAATGTGGTGCGTCTTTTGTAAAGAGGGGGAGGAAAGTGTGGATCATGTATGTGTTTCACTGTTGTCACTCCTTACATTTGTGGTTGAAGCTGTTTAAATTATTCATTATGTGCTGGGTTATCCAAAGTGGTGCTTTGAGCTGTTAAGTATTCAGTTCAATGCTTTCCAAGGGGGTCTTTGGTGTTTGCAATATTTTGGGTCATTTGGATGGAGTTTAATATGAGTACCTTTGATGATTACAAAGGGGTTGGGACGGAAGATGGTGTGCATTTTGGTTGTTGGTTTCTGCAGATTTTGGGGGATTCCTTGTTCATGTATTTTTTGGATCTTCAAGCTCAGTTTGGTTCTTTAATGATGACTTGTTTAATTTGTAAGGGTGGAAGCGTTGCCTAAATCCTAGTGTTCTTAACATTTTTATACAGCTAATATTTAATTCTCAGATCATGTGATCATGTGTTTTTAGGTGATTGTTGGATGATCTTGTCTAAAGGAGTGCTGTAATTGATTATACCGTGTTCTCAGAGTGCTATTTATGTTCATACTCCTTTGAAGAATTAGAACTTCAAGAAATATTTTTAGAGGTTATGCGTATATTTAGGGGCAGCTGGGTGAACATGCTTATGTGCCACCTAGAATGTTTCCAGAACAAATAGAAAAGATTTTTTTTTTTTTTTTGGTTTTTTAAATAACTTTCTGATTCTTTGATGGTTGAATGTTGTATTTAAATCTGTTTTGGAAAATTAGTGGATACAAGTTTCCTTAGGATATTGAAAAAATCAGTTAGCTGTAAGCCTGTAACTTAATATTGGCTTTTGCTGTACTTGGACCTGTGTTTCTGTTGCATCTACTTTTTGATTTACATTCCATCCTAATTATGATAGTTCTACAGTGCTTTTGATATTCATCCCAATGATGGATTTTTTTAATATATTTTTTTTCTTTTTCTGAAAGAGATTATTTTGGTGCAGATGGTATATGTTTTGTCTGTTTACAACAAGAAAGAGAAATACCTTCGAATCACGGTGAGGGCCCTTTCGCTTTCATATTTTGAAAGTGCATGAAGATACAACCTTTGATGTTGTTTTAGTCATCTATGTTCATATATATGCATGGTTAAAAAAGTTTAATGAGTTTAAATTTTGTACATCTGTAAACTTCATTTTCTTTGTACTCATTCCTATTTATTGTTGATTTCACATGGTATGATGGTACATAGAATTTAGTTGGTGTTGTCAATAACATTTGATTATCTTAGGGTCAGGATCATTTGGAAGCGATTTGTTTGTTATAAGGCCTAATAGATGGTACTCATGTACCCTTGTGTTACGAGGAGCATTTTATGTCTATGTTTCTGCAAAATGACAGTTTCTATCATTCTTAAGCTATAAACTATCTGTGCATGAGATAGCTCTCGTTATTAAAAAGTTATCCATATCCTTTATGGAGCATTGACCTGTCTGATTTTGGACTTTATTAAGGGCTTGGGTGGAGCCTGATATAATAGGGCCTATTTCAAAGTGCTTTCAGGTAAACAAAAGTTCTTTGACAGGGTTTGGGGGTGTGACCATGAAATTACTTTCTCATTTTAATTATATATCTTATTAAAGAGGAGGGTTTACACCTATCCGTTTCTCTTTAAGCATCCAATGAAGAGGAGAGATATATCTTTTTTGTCCTCTTCTCTAGAGATAAAACCTATTTTCTCCTGTCCTTGATCATAGTGCGAAGTTTTCTCCTCTCTAATTTGTTATGTTATCAGGAGCTGCATAAATGGGCCCAATAAGAAAAAGTTGTTGCATACGTCTGAGAGTAGGAGACTTTTATTTTAATGGGAATTGCCAAAAGTAGTAAAACACCTTCTGTGGTTTATTCCGGTTATGGACTTAGGTTTTTATTTTAATTTATTATTATTCTATTTTATTTTTAAGTGTAGCATTTTGTAGTTGGTTGTTGTGGTGTTCTCGTATTTATACATAACTGTTTTGCTCTGAACTCCTGACATTCACCTATACACGTGTGTACATTTCTTCTGTTAATTGTTTTGAATCCTGAGTTCTGAAAGTCATACTGCTTAAATTTTGTCGCGAATACTTATTCATTTGGGTACTGTCCTGCTCCAGATGGCAGCATTTAACATCCAGGAGGCACTATTATGGAAGGATAAAATAGAGTATGTCATTGATCAGGTAGTTACTTTTGGACCTCATGCTAGTGAGACAATAAGTTTCCTCCCGATTTCTCATGGGCTAATGGATACAGGAATAATTGCATATTGATCTGTGTGCAGCATCAAGGTTCACAAGTTACAAATGGTAACAAATATATTTCTTTCGAATACAAATCTGGAATGGATAATGGGAGGACTGCTTCTTCATCCGACCATGAAAGTCAGTAAGTACTATAACTTATGGAATACGACCAGACATTGTATGCTGATGGCCAGTGGATCTTTTGTCATTTCTCCTTTCTTTGTGCTTCATGAGCATTGGCATGTCCCTTTAGTTATTTATTTTTGAAAAAGAGAATTTTATCAAGAGAAAAAGAGTACAAAAAGTGAACAAGATGTCCACCAAAGATCAATTGCTATAAGGAAACTGACCAAAAGCTATAGCTCCCAAACAAAATTATATGTATATGTTTTTGATAAAGAGACAATTTTATAGCTGCCTTCCAATGTAGCAGAGTAAAAATAAGAGAAATGTCTCTGAACTCTGACGTTATAGAACCCCAAAGTGAAGACCAAAACCTCCTGTTACCCAGTGTTAGGGTTTAATCTGAGCCGACAGCATCCTCACAATACTTTGGCCCTGTTTCCTTTACCGTATCCAACATTACTTTTACTAAGCAATGAGTAGCACCTTTATGGTACTACCCAATTCATTCCAGCCTCTCTGAATAATAAGACCTCTTTTGTTTAACTGGAATGGTGGAATGGAAATGCAATCACATTCAATTCCGTAATTATTCTAGAATGGAATGGTTTAAATTATTGCTATTCTAAATGTTTGGAACAACTGGAACAACTAAGGACCCGTTTGATAATCATTTCGTTTTTGGTTCACTTTCTGTGGAGATACGAGGTAATGGGAGAGAGGGATGAAGAAAGGTGATAGGAGAGAGAGAGAGAGAGGGAGGAAGAAAATAAAAAGCATCCATGAAAACAAAATCTTGAACGTGAAAACAACTCAATATAGTTTTTGGTTCCTTATACTGTTTGTTTCTACATCTCTACCACCATCCTTGATCCACCAGTCCTCATCCCTAATTTCCCTTTTGTATTTCCCTTCTATCTCTAACATAACAAGTGAAATAAAAAAACTAATAGAGATGGTTATGAAACTCTGAACTTGTGTTGCCAATTTTTCATCTCAACCATTCTCATCATGGTTTTCATATTCACTCCTTTACTACGTGTCAAAAAGACTCCCTTAACCTTGGAAATTTGCGAAGCCATTTTCTTAGAAGTACAAGTCCCTTTGTTGTCATAAGAAAAAAGGAAAACGAAAAAGGAAGTAAAGAAGAAAGAAAAATTGATAGTTGGACCTATTCTTGGGAATTTGATGTGCTTGTCATATTGGCCCCCAGCTGTGGATGCAACTATATTATCTTAATCTGTTTTTTCTTAATACTTTGCAGATTTAGCGCCCAGGAAGATGAAGATGATGCTCATCCTAATTTGATGAGGAGAACAACAATTGGAAATGGTCTAAACTGATATCTTTCTGTCATTGAGTTTTGGATCGATTGGTGGTATCTTTTCCTGAAGTTCACGGTTTTGATGACTGCAGGTCCTCCAGAGACAATATTAGACTGGACGAGAGATTCAGATCTGACAAACCAGAGTAACAACAACCAAGCATTTTCCAAAAAGCATTGGCGTCTTCTCCAGTGCCAAAATGGTGAACCACTGTCATGTCGTAGAGCTTTGTTTGTTATGCTAGAAATGGAATTTTGGAAAATAATCATCTACCCTATTTGGTAATGGTTTTCATGGTGCATAATGATTTATTCTTATTCTTGTTTTGGCACAGGACTCCGCATTTTTGAAGAGCTGCTTGAAGTAGATTACCTTGTATGGAATTCTGTCTTTGTTTACACTATGTACGTTATGATATTTTACCATCTATCAGCTTGTTTTAGGTTGCAACGGCAATTTATAATTCTGTATATGCAGCCAAGGAGCTGTAGTAGAGCCATGAAGGCTGTTGGAGTGGTGGAGGCTACTTGTGAAGAAATTTTTGAGCTTGTGATGAGCATGGACAGAACACGGTTTGAGTAGGTGTTTTCCTTTTACAATTTTACTTTTTATTTTTATGAGTTGCTATAATAGCTTATTTTATGTAGTTTATTATGCAGATAAAAGAATGAAACTGCACTCTACTTTTTATGTTAATCCTGCTTTGGTTTTTTAATCTAAACTTGTCTGGCCTGAACTAATGGTATCAGATTGAAAGAGAGAATACATTGGTGGTGTATTGGATAGAGTTACATATTGCAAGAGGTTAATCATATAAAATGAAGGATGGAAGGGAATTGAACTTGTGATCCATCTTTGGGTTCTCCTTGGTCGAGGCATGGGATTATAAATTGTATCATACCTTCAAAATGGTCAATTTGCTTTATTTGAGCTTCTGATGGGGGAAAAAATAGTGCAATTATGTTGTAGAGAAATGTGGATTTTAACCCTGTGATTTAGGATGTTTTCTTTTTTGGGTGGGTAAAAGATGGTTTCAGATGGCTGCTTTTGTGTTTCAAGAGCACACTCCCTTGATACCATGCATCCAACCTAAAACCAGTTGGCAATTTAGTGAGAAAGCACACAAAGCTTAAGCTTTACGATTACCAATCGTGAGATTATACATTCTCAACTGCCTAATATCTTTGATCTATTCTTTTTCTTATTTTCCTTTGTGGCGAATGGCAATGCCAACATGTTTGTAGTATCAGCTGTCATATTTTTATGATTGCAGGTGGGATTGCAGTTTCCAGTATGGTAGCTTAGTTGAGGAGGTTGATGGACATACAGCAGTACTTTACCATAAGCTTCAGCTAGATTGGTTCCCAATGTAATCTCTAACTTAAATTTCCTGTTTCTTCAATCACCACGTTCCTGGCAGCAGCTTCATATTCTGTTGTTAAGTAAAATGTAGTAGGAGATAATATTTAGTAGTCTATGAGTAGATGGTTTCTTAGAGACTAGGTGGGTATTTGGAAACTTGGGGGCCTGTTTGGTTCATGGTTTGAACTTGATTTTCAAAGACTTACAATTTGAGTAGTCTGTTTGTATACAGATTTTTATTTATGTTAAATATGAAAATATGTTTGGTTTTAGTTCTGAAAATTGTTTTCATAATGTAGAGTAACTTTTCTATTGATGAGTGCTTCTGTATTTTGAAAACATTTTTTTTTGGTACGGGTATTTTGAAAACATTGAAAAATGATGTTATTTTGTGCATTTCCTAAAAAGGGTTGTTTTTGAGATTCTTATTTTTAGAAACTATTCTACCAAAACAGAATTTGTTTTTCAAATGGAAAGCGGTTTTAAAATCCTATACCAAACGAGTGGTTTTAATTTACACCAAGTATGACTTAAAAATGGAATATACGGTAACTAAAATTGGATTTTTTTTTTTTAAAAATCCTATACCAAAAGGGAGGTTAAATTTTGTGAATAATGACTTGTGTTTCATGTTTTATTATGATTCCCCTTATCTCTTCAGACCAACTTTGAAGAACGTTGTAATTAAGAATGAAAGGTGCTTGACTAATGTCCTTATTAGCAGTGTGCAGTTATAGTTTTGTTGCTCAAGACTCCTTTTGGTTGCAGGGTTGTGTGGCCGCGTGACCTTTGCTATGTGCGCTATTGGCGTCGAAATGATGACGGGAGCTATGGTATTTTTTATGCTTTTCCCCATGCTTAAAATTCTGGTTAATTGGTGTATGGAAATTTTCAATTGGTGCTTTTCATGGTGCAGTTGTGTTATTTCGTTCTAGGGAGCATGAGAACTGTGGTCCACAGCCCGGATATGTGCGGGCACATATTGAGAGTGAGTTCTGTACATTATTTAGAGGCGTTATCATGCAAAGGATGAGAACTAGTTGGGATCTTTGCCCTTATGTTTTAATTTTTCAGTTCAGAAACCTGATGCGTACTGATTTTTCCAGGTGGAGGTTTCAACATTTCCCCTCTTAAACCTCGAAATGGGAGGCCTAGAACTCAGGTGCAGCATTTGATGCAGATTGATTTGAAAGGATGGGGTGTGAGTTATGTCCCATCCTTTCAACAGCATTGTCTTCTTCAGGTGTTGAATAGTGTCGCTGGTAAGTTCCTTGTTTACTTGTTATAATTTCTTGTCCTGTGTGTTATTCCAATACTTAGTGATAAATACAAAGTTTTGAGCATTGCAGTTTGGTATCACTTTCCTCGTTGATTTCCATTTTTCCTGTTCAATTAGATACCCTTTGTCTATATTCCCATTCCTCTTTCATCGAAGAACAGAAATTTTATTGCTTAAGTTAAGCTGCTTGGAAGCCAAAAAACAATTCATAAAAGATTGTCGAAGAATATTTTTCTTGTAATGGAATTTAAAGTTGGGATTCTATTTTTCTTAAACCTTGTTCCTTCTGACGTGAAAAAATCAACAGGAAGCTATCTCTTGTATAATTGAGTCTTTGCTTTTATGATAGGACTACGTGAGTGGTTTTCCCAAACAGATGAAAGGAATGCTCCTCCAAGAATCCCCGTTATGGTCAATATGTCCTCGGCTTCTGTTTCTTCACGTAAGGGGCAAAAGTTGCATGATTTTTCTGTTAATTCCGCAAACAGAAATTCTGTGATGATGGATGAATACTCGGACGAAGATGAAGAATTTCAAATTGCTGAGGCTGAACAAGAGGTGTGATTCAGACGAGTGCTCTTTTTCTTTCCGCATATTCTTTTTAAATATGAGTTATTTATTGGAGTTATTATTTTCTTTATTAATACTTTCAGGCATACCAAAATGGTCTTGAGAACGATATGAAGAGGACAGGTATACAATTACTTTTTCTGTTTCATTCTAAACTATGATCCTTGTTTGAGTATTTGGGTTTAACACCTTATCACTATGTTTGTCATGATAGCCGTAGAAGAAGAACCAGCTGATCAAATTGATTTATCCTGTTTTTCGGGTAACCTACGGCGTGATGACCATGATAATGCTCGTGATTGCTGGAATGTTTCTGATGGTGGCAACTTTAGAGTTCGCAGCAAGCATTTTTGTTATGATAAGTCAAAGGTTCTCTTATATTGGCCCATTCCTATATGGTTTCTTATTTTTGTGGATCATCATTTATTGATAATGACTTTTAGGCTTTCTCTGATAACATTGTTGGCCATGTCTCTCTGAAGATTCCTGCAGGGAAGCATTTAATGGATCTTGTTGCTGTTGATTGGTTTAAAGACACAAAAAGAATGGACCATGTTGCTCGGCGTCAGGGATGTGCAGCACAAGTATGTATTAGAAGCTCCATTCCTTCTTGGGTTGATTCAACAATTGAACTACACTCTAATCAGTAATCATTATAGAGCATTAGCAGATATTCCATTTTGGTGTTAAAATATTGAAATTTCAGTGTCATATTATACTGTTGGGTTGTTTTTGTCTTGTATTGCCACTTGATTTACCTATATTGGGGCATTGTCTGGACTTGGATGATATTCCTTACCTATTATTTTGTTGTTAATAACATCTGAGTTTTTCTGTAGGTTGCCTCAGAAAAAGGGCTTTTCTCTCTAATTGTTAATTTGCAAGTAAGTTGCTTTATTCCATCTGGTTCAGATCTAGAAATGATTTTTGGGAATCTAGGGAGTGACAAAAATCTATACTCTTCCAGGTCCCGGCATCAACACATTACAGTATGGTATTTTATTTTGTAACAAAGGAATTAGTACCTGGATCCCTCTTGCAACGGTTTGTTGATGGTGATGATGAATTTCGTACAAGCAGACTGAAGCTTATCCCTTCCGTTAAAAAGGTATTAATATCAGTTTCTTTATATATGAAAAAAATAAATGCTCATATCAAATTTCAGGACTGTTGTTGTCTGACCACCATTTTGAATTTTGGCTCATGAGTTTTATATGAATCATAGTATTGATCAACTTTTAGGAGATTCCTTTACTTAAAAATGTGCTTGTGTACTATTTATGCATATAAATAAAGCAGAATTTATACATATAAATAATTTCTTGAAGGATAAAGTTACAAAAACAAGTATATCTGTTCATAATGCTGCGATATTTCGGAATTTTTGGGGCATAGAAATCGGAGATAATTTGGATGACATATCTGTACCGTATCATTCCTGGTTCACTACAGAACAAAAATACAAGGGACACATACTCTCCGGGTAGAAAAGAAGGCCAACACAGCACCAAGGGGAAACAACAAAAGAACAAACAAAATCTTAACAAGGATTTCTGTACAATGGATAAAGGGGAGCTAAACAAAGTAGACAACAGCCACAGTATGGGGAATCGTATACTTAGGCTAAACCTCATCTTAGAGCTGAAAAGACAGCAAAACACAAGAACACATATAAGAATAGTGCTTGTACACTACCACTTGCAGCTAAGGAAACAGAAACAAACAGCTGCCAGAGTACTATCCCTGAATCCTGTTGCAACAATGAAACAAGGACCGGTGAGTTTCCATTTTAGAACGACCTGTGATGACTAGGCTAGTTCTTGAGCTTGAGAGGGTATGTTCTTTGTGAATCAAATTAGTTCAATACCTGAGCAATATGGTAATGATTAGGCTAGTCCTTGGGCTTCACAAAAGACTTATCAGGGAACTAATGTAGGTTGAAGATCATTAGTAATGCCAACTTACTCTTGAAGGGTGTCAAAAGGGTTGCAGGTGGGAATGTCTAGTTGGGAGATGGTTAGGAAGGGATTAGGTGGTCACGAGTCACGACTCACTTACGTTAGGGTTTGAATGATTTCACCCGACCTTGTCATTTTTGTTGGGTTTTTCCAACCCATGATGAGTTGTCCCAAGTCTATTAGAAATTATAGACTTAGAGGATTTAGTTGTTTTCCCAAACAATTTGAGTTGGTTTTCCAATTAGAGGTTTTTTCCCAATTGAAGTTGTTTACCTAATTGAAGAAGACCTTCTATATAAAGGGTGCTATTGTACTAGTTTCGAATGGGAACAAAACAATATTTTGTGTACCATTCAAGGGATTAGAGTGAGAGAATATTGTAAGGGCAAAGTGTGTGTGGGAGAAAAGAAAAGAGATAAAGAGTGTATTTCTTGTTCTTGTTCTTTCAAGTTTATCGTCAAGTTCTTAATTTTAGAGACTTGGCAAGATTGTTGGTTGTACTCATTATTGGTATAGTGAAAGATTGTTGTTGCTATCCCGTGGGCATAGGCACATGTAGCTGAACCACGTTAATTCTTGGTGTATTTATCTTGGTTATTTTGTTCGATTTCTCGAGTTAGTTCTGCTTTTCCCATTCTTAAACGCGATATTCACAACAATTTTCATCCTTCATTTGTATTAAGAATAAGATGGCCAATATGTCAATTGATAGTGTCATATTAGCGTACACTTTCTGCTAATAAAATGTTAGCTGTGGGGTTACTGATATGAAATTTCTTTTCCCTTCATTCTTGTAACAGAGTTGATTTTTTGTGTTTCTCACGACACTTCTTCCTTCTTCTTTTTTATTTTTATTTTTGTTCTTCTTCTCTTATATTCTTTTTTTACCATATAAAGAGGTTCTTTTATGGATGTATATTATTAACATTATTTATGGAACCATGCAGGGTTCATGGATTGTCCGCCAGAGTGTTGGAAGCACTCCTTGTTTGTTGGGAAAAGCTGTTGATTGCAACTATATCCGTGGTCCTAAGTACTTAGAAGTAATATATTCTTGCCAGATATTTTTTGCATTTTTATTAACTTATTGGGTCTTGTGGTTGGCAAGGTTCTTTCAGTATAAATACGTAATTTGGTTTATTATTCTGCAGATTGATGTGGATATTGGTTCATCCACTGTCGCTAATGGGGTTTTGGGGCTGGTAATTGGCGTAATTACCTCATTGGTGGTTGACATGGCTTTCCTTGTACAGGTATGCTTCTCGTAAAATATGTTATCATAGACCATGGAATACTGTACTGTTCATCAAAGGCATGTTCAGCAATACATTTGAACTAGTGAATGAGTGATCGATTGAATAATAAATGAGGCCTAGCCCCTAGTTTATGTAGTTCAGATTGAAATAATAATAGTTTAGGCAATTAATATTATTAAATAAATTTCCAGCGTCAAATATAACTTGGGTTGGTAGATCTGGTTCAGATATGGTTTCTTATTAGGTTTCCCCATCAAGCTCAGATATATCCTTTAACTGTGAATGTGTATGGCCTGACAGTATGCATGCAATTAATTCTGGGGGTTTTAGATTTATTCTATCGCTTAAATATAAATTACTTTTTCTTTTTCTTTTTCATTTTTCATTTTTTTTTTTCAGTTGGGTTTGGTATCTCTTGCAACGATTTGTTTGCTGATTTCTTTTAGCTCGCTGTTAACTTTTGAGAATGTTGCTAGCTTTTATAAGTTTCAAAACTTCAGATAGTACTTATTGCATTTTCTGAGAATCAAAATTGCATATATGCTATTCTATAACTCAGAAACTTGCATTTACCAGGAGCCCCAACTAACGTTTATAGTTCCTGTAGTTTTAATTTCTGGAAACTAAGGAATATAATCTGTTAAAATCTGTCAAAACCGTTCTGAAAAATCTATTAAATGTCTGGATGGAAAGATAACGTGCGTAGCATGTGTGCACATGGTTTCCAGACTACCCAAAGTGTGTATTTTCTCTTTGCACATTTGTAAGTTCGTATATTCATCCTCCCATTTGATTGATTTAACGGATTGAAGTTGATTACAAGTTCAAGCAAACAAAACTGCATTCTTTCAATTGCTAAACTTTAGAGTACATGGACCAAAGTGGATATCTAGCGAAACTACAGATACAATAAATGTCATTTACCCCTAGCTCAACCTACCTATGTCAGACTTTGATCAAATTGAATCATAAAATAGATGTTAATTTGTCGGAACATGTCTTGAAAATGATATAATATGCAAGACTCTGAAGATTACAGTAAAATTTTTACCAGTTTCTGTTTGTGTTTGTTACCCATAACATAATGATCCACGTTTATTGTCACGTGTTGGGTATCCTGTGTTGCCTTTGATAAGGTCTCGTTTCTGGCAATGGGCACTTAAAAGGTAGAAAGGCCAGTTTCTCCTAGTTTTTCTTGTTTATGAGTATTCGCGCAGGCAATGTCCTTACAGCCTCCTTTTAAACGATTCCAATGGAATTGATCTCGCTGCGATGCTTAGTTTATCACTACGATACTAGCTTCTCGCTATTTCATTGCTTGATTTAATGCTTGCAAGCTCACGTTAGCAAAATATTATGTTGTATGCTGACTATGAACTGGTTACCTGCAGGCAAACAGTACAGATGAATTGCCAGAGAGGCTAATTGGTGCCGTTCGTGTTTCTCACATAGATCTCAAATCCGCCATTGTACCAAAGCTGGAACCGGATCCATCATGACCAACCGAGACAAATTAACCGCTCAGTTCTTCCATACAAAATCATTTGTTCATCAGATACGCATATAATGCCTCCTGATTTCATTGCCATATCTCACTTCAGGAATGGTCATCTGATTCAAGTGCAATTTTTTTTGCATAAAATTGTGACGAGTTTTATAATAAGTACAGAACAAGGTAAGCGTTTTTTTTTTCTGTTTCGAGCCTTTCAGGACACTCACGTATTTTGTCGTGAGTTTGGGTGGTGTTTGAGTGATTGGTATTGGTAAAACCTGGTTTTATGGCGGGTACCCATCTTAGTACGCCTTTGTGAGACGTTATACAAAATGGGGACCGCATAGAGCCCTTTTTTTCGCGTTCCAACACGTATGGCGTGACATAGCCGTTGACATAGCTACTTATGGTGTTATGCATCGAAGAGATGCGACTTCTTGACTGGTTTTGTTGCAAGTTTTAACGGACGATAGGATCCTGGTGAATGAATTTGAGGTACATTAATTCCAAAAATTCAATAAGAGAACACAATTGGGGCAGCCTAACCAGAGATGATCTGCTTGTTCGGCTAATTTTACTCATTCCCCGGACCGCCGTGGAAAGAGTTTGGTTTTTGCTAGAAAACCTTAAGTCTGGCCTAACATTTGGCATTTCCCATCCATGCTCTTTTATTTTACTCCAACCATGCACACTAGTTTGGGGAGATTTTTTAGTGTGTTGGGAACAGAGTCAGGTAAGTCAGGTACATTAAGTCTTAAGTAGTTGGATATTTGAAAAAGAAAATTGGTGATCATCAAAGACAGAAGAGGGGGCACCATTGTTGATCATTTGTTAGACACTGATCGACCATTTTAAGGTATATGTTGTCCTTAGCATGGTCATCTTAGATCATGAAAAGGTTTCCCTTTAAAAAATGGCACACGATCTCTAAATCTCAGGACCTGCCTTTCAACAGTTTCATGGTAGTAAGTGAAGATTTAGGAAATTGGAATTTGGTCCGTTATTAGATTGCCAATATTGTGTCACAACGTCATGTGTAACGCAATATTGTTGACCGAGTGATATGATTATTTTTTTTCATGACCCGTGAATTTGACTGGTAAATCCGAAGTTTAAGATCAACCCGTTAACTAGTGAAGTCTTTATCGGGTTGTCTGTTAACGTAACGGTATAACACGAAAATAACATGAAAATGACAATCACGATCAGTTTGCGATGTCTAGTCACCACCACTACCCTAATCTTTCGTATTTGGGCCTCGTTAAAATAGGAACTTTGGAAAGATGATGACGAATAAGAAGACTTCGAGTAATTCATAAAAATATGTCCTGGACAGTTTGGCGTATTTATTGCTTAATCGTATACTGTTTGGTGCCAAATAAAATATGTTCCAACAATAAAAAGACCATGAAATGAATAAAGGCACAACTAGCTCAAACTTTCTTCTTTCTTTATATGTTTTTTATAAGACATTTCTTCTTCTTGCCTGTGAAGATATCTCAAGATATTTCTTTATATGTACTATCTCTAACAGAGATAGGGCCCACAAACACATGCAGATCTCATCTTTATTAGAAAGACGGTACCACGTGCTATGAAATATGTGGTGGTATTACCATTTTTGTTATATTTTATACAAATCCATTTTTTCATGAGGATCTTATAGATGGTTGTCGGGGGTAGTTTACTGGGCATGTAGTGTTGAGTGAAGTAGGAAATGGGATCGGTGTATCCGCTTCCTTCGATGGAATGCTTCAACATGTAATAAATACTCAGTGATTTCAAGGTTGATCATATATGATATAAACAAACACATAACATTCCAAATTGTAGTAACAAGTGTGACATGTGTAGTAAAATTACACACATTCATTATACACTGATAAGTGATACATTGAAGAACAGTGAGAAATCAAACAAACAATCAAACAAGAAAAAGCTGATCACCAAGACGCTGCTTTTGGCTTTTGGGCTACAAAATCTCTAAAAGCATCCAGAGCAGCAACTGAACTCGTTGGAAATCCATGCCCAAATTTCTCACGCAGCTCCAAAGCTCGTCGTTTTATGTCCTCGTCACTTATCAGCATCTCGATTCCCTTCACTATATCTTCCTTCTTAATTAATATTTTCTCGTCAGGAATAGGGATGCGATACCCTACTTTCAGAAAGCTAGCCACCAATTTGGCATCGTGGTGTTGGTCCCCTCTGATTGGCCACGCTAGGATCGGGACCCCACGTCCGATTGCCTCCACCGTTGAATTCCATCCACAGTGTGATAAAAATCCACCCGTTGATGGATGGCTCAGGATCAACAGCTGTGGGGCCCATCCGTGTATTATCAAACCTCTTTTCCCGACTCGAGCCTCCATTCCGTGTGGATAGTATCCTTCTTCACCTTCCGAACCGGCTCGCGGGGGACCCGGTGGTCTGCCCGAACCGGATTGCACCACCCATATGAAAGGCTGGGTGGATGATTCCAATGCCTCAGCCAATACTTTGTACTCCTCCACTGTAGGTCCCACCTCGCTGCCGAATGACACGTAAAGTACTGATCCGGATAGCTTCGAGTCTAGCCACTCGACCACCTCGTCTTCGGTGATGTTTGACCGTCGGGTGCTGGTTCGGAACTCGCGGTCGTGGAGAATTGAACCGGCCGATTTCCAGTATTGTTCGGGCAAAAGCGGGCCAACTCCCCAGACCGGTTTTCCAATTTGCTCCGCAATGTACTTAAGGAATGGACGCTCCAGATCATCACACGTATTGATCATCACCGCAATAGATCGGTCAGCATCTTCTGTCCACGGTGGTTTACCTCCTGGTTGCGGCGGGCCCCTTCTTCCCCGGCCAGGTCCATTAAGAGGCGGGTCGGGTGGAGGCATACCGTGCCCCGGTCCAAATGGAGGAAAACCAACTGCATCTTGGCCCGGCAGAGGCATACCTGCATTTGGGCCAAATGGAGGAAAGCCACCTACACCTTGGCTCGGTGGCGGAGGAAAACCTGCAGCTGACCCTGTTAGTGAGCCGCCACCATGACCTGGTGGCGGAGGAAAACCTGCACCTGGCCCTGTTGGTGGGCCGCCACCATGACCGTGTGGCGGTGGTCCGCGAGACTGTCGTTTAACATCAGATAGAGTGAGAGCCATTTCCTCGGGTAACCCGGGGAGCAAACGGGTCTCGTCGGATTTGATATCCAAGGGCCGAGCCTTCCACATGGCATACTCCATGGCGGCAGAGCAAGCACCAGAGGTGAAGAAAGCTACGGTTGGAATTTCAAATTTCTTAAAAACTTCGGCAGTCCAGCCCATCATGACGTCAAGCACGGCACATACGGGGGGCGCAGAATCCGAACCCTGGCATCGGGTCGAGAGGAGTTTCTCAAGACCGAGAGCCATCTGGTTGTGTTGATCGTGGTGGCGGTGGAGCGGCGGAGGAGTTGGCTGAGGCGGCGTTGAAGGGTCAGACGATGGGATTGATTCAGGGATTTCGGCGATTTGGACAAGCGGGTGTTGGCGGAGGGAAGAGGGGACGGAGGAGGAGAAGTTGGAAGAAATAACGAAAACGGATTTGAAGTCTCGGGAGGCTATTTGCTTGCAGAGCTCCATTAGAGGGAATAGATGTCCCTGCCCAAAAAATGGAACAATCCATATCTCATTCGCCATCTTTTCAATATTTGTGTTTTGAATTCGTGAGATCGTTGGGGATTTTATAGGGAAGAATTAACAAAGAATCAGAAGAAAGCCTTTTTTTTTTTTTTTTTCCGGTCAACGATACCGACACGAGATACGACACCAGAATACATTAATTTTTTAAAAATTAAAAACAAAGTACGGTATAGTTACAGCATTTTATCTCATAAGAACGTATTCAATAATTTTTTTTTTTAATGGGATAAGTCTCAGAACTAACCATAATAATATGTTCAAATTCGTTTTTAGTGAGAATCAAATCTAAGACCTCAAACTTACCAGTGATGACTTGCTAAGAAACTAGACTATAGCTCTAGTTGCCTTGTACCTATCAGCCTTCTTCGACCAGATCGAGTCAAAGGCCATGATCGGGATATCCGCAAACCATCGGATTCTTGTATTTAAACTGTCAAATACTTGTATTTATCTTTTAAATGCCGTATTGTCAATCTAGTTACATATTCAATACGTAACAGACCGTATGACAGTGTACTATATCTATTCTTGTATTTGATACGCAATACGTGACAGAACTGCCGTATCCGTGCATCGTAGGGAGTAGGGTTTGACTGTTAGGTTTGTTTAAATAGTTAAGAATGAAACTTGTAAAGCATGCAAGTTTTGGTCGACAAGGTGATGTAATGCTTTGAAACTTTGACGCCTGGAAATCAAGAGTCATACTTGTTGGTGACGGTGTCATTATCTTAGTAATTAAGTTTTTAAAGGAGCGAAACCGAGTCAACCGACTATTGAGATTAGGTCGGTGACAACGATGTCCAATGAATGTAAATTTTCTTCATGAACACGTATTGTAAAGGGCGTTGACCGTTAGATGGAAAGGTTCCTAGTCTTCTGACTGTATGGTAAAACTATTATAGCTAAGTCATGTTAATTAGGATTACTGCTTTTGTTGCCTAATTGAGATGGATGTTCTCTTGTCTTGTACACGTTTTTGATGTATTATTGTATTATATCGAGTTCGAAAGCATTTTAAGTCGTACTCGTAAGATAAGGTACACTTGTATGGGAGCATTGGCGATTGAAGATTGTATTTGAAGATAAAACTTTATGGAGTGTTATGTATATCATTCAAAGTTTTAACAAGGAAGTTATGCCGTCATTAGCCAGACTGCTGATTTTGTCTTGTGTTCTACAGCCTCAAGCAGAGTTTCTAAATTTGTTTTGATGCATTTTTTTGAAACCCTAAGTTAGCCTCCAGCACAAACTCATTCTGAACAAGCTTTTCTGAGTCTGGGTAGTAGGGGTTTGATTGACACAATGTTCTTGTGGTCATTAGGTGTCTAAAGAATGTATAGTCTCTTATCATTGTAACGTGATGTCATGGTGAAAAATAAATGGATGTGATTTTAATGTTTTAATCTCAACTTCTGATGTTAAATCCAATGGTTGGTGACCATAAATCCCTGGACACTAGGTGACTTTGAGAACGGATCTTAATATCAATCCCATCTTGAACCAAACATAAGATTATTTAAGAACTGGATTAATTAGCATTATACATTCACTAACATGACTTATTTAAGAACTGGATTAATTAGCATTATAGATTTCTTGTAGTGACTGAAGATTAAGTTTCAGTACTCCACAAGGCTGCATACATGATACATGTAATGAATGAATTAACTGGAGTCTTACAATGGTATATTCTTGTCACACCCCGGCCCTGGCCCGCACCACATCCCGGGCTCGACTATACTGTAGCACGATATTGTCCGCTTTGGGCCCCGACCACGCCTTCACGGTTTTGTTTCTGGGAACTCACGCTAGTAGTTTGGTTTTTATTTATTTGTATTTTTATTATTATATTTTGCTTCCACACTGTGCACATGGCTACGTCATCCTCACATGACGACCAGCACGCCTTGATTTCGGTCGGGATGTGTCAATTCTGGTACGCTCAAGCCGATGGAAGACTATCTAAAGCAACTTCCTCGAGCGATGACATAGTTCCTTACTTTTCGGAAGACATCCCATGGACCTGTGTAACTCCTAAATGTCGCACAACATAAATAACAAAGAAAAAAAAGGGTAAATAATGTACTCGTATCGCAGATATATTGACAAGAGGAACTAACAAAAATCTATTTCTTGGTTTGTACGTCACTGAAACAAATTCGGTATCAGTAGCTAGCAAACCCGAAAAGGGTCCCTCCGTGGAATCCCTTAAAATTGTGAATGTAGTATACAGTCTCCTTAAGTGGAATTAGGGGTCTCGGAAAGTGCAGCGAGCTTTGGGTAGAAGAAAGCCAGATAACATGTAATTGATAAAGTCACTAACAGGGCCGGTCTAGAGATTTTTGAGGCCTGGGACGACGCCAAAAAATATGCCCTCACTTTATATAAGAAAATTATTTGTTTTCATACGTAAGACATCGATAAAATTATACTTAGAAAATCACTTAAAACTTAATAATTTAAAAACGTAGAAAAACTAATTTGTTGTTTCGTGAGAAGGAAACAAAAAAACTTTTAGTTTACAAGTAGATAAATATGAGTTTTGTTTTTCATCTAAACTTTTAAAGTGTTTTTGTATAAATCGTGAGGTGTTTTTTCTTGTTTTCTAACCTTGTCAATATGGGATTAAAAAAATAATGATGGTTTTTAGTCTTTAATTGATATGTGTAAGTAATAAATGGGTACTAAATTAAACTTTTTGATGACACGTCATATGATTTGCAAATTTGATCAAAAAATTTGGTCAACGCATTACTGTTTGTTGAAGATTATACTTGAATTGGAACAAATGTTTAAAAATAACAACCCACATAGCTATTAGTTACTAATTAAAAATAAATTAACAACCAAACAAAAATTCGTAAAAAATGAAAAGAATAAACATGCACTTAGCATTTCGAACTCAGGACCTCTCGTTAATTTTAAACAACAAAAACCATTGATTCTGATTAAACTCTTGATCATTTAGCCAAATTATGTATATTTATACTTTTATGAAAAGAAATTTGTAAAAATTGAAAGATAGATAAGCACACATGGTGTCTTGAACACAAGACATCCTCATTAATTTCAAGCAACAAAACCACGGGTTCTAGTTACATTTTTTTGTCATTAGATCTAATTTTATAAATTTATACTTTTATGAAAACATATATAAATATATGGCCTTAATAATTTTGGTGCCCCTAATTATCTTGGGCACCGGACGGTAGCTCTGCCACTGGACCTGGGCCGGGCCTGGTCACTAATGAATGGTTACAAGTTATATGCTTCGCGGATTTGATTCCCGTCACTAATGCTCTACCACTTACTTGAACCTCCAGTTTGATTTATGTAATGCATTCATGGCTAGTGACGGGAAATAATATGAGGACATCGATCTATCAAAACTAAAGGAAATCCCCGATACCTGGCGGGGATAAATATGTACTCATGCTGCACATCAAGGTTGAGCAAATGAACAATTTGAAGGGTGAATGCGTTAAAACACAAAAGGAAACAAATTGGAATATTTGCTATAATCCTTTTGCAGCGAACAGATTCGTCGAGAAGATCACTGCAGATAATCTTAAGCAGCGAAGAGTTCCCTCTCGCAAAAGTGTCGACAAGGGATTTTATTATTATTTCACGCTTCACCGAAAAAGGCTCTTGTTGGAAATACTCCAACGTTTTCTTTGTTGTCCCATACTCGACGTGCATTTTCAGCTACGTTAAAAGTCCAAAAAAAGGCTTATCCTGGTGCATATGGGTTTAGGAATTCCTGATTATTAAAGGATTTTAAATAAAATAAAATTAAAAAAAAAAAGAAAAAAGGTTATTAAGGGATATTGAATTAGGGTCTAGCTAGGAATCCTTGGTAGGGGAGGGTGTGCAAACCTCTATATAAACAGATACCCTGCACATATGCCAGAGCACACCACAACATACTCTCTCGAGTTTTATCAAGGCCTGTGAGAGTTACCTCTCTCGAGTTTTATCAAGGCCTGTGAGAGGACATTTAACTCTCTCTCTCTCTCTCTGCAATTCTTTTGCTATTGAGGAAAAACCAACCAAAACCGAGCAATGGCAGTCACATCCTTTGGCCTCACTCGCCTGCTGGCCTGAAAAACTGGATGACCACAGTTACATCACTGGCTCTCAGGCTTCCAAGGATGATCTCACTGTGCATGCAGCTCTTTCTAAGCCACCATCTTCGGAATTTGTGAATGTGTCTAGGTGGCACAACTGTAAAAGCAACCATATAAGCTCTATAACAAACTAGCCAAGAACATAAGATTTAACCAACTAAATCACAATCATCACTCCAAATATTCTGTATATGCAAATACTGAAGTAATACTGCAACACATACCAGCAAACTGTTTGCCGAAGTCTTTCCCGTGTGTTCTGTCATAATAGTCCTTCATAGTTTGTTGTATGATCTCCCTATCCCACACATGGTGAAGATTGGATTTGTTTCTGTACCAACGCAAGGCTATCGTGTTTCCTCCCTCATCTGTCCTGAACCCGACATGCATTGGCTGATGAATATCTCCCACAAAGTGTGTCAAGAAAACCAAGGACTTAGCCATATTATATCGACGGTCAGATGTGCCTTCTGTGTAGTGTGAAAACTGAGAGGTGAAGTTTTGGACGGCACCAGCAAAACACATGTTCTTTACGGCATTGATCACAGGAAAGAATAGTGCTAGACACCATATCATAACTACGTTCAACAAATTAGGATTAAGAGCCATTAGAGAAATCTACACACAATCTTCTCCTCTTTGCAAAACTCAATGCTCTCCAAGTTATAGGTACTTGGAACAATAAGAGCGTGTTTTTTGTGAGAGCAGCGGCTTGTGGTTTTTATACTACAAAATATGGATTACCCTATAATAATCGTACAAGGAATACAAGACCAAATCCTTGTACGAGTTCTATTCTTAAGCTTATCAACACAGAGTTTCAATCCAAACCAAAGTTGAATTAACTCTCATAAACATATTAAGACTTGTTGATAGCAATCCGAGACAACAAGGATTATTACCAAACTGTATGAATCACACTCATACTCTAACAACAACCACATTGCTGCTCTTTTTTCAGCTGTTTTTGGAGAAGTATCTGGTGTCATTATCGAGACTGGGGACGCAGCTTCTACTTATACTCCTTCTGTAGCTGAAACAAAGGCCTCAGCTGACGATGGTGACGATGTTGACATCTTTGGCGAAGAGTTCGTTAATGCTGATCTCTTTGGTGAAGTGACCGAAGAGGAGAAGAAGCTTGCTGAAGAACGTGTGGTGGCTTTCGTCAAGGCACATAAAGAGAAGAAAGAGTCTGGCAAGTCATCAGTTTTGTTGGACGTGAAGCCAAGGGATGATGAAACTGACATGAACTGCTTGAGGAGGCTGTAAGCCTGTAAGAAGTGTGGACACGGAAGGGTTGCACTGGGGAGCATCCAAACTTGTTGATGTTGGGTACGGGTAAAGAAGTTGCAAATAATGCTTACAATTGTTGACGACCTGGTCTCTGTCGACAGTCTTATTGAGGAACATCTTACTGCTGAACCAATAAATGAGCATGTGCAGAGCTGTGATATCGTCGCCTTCAACAAAATATGATTGGAGCTTGCAGATCTATGGCGAGAGACGATAAATATATGCTGGGATTGAGTTAATGCCGAAAATTCAGTAAGTGTACACAATTGGGGCAACTTAACCAGAGATGTTGATCTGCTTATTTGGCTAATTTTACTCATTCCCCGGACCGCCGTGGAAAGAGTTTGGTTTTTGCTAGAAAACCTTAAGTCTGGCCTAACATTTGGCATTTCCCATCCATGCTCTTTTATTTGAAGGAAAACGAAAAGTCCAAAAAAACTTCTTTTTTAATAAAAAGTTATTTTTAAAGGTATAGTGAATAGTACTAGAAAAATGTATAAATGTGGTTTTCGTTAAAAGTGAACAGTACCGGGAGTGTTTTGTTAAAACTCCCTTTATTTTACTCCAACAATACGCACTAATTTGGGGAGACTTTTTGGTGTGCTGGGAACACAATCAGATACATTAAATGTTAAATGGTTTGATATTTGAAAAAGAAAATTGGTGATCATCAAAGACAGAGGAGGGGGCACCATTGTTGATCATTTGGTAGACACTGATCGACCATTTAAAGGTAAATGTTGCCTTTATCATGGTCATCTTAGATCATGAAAAGGTTTCACTTTAAAAAATTAATGGTACACGATCTCTAAATCTCAGGACCTGCCTTTCATCAGTTTCATGGTAGTAAGTGAAGATTTAGGAAATTGGAATTTGGTCCGTAATTAGACTGCCAATATTATGTTACAGCGCCATCTGTAACGCAATATTGCTGACCAAGTGATATCATTAAAGTGTTAAATTCATTGGTTCAACCCAATGAATTGTGCTTAAGCTACTAAAATGATGTTAAGAAGAAAATGTTTAGAAATAGAGAAGAGGAAAGTTTGCTCAACATACTCCTGCATTATCTAATGTTTTCATGTTCAGCATAAATTGGCATGTATTCATCGCTTCTCAATGGAACAAAGTTCCAAGAATCTGAAGGAATCAATAGAAATTCTAGGTTTGATTTATATTCAACGGTTGAGATTAAATCTCAATAGAATCCGACAACTATTAAAATTCTAAATATATATTTAAAAATTAAATAATATATATGTTTTTCGGTTCGGTTCGGGATTACCGAAATCCTGAAAACTTGAGACTGATTCCCGTACCGAAATTTCGGGATTGGTTAGGTATTGGGTACCGAAATGAAGTATGTTCCAACAATAAAAAGACCATGAAATGAATTATGGCACAACTAGTTCAACTTTCTTCTTTCTTTATATGTTTTTTTATAAGACATTTCTTCTTCTTACATTTGAAGATATCTCAAGATATTTCTTTATATGTACCATCTCAAACAGATGTAGAGCCCATCAACACATATAGATCACATCTTTATTAGAAAGATGATACAACGTGCTATAAAAAAGGTGGTACTACCATTTTTGTTATATTTTATACAAATCCATTTTTACATGAGGATCTTATAGATGGTTTTCGCATGCGTGTTGAGGGTAGTTCACTGGGCATGTGCTGTTGAGTGAAGTAGGAAATGGGATCGGTGTATCCACCTCCTTCAATGGAATGCTTCAACATGTAATAAATGCTCGAAGATTTCAGGATCGATCATATATGATGTAAACAGACACATAACATTCCAAGTTGTAGTAAGAAGCGTGACATGTGTAGTAAAATTACACACATTCATTATAGATTGATACATTGAAGAAAAGTGAAAAATCAAACAAGAAAAAGCTGATCACGAAGAAGTTGCTTTTGGCTTTTGGGCAACAAAATCTCTAAAAGTATCCAAAGCAGCAACCGAACTTGTTGGAAATCTGTGCTCAAATTTCTCACTCAGCTCCAAAGCTCGTCGTTTCATGTCCTCGTCACTCATCAGCATCTCGATTCCCTTCACTATATCTTCCTTCTTGATTAATATTTTCTCGTCGGGAATAGGGATCTGATGCCCTACTTTCAGAAAGCTTGCCACCAAATTGGCATCATGGTGTTGGTCCCCTCTGATTGGCCATGCCAAGATCGGGACCCCACACCCGATTGCCTCCACCGTTGAATTCCATCCACAGTGTGATAAAAATCCACCCGTTGATGGATGGCCCAGGATCAGCAGCTGTGGGGCCCATCCGTGTATTATCAAACCTCTTTTCCCCACTCGAGCCTCCATTTCGTGTGGATAGTATCCTTCTTCGCCTTCCGAACCGGCCCGCGGGGGACCTGCCTGTCTGCCCGAACCGGATTGGACCACCCATATGAAAGGCTGGGTGGATGATTCCAATGCCTCTGCCAGTACTTTGAACTCCTCCACTGTAGGTGCTACCGTGCTACCGAATGACACGTAGAGGACTGATCTGGACGGCTTCGAGTCTAGCCACTCGACCACCTCGTCTTTGGTGATGTTTGACCGTCGGGTGCTGGTTCGGAACTCGCGGTCGTGGAGAATTGAACCGGCCGATTTCCAGTATTGTTCGGGCAAAAGCGGGCCAACTCCCCAGACCGGTTTTCCAATTTGATCCGCAATGTACTGAAGGAATGGACGCTCCAGATCATCACACGTATTGATCATCAACGCAATAGATCGGTCAGCATCTTCCGCCCACGGTGGTTTACCTCCGGGTTGCGGATGGCCCCTTCTTCCCGGGCCAGGTCCATTAAGAGACGGGTCGGATGGAGGCACACCGTGCCCCGGTCCAAATGGAGGAAAACCAACTGCATCTTGGCCCGGCAGAGGCATACCTGCATTTGGGCCAAATGGAGGAAAGCCACCTACACCTTGGCTCGGTGGCGGAGGAAAACCTGCAGCTGGCCCTGTTAATGAGCCGCCACCATGACCGGGTGGCGGAGGAAAACCTGCACCTGGCCCTATTGGTGGGCCGCCACCATGACCGTGTGGCGGTGGTCCGCGAGACTGTCGTTTAACATCAGATAGAGTGAGAGCCATTTCCTCGGGTAACCCGGGGAGCAAACGGGTCTCGTCGGACTTGATATCCAAGGGCTGAGCCTTCCACATGGCATACTCCATGGCGGCAGAGCAAGCACCAGAGGTGAAGAAAGCTACGGTTGGAATTTCAAATTTCTTAAAAACTTCGGCAGTCCAGCCCATCATGACGTCAAGCACGGCACATACGGGCAGCGCAGAATCTGAACTCTGGCATCGGGTCGTAAGGAGTTTCTCAAGACCGTTAGCCATCTGGTTGTCCTGAACGTGGTGGCGGTGGAGCGGCTGAGGAGTTGGCTGAGGTGGCGTTGAAGGATCAGACGATGGGATTGATTCAGGGATTTCGGCGATTTGGACAAGCGGGTGCTGGCGGAGGGAAGAGGGGACGGAGGAGGAGAAGTTGGAAGAAATAACGAAAACGGATTTGAAGTCTCGGGAGGCTATTTGCTTGCAGAGCTCCATTAGCGGGAAGAGATGTCCCTGCCCATAAAATGGAACGATCCATATCTCATTCGCCATGTTTTGAATATTTATGTTTTGAATTCGTAAGATCGTTGGGGATTTTATAGGGAAGAATTAACAAAGAATCAGAAGAAAGCTTTTTTTTTTTTCGGTCAACGATCAGATGAAAGCTTAGCTGCGAAGGAATGCGTTGGATTTTGAAAGGGAGAGAGACGAAAGTAGGCTAACCGTTACCATGCATGGACAGAGACACGAGCCAGAATACATCAAATTTTTAAAATTAAAAACAAAGTACGGTATAGTTACAGCAATTTATCTCATGAGTGTGTATTCAATAAAAATATTTTTTTTTAATGAACGATATTATTTACACTAAAAAGATGGGATAAGAAACTAATTTACCTATCTTGTCTTCTTCCATCAGATCGCATCAAAGACCATGGCGGGGATATCCGCAAACCATCGGATACCCGTATTTAAATTGTCAGATACTTGTATTCATCTTTTAAATGCCATATTTGTTAACCTAGATACATATTAAATATGTGACTGGCCGTAATAAAGCGTACTGTATCTATTCCTGTATTTGATACGCAATACGCAACAGAACTGGCATCGTAGGAGCTAGGGTTTGACTGTTAGGTTCGTTTAAACAGTTAAGAATGAAACCTGTAAAGCAAGCAAGTTTTGGTCGACAAGGAGATGTAATGCTCTGAAACTTGTAAAGCATGCAAGTTTTGGTCGACAAGGAAAAGCATGCAAGTTTTGGTCGACAAGGAGATGTAATGCTCTGAAACGTTGACACCTGGAAATCACGAGTCATACTTGACGGTGTCATTCTCTTATTAACTAAGTTTTTCTTCATCAACACGTATTTTAAAGGGACTTGACCGTTGTGAAAAGGTTCTTAGTCTTCTGACCGTATAGTTAAGTCATGTTAATTAGGATTACTGCTTTTGTTGCCTAATTGAGATGGATGTTCTGCAGTTTTGTATGCGTCTTTGATGTATTATTTTATTGTGTCGAGTTCGAAAGCATTTTAAGTCATACTAGTAAGGTAAGGTATTTGTATGGGAGCGTTGGCGATTGAAGATTGTATTTGAAAAAACTTCACGGAGCATTGTGTATATCATTCAAAGTTTTAACAAGGAAGTTACGCCGTCATCACTCATCAACCAGAATTCTGATTTTTTCTTGTGTTCTGCAGCCTCGAGCAGAGTTTCTAAATTTGTTTTGATGCATTTTTTGAAACCCTAAGTCAGCCTCCAGCACAAACTCATTCTGAACAAGCTTTTCAGAGTTTGGGTAGTAGGGGTTTGATTGACACAATGCTCTTTTGGTCACTAGGTGTCTAAAGAATGTATGGTCTCATATCCTTGTAACATGATGTCAAGGTGCAAAAATAAATGGATGTGATTTTAATGTAATATTCTGGTACGCTCAAACCGATGGAAGACTATCTAAAGGAACTTCCTTGAGCGATGGCATAGGTCCTTACTTTCGGAAGACTTCCCATGGACTGTGTAGCTCCTAGATGTCGCATAACATAAATAACAAAGAAAAAAGAGAGGTAAAGAATGTACTCATATCGCAGAGATATTGAAAAGAGGAACTATAGAAAACAACTATTTTTGTACGTCAATGAAACAAATTCGGTATCAGTAGCTAGCAAACCTGAAAAGGGTCCCTCCGAGGCATCCCTTACAGTCTCCTTAAGTGGAATTAGGGGTCTCGGAAAGTGCAGCGAGCTTTGGGTAGAAGAAAGCTATATAACATTGTTGACCCTAAAAATTACAAAACCTACGTGGCGCGCAGACCGAGTAACTAATAAGCCAACTACGTCTTTCGGTCGAATGCGGGGCGTGCCAACTCGTCGGCCGAGCCTGGCCGAGGAGTAAAATTTGTTGATGTAGCTTTGAGCGCGTTGCTGACTTCTTTAACTTGCGATTGCGACCGAGGAAGGAACACTCTCGGTCTCTGGGTTCTACAGCCTGAAGACAAGGCTGCTAATTCTGCGGAGTTCACAAATCGTCCGAGCCCGATTCGGTCACTGTGATTATATTCGTGAGAGTATAAGCACGTCGAATCGAGACCAAGGTGTATGGGCACAGGTACTCGAACGTGATATATGTCTTGATGGTAAACGTAGTTCGACCGTCGGAATGCCGAACCCTGAAACTCACCTGTGAGTATCCAATCATAAAACCACTCGGCGACCAGTACGCCGAGCAATGTAATTCGTAACACCTAACTATGCCGAGAAAGCTTAGTAAGGTGACCTCTGCCAACAAAGGTTCGAAAACCTTTCTCGACCGAGACTTGGATAGATAATCGGTCGACCTCGACGCAGTGCTGTTTATCCAAACTGAAGATGCTTCTCGGTCGGCTGATTCTGCGGCAGCAGTGCTGTTTATCCAAACTGAAGGTGCTCGCCGGGCGCTTCCACAGTGCTGTTTATCCAAACTGAAGGTGTGTCGGCAGAAAAAGAAAAGGAAAAAATCTCAAGATGTTGAGAGGTTTTGCGCAGGGCAATTGTATGCTGATTTTGGAGGTCCTTGAATGTTGCATGATCTCGTGTATTTATAGTACCCCATTCCTTGAAACCTCCTCTGATTTGGATTGGGAGTCCTTGTCCCATTTCGATTCTGGTTCGAACAAACCTACTCCCACTGGGATTCTGAATCTTCCTCCTTTTGAGGCTTTATTTCTTGCTGGTCGAGAATCCTGGTCGCACCAGGATTTCCTCAATCCTTCCTACTTATCTGGACCTCTTGAGATAGGATTCGGCTGACCCTGCCAGCTGGCCCGGGTTTTATTATTCGGCCCATAGCATCTGTTATTACCTTGGGCCGAGCACATCTGACTGCTCGGCCTAACCAAAATATTTTGGGCCCAAACATTGCCCCTTCGCTTCTGAGGTCGCCGATTGTCACCTCTTGGTCGGGCCTCGACCTTGAAGAAGCGAAAACATTTATTGCTTTTTTTTTGAACTTTACTCCCTTAATGATCATTATTCCTGCATATTTATGAGACATGATCGCACTTTCCTCGTTGCCCCCAACGCGTGGCCACGTGTCGATTCTCCGCCGTTCTCAAAAGCTTCACTCATGGGCCTCGAAACCGTGCACTAATTGAACCGTCTCATCCTTATTAAATGCATTGAACCTGTCGCCACACGCCATCGTGCATCCTGGATTTTCGACTCCTCGATCCCATTTTCGCAGGTTCCCAAAATATCCGAAATGATTGCAGACTTTCCCGGTTACATTTCCCCCCAATCTGAACCAGCGCTTTTGAATTCCAGACGTTTGATATTCATTCTGAAAAGCCTATAAATACCCACATTTCTGCCATTCGCCTCTTACGCCTTCAGAAACTCCAGAATATGGCCTCCTTTATTTCGAAGCTTTCCGATGAGATCAATAAGTGCAAGTCATTCATCGATCGAAGCGCCGTCAAGACGCTGCGATTTCAAGAGGATATGGCCACCACCCACCAGATTCTGGGTCCCCTCTTCAAAGACGCAGTGCCGTCGTCTGTCACCAACTTGCTCAAGGAGCAATGTCTAACCCCCCTGCTTCAAGGGTTTGACTGGTCGAAATGGTGCTTGGCTCGTCCTCAAGGAGCTTGGCCCTCGACCACCACGGCCTGGGCCGCCTGGGTCGACCGAATGAGCTCCTTCTTCTCCAAGGAGTGGAAGGCTCTCGGCATCTACGATGCCATTATTCTGTCAACCATGGAGATTGCCATGGATAAGGAGCTGCTCATGGCGGCCCTGAGTTTATGGTGTTCGGCCACCAACACCATGGTCCTGCCTTTCGGCCCTCTCGGCCCCACCATCCTCGACGTTTCGGCCATCCTTGGGACTTCCTCGACCGGCCTTCCTATTGACGCCGCCATTTCCGGATACCCTTCTCCTCTCGACCTGAAGGCACTATTCGACGAAAGGGCCGTCGAGACGCTAAGCCGGGGTGATCGGGAGCCCTCAAGGGAAGAAGTTCAGAAGCTCCACAAGAACTTCTTCAACTACAACACTCTCATTCTTCATTTCGCCGGCCGAGGCGAGGAAAGCCTTAGGAAGGGAGAGCACGAGGCCTTCTTCTTCTACTGGTACAACAAATTCATTTGTTGTACTCGGTCGAACAAATGCCTGGTGGAGAACATGCCGGTGGCCCAGGCACTGGCTAATGGTCGCTTGCTGGCGCTCAGTCCAGCCATACTCGCCAATCTCTACCGTTGCCTGGCCGAGGCGACCATTGGCAAGATCGACCCGCATCAGAACGGACCCCTCTGGGTGTTCCAACTCTGGTTGCAGGTTTACTTCTCTACTCTTCGACCGGAGGTCCCTGCCTTCCAGCGAACGGCCGCCCTCGGTCTTCAACTGGCATCTCGACCGGCACCACCTCACCGGGCCGACGAGGTTTTCAAACACTTCCTCGGCCTAGATGTCCTCTCGGATGACGAGTTCCTGGTGTGCCGGCGCCAGGAGTACCCTTCCTCGCTCAAGCTTCCTACGGCCGCGTGGGCCGCGTCCGAGGATGCGGACATTCGTCAGCGCTGGGGGTCGTTTGTTTTGGCTCGCGACCTTCCACTGGGTTGCGATGCCCGCCGAGCTGGCTGGGAGGTCTACCACCCCCATTTTGTCGCCCGGCAGCTCGGCTATATTCAAGGCAGCCCCGTCCCCCTGCTCGCTTCTCGGTCACTCCTAAGTCGGGGGCGTCTTACCGGTTCCTCTGAGAGGGAGTGCAAGACGTCCGACCAGGAGTTCTAAGAGAAGTGCAGGAAATTCCGGATTCGGCAGGCGGTCCCTGAATCTCTGGGAACTGATACCTTTGGGGACTGGTGGGAGGAGTATACCGGCAACTTCTTCGGTGCCCCGGCCGAAGATCTGGCGAAGAAGATCTTCGGCGACCGCCCTAGGTCAACATCCTCGACACAGCCTAAGGAGTCGACCCAAGGTAGTCTTTCCGTTTTTCTTTCCTCCTTTGTTTTACCACTTGATCTTCGTTGCTAATTACTTCGCTTTTCAGGGGTTCGCGTGCCGAGGACGGTGGAAGTGGTCGCCGCGGTGGCAAAGGCGAAGAAGGCGCCTATGAAGAGGACCCTTGTCACCGAGCGGTCGATCCCTGCCAAACGCCCCCACCAAGGGGCCGAGCCGGCGGAAGAGGCCCCTCGTCCTTCTAAACGCGTCAAGAAATTGGCGAAGAAGGGCGACCGGGAAATTCATGTCGTCCCCAGTAACACTACTGGGACGCCCGCTCCTGCCAGCTCTCCATCTGTGCCGGCTGCCCAGGCACCTCCAACCTCGAATCCTCCAGCCGTCTCCCAGGCCGATCCAATCGTCGCACCCGCATCCGCTCCAACTTCAGAGCCGGTCGTGGCGCCCGAAATGGGGAAATCGGCTGCTCCTGCCGAAACACCCCCGACTCCAACGGTCGTTTTGGAGGTATAATTCTGCTTCTACTCTTGTTCCTTCAGGTTTTTTTTGGTCGTAAAATAATCTCTTTTTGTCCAGGATGTCGAGAGCGAGAGCGAAAAGGTCCCCCTGGAACGCCGTCGCCGACCAGTCAGCTCTCCTCCCGTCTGTCCTCCTCCGGTTGTCGAGGCGGCCGCTCGACCGACTCCTCTTGTGGCGGATCGCGGCAAGAGACCCATGGCCGACCCTGAGGCCACGGCCGAGTCGCCGATTCATCCGCAGGATGCAGATCTCCCCATTCCTCCGCAGGAAGTCTCTTCGGCCTTTGTAAGTCTTTCTTCTTTTGTGTTGATTTTCTCTTTTGATACATGTTTTTAAGACCATTAAATGTCAGGTGCCCGAACATTCATTTCACCGGCAATTTTATGCGCCGAGGGGCGTTGTTTATATTTCCTGGCCGCCATCGTGGCCATCAAATGTAGATGACCTCCATCGGCCGCGTGAATTGCGTAGCGGTCTGAGGCACTGGGCTCGGCCATTAAGTTCCCTGGGTTCGAGCAATGACCCAGAGGGCATGGCCGAAGTCTCCTCTCGGCAGGTCTAAAACATTCTCCTTTTTCCTTTATGCACTACATCACGTCTTTACTGTTATTCACAAAATTTTCCTCTTATGTGCAGCCGTCGTGGGAAATGGAGCTTGACGCTCTACTCCAGAGCACGACCGGTGAGGCCGGCTCCTCTGCTGCTCCGGCCGAATCGGTGGGAGCCACGCCCGCCGAAGTCTTCGTGAAGCTGCACGAAGTCTTGTCTCTGACTGCTTCTCAAGCTCTCCGGTGCAAAGGCCTTGACTCTGTTGGAGAGTGTCTCAATGACCTCGCCAGCGGTGGTCATCTGAGCCCGGAGGGTATCTCTTTCCTTACCGACCTCTTGGAGCGAACTCGGCAACACTTTCTTGTCTTCGAGCGAGCCTTGCAGGCCGAGGATGACTTGAAGGTGGCCAAGGTCGCGCATGAGGCCGGTCGAGTGGAGATGGAGGCAATCAAGGCGAAGAAAGCCAAGCTGTCCGAGTTCGATCGTCAGATCTCTGACCTCCACCGTCAGATTTCTGACCTTCAACGGCAAAGGTCGGCCGCTGCTTCTGAGCTTGAGAAGGACTTTGAGGCCAACAAGACTCGGCTAACGGCCTTCGCTGCCGGTGCACGGCGTATCCAGCAACTGCAATGTAACAAGAAGACCCGGCAGGCTGAGATAATTTTGAGCGAAGCCAAGTGGCTGGAGCTAAAAGCTGCCCTCGAGACCTTCCTCCCTTCGACCCCTTAGGATTTTAATCATTCTAGTTGTTCCCTTGTAATGATTTTTTGTTATAAATACAATGGTGGTTTTGCTATTAATATATCCAATGGTCTTACTCATGCATTTCCCATGTAATTGGATAGTACTTCTTTAAAAACTTTCCATTAATCGGCAACTTATGAACTGAACCCGTCCGATCTCTTAAATGATACGCCCCCTTGCCGAGGACTTTGTGAACGATGAATGGTCCTTCCCAATTTGGCGACCACTTACCAAATCTGGGGTCTTTAATCCCAACAGGCAACACAGTTTGCCAAACCAATTCTCCTTCGCCGAACGTTTTTTGTCTCACACGCTGGTTATATGCTCGCTCGGCAATTTTCTTTTGTGCAACCAATAAGTTACCCGCGTCGATTCGACTTTCTTCTAAGTCTTCTAACTCTTGTCGCATCGCTTGACTGTATTCAATACTGTACAAATTACCCTGCTCGATTACTCGCAACGAACTTATACTCAATTCGACCGGTAACATGGCGTCGTGTCCATAAGTTAACGCGTAAGGAGTGGTTCCAGTGGCCGACCGAGGTGAAGTTCGGTATGCCCATAATGCTTCACTTAACTTCAAATGCCACAAACCAGGTTTCTCCTTCACCATTTTTTCAAGGATGCCGATCAACACTTTGTTGCTTGCCTCGGCCTGTCCGTTTGCCTGTGGGTAGTACGGCGTAGACTGCTCGAGTCGAATATTCAAACTCGCCGCGTATTCCCTAAACCTATCGGCCGTAAATATAGTGCCATTATCAGTTATGATCGTTTCTGGCACGCCGAATCTGGTCACAATATTCTCCTCTACGAAGTTGCATACCTCTTTAGCCGTTAATTCGGCGTACGATCTTGCCTCGACCCACTTAGTGAAATAGTCAGTTGCCACAATTATCCATGCGTGTTTCGCTGCCCCCGATGATGGCGTAATTTTGCCAATTACATCCATCGCCCAACCCCTGAACGGCCACGGTTTAGTAACCGAGTGTAGCAATTCGGCCGGGGCTCTCTGAACGGGTCCATGAATCTGGCATGATACGCATCTTCGCGCATATTCGATGCAATCCTTTAATATATTGGGCCAAAAATAACCGTGTCGTCGGAGTAACCAGCGCATCTTTCGTCCAGATTGGTGCGCTCCGCAAATTCCTTCATGTACCTCGGCCATTACTTGGGCAGCCTCGTGTGGGCCGAGGCACAATAGTAGTAAACCATCTTCGCCCTTGCGATATAATTCATTTTGATACGACACGTAATTCGTCGCAAGCACCTTCGTTCTTCGGTCGTGCTTCCCATTGGGGTTATTGAGGTACCTTAACATCGTCTTTCTCCAATCATCCGGTTCTACTTCGACGGCGCATACTTCTATGGGATCTCCTCGTTCTAACAGGGATGGGAGCGACATCACCCTTGTACGTATTACGTGCGTGCGTTGGAGAGTTTGCTGATTAATCAAAACGGGGTACGAGCGTTGACCCGTGTTCGCAATTTCCATAATTCGACTTAGTTTGCCCCCCATGAGTTGTGCTCCGGAGGCGATCTGGGCAAGTTCGTCGGCGTCAGTATTGTGGATACGTGAAATGTGTTCAAATGTGATTTGGTCGAATGACTCGGCCAGGTAAGTGGCGACCATGTGATAGGGAGCTAACGTACAACTCATGCAACGAAACACGCCATTTAGTTGGTTAATCACAAGTTCGGAATCACCAAGGACGAGAACGCGGGGGGCCCGCAGATCGTGTAAAACATGGAGGCCGATAATGAGGGCTTCATACTCGGCCTGATTATTGGTGCAGCTGAAATCTAATTTGAGAGAAAAACACCATCGGCAGTGGTCAGGCGACTGAATTGCGATACCGACACCTGCCGAGGTTGAAGTACTGGAACCATCAAAATGCATAGTCCAATGATTATCACGTGTGGTGACGAGACCGATGTCGACCTCGCCCCCCTCAAGACCGTAAGGGGATGGGTGTTGTGCCAGGAAGTCGGCGAGGGCTTGCCCCTTGACGGCCTTTTGTGGTACATACTGAAGGCTGAACTCGGATAAGGCGAGTGTCCATTTCCCAATCCGGCCTTTGACCATAGGCCGAGTCAGCATGTAACGAATTACGTCGGTTTGGGCGAGGACCTGCGTAACTGTGGGGAGCATGTAATGCCGAAGCTTGGATGCGGCGAAAAACAACGCTAAGCAAAGTTTTTCGACAGGGGAATAATTAAGTTCTGGTAAATTCAGGTTTCGGCTAAGGTAAAAGATAGCTTGTTCGCGGCCGACGTTGTTATCTTGTGCGAGTAGGCACCCAATGGATTCAACAGCTGCCGAAATGTACAATTTAAGGGGTTTGTTGCGACAAGGTGGAACGAGCACAGGTGGGGTGGAAAGGGCCACCTTGATTTGCGTAAATGCAGCTTGATGCTCTTCGCGCCATTCAAATCGGTCGGTCTCCTTCAGTTTAAGGAGTGTAGAGAATGCTTTCATTTTACCGGCCGAATTGGCGATGAAACGACGGAGGAAATTGATCTGCCCGAGTAACGACTGAAGCTGTTTCTTTGTTGTCGGCGGTGAGGCGCTAATGATGGCGCGGGCTTTATTTTCGTCGACCTCGATGCCGCGATGGTGCACCAAAAATCCTAAGAAATTACCGGCCAAAACACCGAAAGCACACTTGGCCGGGTTCATCTTGAGGTTGTTTTTGCGCATGCGAAGGAATGCTTGCCTCAGGTCGTCCAGGTGTGTTTGACGACGTTTGGATTTTACGACCACATCATCGATATAAACTTCGACGATTGTACCGATTAAGTCGTGGAAGATCATATTCATGGCTCTTTGGTATGTGGCGCCAGCATTCTTGAGGCCGAAAGGCATGACCACCCATTCGTAAGTACCAAGTGCCCCCGGGCAACGGAAAGCCGTCTTGTGGACGTCAGCTTCGGCGATGAAAATATGGTTATAACCCGCATGACCGTCCATAAAAGATAGCAGTTCATGATTAGCTGCGGCATCAATTAATAAATCTGAGATCGGCATCGTATATTCATCCTTGGGAGTAGCCAGATTTAGATTACGGAAATCGATGCAAATGCGAAGGGCACCGTTTTTCTTTAATACGGGGACGATATTGGCCAACCATTCGACATACCGAGCGGTCCTAATAAACCCGGCCTTTAGAAGCCGAACTAATTCTGCCTTAATGCCGAGTTGCACTTTGTTTGAAAATCGGCGAGGAGGCTGTCGAAAAGGCTTACAACCCTCCTTGATGTGTAGCTCATGCTCTACAAGGTTTCGGTCGAGGCCTGGCATCTCATGATAATTCCACGCAAAGCAATCTTTAAATTCGTGGAGTAGTTTACGGAGTTCGACCTTCATGGACGAGGGGAGTAACGCACTAATAAACAATGTTCGAGGATCCTCGGCCGTTCCGACGTTCACTTCCTCTAACGGGTCCTTGACTTGAGGTCGATGGTCTTCGAGTTCGGCCGGCGCAGCCTGAACTTTATCGAAAGATAGAACGGGGCCGTTATCTGCTTCGGCCAGAAATTCGATTAAATTGACGCCAGAATGTGGTTGCTTGGTAATGGCGTACCAATGGGCCAGCAGACGTTCCATTGTAGATGAAACCGCGGCCTGACGCCGTTCTTGTGTGGTGTGCTCAATCATCGGTATTGATAACCAAGTTCGCCAAGCCAAGTCTCGCCGAATCCTGTTGGACAGTCTCGGCGCCGACCTCAATCACTTTTTGTACTGAAATTCTCGTCGGTCGTCCGTCCTCGTTAAGGCCTTGGAGGGTGATGTAGCCGACGTGATCATCATAATAGCGAGCCTGAATCATGTTAGTTTCAAATGGTTGGTTATCGGCTGGGTGGACTACGACCGATTTGCCATCCCAAAAGATGAGGACTTGGTATAATGATGAAGGAATGCAACTGGTTTGGTGGATCCAGTCGCGGCCAAGTAATGCGTTATAATCCGTCTTGGAATCAATGACAAAGAATGCCGTCATGTGTTGACGACCGGCAATGCTAACTTCCAACGGGAGCACCCCTTTGGTCTGAGATTTGTCACCAACAAAGCTGCTCATAGTGATCCCTGACGGAATGAGTTCATTATCAGAACGGCGTAAAGCCTTCATGACGGATATTGGCATAATGTTGACTGTGGCTCCACAGTCGACAAATACTTTAGAAATGGGAAATCCTTCGATGTGAGCCGTGACGTACAACGGCTTCAGGTGTTGGAGATTAACCGAGGAGGAGCGGGGAAATAGCTCGGCCAAAGCTGCCTTGAGGTTATCTCCGCTTTGGTTTTCTCGGTCGTCGTCGTTTGCGACGAAGTCTACCTGTGTGGCTTCTTCGGCAACTACGTCCCCGTCCAAGAAACTTGACTGGTGGATACTCGGTTGGAATTCAGCTGGTAAAACGTGTACCATACTAATCTCCATCTGTTCGAGGACCGAAGGGCCCATTGGGTCATGGTCGTCGTCTTCCGGAGAACTATCTTCTGTAGCAGTCGTCGGAAAATCCTCGATCAAACTTTTGAGTTCCTCAGTAAGAGCCGGTATCTGAGACGTGGGAACCAAATTGAGTGCGGGTGAGCCATTTCCTTCGACGATGTGGACTGCCGAAGATTTACGTTGGTCCTTTGTTACACGGGCTCGTTCTTCATATGCAATACGGGCGTTCCTCGTGTCCAGATAGGTATCCAATCGTGCTATCCGTTTTTCCTCGTCGGCCGTGAGGCCGAAGAGCGATACAGCCGAGAAGACTTCGAAATGATAGCGTAAATGCTGAAGGTCTTCGAGCGAAAAGGGTAATTCGACGGCGTCGATATCTGTATAAGGATCGACCTCAAAACCAAGGACCCGAGCCTCCCGTATATGTTGAAACCTAGCCTTAATGGCCGGGTCAGAAGTTTTCTGGATAATTTGCTCGGCATCAGGGCAAGTTAGCGCTAAGTCGAGGGCTTCCTGACATGCCTTGGGGAGTCCGTATAAGTCATTTGCGGAGTATTTCTTATGAAATTCTCGCATGTATTCCATGGATGCACCGAGGAATGGAGGGTGTAAGTTGCGCCGTATTTTGATAAACGGCTCGCGCGGTGGTAATGGAGAAAGTTTCCTTTCGGCCTCTTGTGTAAAGTACTCTAGACGAGCTCTCGTTTCCCCAGGCCGGAGAAGGATCTTAATACGTTTCTCAACCTCCTCAATGGTGGTTTCGAAATCAGCATCCGCTACTTTCTTCCCTTCAGCTAACTCGGTCATGATAGTCGGGGTTGGCCGTTCGCTACTATCTTCCACGGCCTTTTTTGGTTGCCATTGATTGGCCGGGCTGGCCTGCGCTTCTCGTCGCCGAGCCATGCAATCTATCCGTTGACGACGACGTTTTTGGGATTTGGACAGTGCCGTATACAAACCAGTCGGAGAATTGTAACTGTACCAGCGTTGATCCGATGTCCTTGGTGGTTTGAAAGTTTTGCGATCGGCTGGTAATCCCGAACTGTTGGTATTGCGCGAGTAATAATCCTCATTATAGAAAGGTGCGTCGAAATCAAGACGCCGCCTGACCGAGGTCTGGTCTTTCGGCTGTACTTGTGGGCCGAGTCGATCAAACACTTGACGTCGTGGACCTAATCCCTTTGATGATGTTGTAGGGGCCGTGGGTGGTGTTGAAGATTTCTTCCCAGGTTCGACTGGTGTTTTACAATGGTCACATAACACCTTCGATCCACAAGTTCCGTCGGATTTTGACCTTGTCATCGGCTCATCGGCGGGTTGCGCCGATTGTTCCGTTGGTGGTGCATTTGAAAAGATATCAAGCTTTAGTCTTGTTTGACCATTTTGTCGACGGATATGCTGCACCGGGACATATTCGGCCTTCCCTTTGTTTTTGGGAAGGTGAGCATCCACCATACCAATCGTTGTTGAAGGGAAATGATTAACGTCGACCGCCATCTTTTCCGGAAATTTCAACTTTCCTTTTTCAATCCAGCTTTGAATTGTGTCCCGGAACACAACACAATTATTGGTTGCATGCTTATTAGAATTATGATATTTGCAGTATATCCTTCCTTTTAATTCATCGGCCTTAGGGATAGTATGCCCCGGCCGAAGCTTGATGATTTTTGCTGCCAATAACTGATCGAAAATTGCGTCAGCTTTGGTGATATCAAAAGTGTATACTTTTGATGACTTAGCCGTTTCCTCGGCGGTCAAACGTGTTTTGGCGTCTTTGGTATTTACTTGTGCCAAAGCCTTGCAAACATAAGGTTTGTCTATTATGATCTCGGCCGCATCCACACTAGCATACTGAGGGTCTTCACTTTCGGCCGATGCATAGCTCACCGTGGGGTTTTTATACAACGTCCCCCGGGATGGTGACTTTGATATCTTTTCTTCTCGGAGCAGATACTCATATTGTTCGACGTGTTGAGCAAGTTCGTACATATCTCGAATATTTGCCCCCAAAAACTTCTTTTTGTACTCCACGTCTAATCCGTTGAGGGCGATCCTGACGAATTCCACTTCGGGTAGCGGCACTCGGCACCAGTTCCTGGCCGATTTAAACCTTGTTAGGTATTCCATTGGAGATTCATCAGATGCTTGAGCCATCCTGGCCAAGGATGATACGGACATCTCCATCCCTGGCCGATAGAATTGTTCATGGAATTTTTCGACCAACTCTTCCCAACTCTGCACGGAGTTGGGTGGAAGATTAATGTACCAGGCGAAAGCTAAGCCTGTCAGTGAAAAGTTAAACAGTCGTAGTTTGTAGAAATCACTATTGACGTCCCCACACTGCGCTGTGAACCGAGCCACATGTTCTAGTGAGGATAATGATGATTCCCCGGCGAAGAGGCTGAAATCGGGGATCTTAAATCCTCGTGGGTATTCAAACATTTCCACATAAGCCGGGTATGGGTGAATGAATTTTGGAAACTTCGGCCCTTTCTTTAGGGCCGAATCAATCATCCTCTGGACTTCGGTCACGTTTATGGAAGCGACTTCTTCTCCCTGGCTTGGTCCCTCGGATCTATTTCCTGGTCCTCTTCTTTCTAAGGGGACTGGTTGCGGCCGAGCGGACCCTCTCTCGGCTGGTATGGGCACATTCGTCGGGAGCTGCCGCGGTTGGCCGACCTGGCCATCTTCGAAAGCTTTACTGACTAGTAGTTCAAGCATTCTGGTCTGTGTATCGCTGTTACTACGTATTGCGTCTAGCAAATCATTCATCTTCTGACCAATCGACTGCTCGACCTGACGATATTGTTCATCCAGTCGTCTTCGAAGGAATGTCCTAGTTGGTGGATCGGAACCTTCCCCACCATCGTCATCGCAATCTTCCACAATCCCTTCCATGAACATTCCAGCTGTTTGGTTCGTGACTGCGGGGTTGTAAGGTTGCCCGCCGAGACAGACTTCATTCTCTCGGCGTGTTACATTTGTGGCCTCGGGCGGCGCAATTATGATCGGATTTTTTGTAGAGTGCAAATCCTGCCCAAGGCCTTGTACTGGTAAGTCAGTTGTTGACTTTCCCATGGTTGTTTTCTGCTTCGTAGACCGTGTCTCAATGGTCATGAACTCCGAAGGTTTAGCACAATGGTCCCACTGGGCGTGCCAAAATGTTGACCCTAAAAATTACAAAACCTACGTGGCGCGCAGGCCGAGTAACTAATAAGCCAACTACGTCCTTCGGTCGAATGCGGGGCGTGCCAACTCGTCGGCCGAGCCTGGCCGAGGAGTAAAATTTGTTGATGTAGCTTTGAGCGCGTTGCTGACTTCTTTAACTTGCGATTGCGACCGAGGAAGGAACACTCTCGGTCTCTGGGTTCTACAGCCTGAAGACAAGGCTGCTAATTCTGCGGAGTTCACAAATCGTCCGAGCCCGATTCGGTCACTGTGATTATATTCGTGAGAGTATAAGCACGTCGAATCGAGACCAAGGTGTATGGGCACAGGTACTCGAACGTGATATATGTCTTGATGGTAAACGTAGTTCGGCCGTCGGAATGCCGAACCCTGAAACTCACCTGTGAGTATCCAATCATAAAACCACTCGGCGACCAGTACGCCGAGCAATGTAATTCGTAACACCTAACTATGCCGAGAAAGCTTAGTAAGGTGACCTCTGCCAACAAAGGTTCGAAAACCTTTCTCGACCGAGACTTGGATAGATAATCGGTCGACCTCGACGCAGTGTTGTTTATCCAAACTGAAGATGCTTCTCGGTCGGCTGATTCTGCAGCAGCAGTGCTGTTTATCCAAACTGAAGGTGCTCGCTGGGCGCTTCCACAGTGCTGTTTATCCAAACTGAAGGTGTGTCGGCAGAAAAAGAAAAGGAAAAAATCTCAAGATGTTGAGAGGTTTTGCGCAGGGCAATTGTATGCTGATTTTGGAGGTCCTTGAATGTTGCATGATCTCGTGTATTTATAGTACCCCATTCCTTGAAACCTCATCTGATTTGGATTGGGAGTCCTTGTCCCATTTCGATTCTGGTTCGAACAAACCTACTCCCACTGGGATTCTGAATCTTCCTCCTTTTGAGGCTTTATTTCTTGCTGGTCGAGAATCCTGGTCGCACCAGGATTTCCTCAATCCTTCCTACTTATCTGGACCTCTTGAGATAGGATTCGGCTGACCCTGCCAGCTGGCCCGGGTTTTATTATTCGGCCCATAGCATCTGTTATTACCTTGGGCCGAGCACATCTGACTGCTCAGCCTAACCAAAATATTTTGGGCCCAAACAAACATGTAATCGATAAGGTCACTAATTAATGGTTACAAGTTATATGCTTCATGGATTTGATTCCTGTCACTAATGCTCTACCACTTACTTGAACCTCCAGTTTGATTTATGTAATGCATTCATGGCTTGTGACGGGAAATAATATGAGGGCATTGATCTATCATAACTAAAGGAAATCCCCGATACTTGGCGGGGATAAATATGTACTCATGCTGCGCATCAATGTTGAGCAAATGAGCAAGTGATATATATTTGAAGGGTGAAAGCGTTAAAACACAAAATGAAACAAATTGGAATATTTGCTAAGGATCCTTTTGCAGCGAACAGATTCGTCGAGAAGTTCACCGCAGGAATCTTAAGCAGCGAAGAGTTCCCTCTCCCAAAAGTGTCCGACGAGGGACTTTATTATTATTTCACGTTTCACCAAAAAAGGCTCTTGTTGGAAATATTCCAACTTTTTCTTTGTCGTCCCATTCTCGACGTGGATTTTCAACTACGTTAAAAGTCCAAAAAAGGTTTATCCTGGTGCATATGGGTTTAGGAATTTCTACTTATTAAAGGATATTGAATTAGGGTCTGCCTAGGAATCCTTGGTAGAGGAGGGTGTGCAAACCTCTATATAAACAGATACCCTGCACATATGCCAGAACACACCACAACATACTCTCTCGAGTTTTATCAAGGCCTGTGAGAGGACATTTAACTCTCTCTCTCTCTCTCTCTCTGTGCAGTCTTTCGCTCTTGAGGAAAAACCAACCAAAACCGAGCAATGGCAGTCACATTATTTGGCCTTAACTCGGCTGCTGGCCTGAAAAAACTGGATGACTACTTGCTTGATTGCAGTTACATCACCGGCTACTTGCTTGATCGCAGTTACATCGCCGGCTCTCAGGCTTCCAAGGATGATCTCACTGTACATGCAGGTCTTTCTAAGCCACCATCTTCGGAATTTGTGAATGTGTCTAGGTGGTACAACCACATCGCTGCTATTTTTTCTGCTGTTTTTGGAGAAGGATATGGTGTCATTATTGAGACCAGGGACGCAGCTTCTACTTATACTCCTCCTGTAGGCTGCAGCTGAAACAAAGGCAGCTGACGATGATGATGATGATGTTGATCTCTTTGGCGAAGAGTTCGTCGATGTTGATCTCTTTGGCGAAGAGACCGAAGAGGAGAAGAAGGTTGCTGAAGAATGTGTGGCGGCTTTCAAGGCATATACAGAGAAGAAAGAGTCTGGCAAGTCATCAGTTCTGTTGGACGTGAAGCCATGGGATGATGAAACTGACATGAAAGTTCTTGAGGAGGTAATAAGAACCTTGTTCTAACCTTCAACGCATGGCACATAAACTCTCTGTCTGTATTATTACTCAATAATATACTTTTCTCATCATAACCTGCCTTGCACATTTAGTATACTATATATATCTATTTCAGACTTGCAGGCTAAGTTTCTACAATCAATAACCACCCAACTAACCATCCAATCCAATGACAAGTGTCAAGCATCTAATAAGGGTTCCATGAGCTAACAGAATATACACATACCTATTAATTTGGATAACCCTTCTTAGTATCCTATCATTACCCCACCCAAAGAAACAGACCTTGTCCTCAAGGTTGAAAACTAGGAAATCGATGCTTGAAATCTTCATATTCTTCCCAAGTTGCATCGTCCTTAGAATGATTTTTCCAATGAACAGGAACTTCAAGAATCTGAGAGTTGGCCTTAGTGACCACCCGATGCTGAAGAATGGCTAATGGAGTTGATTGTAACAAACCTTCATTAGTGACATCAGGGAGCATAGTAGTAGGGGCCATACCCGCACCCAACTGCTTCTTCAAACATGGCACATTAAAAACAGGATGTAATTTAGAATGAACTAGAAGTTTGATTTTGTAAGCTACTGTCCCAATCTTTTCCAACACCTCAAAAGGCCCATAAAACTTCGGTCGTAGCTTGTGAAATGGATGACAAGCCAAAGACTAGTGCTGGTAAGGAACAAGTCTGAGGTAAACCATATCACCGACTACAAAAGTGCGTTCAGTACGATGTTTATCAGACTATTGCTTCATCCGCACCTGAGCAGCTTCCAAATTGGTCTTGAGTTGAGATAAAATCTGTGATCGAGTTTGCAAACACTTATTGACCATATCCAATTTGGTGGTGCCAGATTTATACGTTGGAACCGCAGGAGGAAGTTGGCCATACACAATTTCATATGGTGTGAGCCTTGAAGAAGAGTGATAAGAGGTATTGTAACTCCATTCAACCCATGATAACCACTGGAGCCAACTCTTTGGTTGCAGGCTACAAAAACAGCGCAGGTATATTTCTAGACATCTGTTGATTACCTCGGTTTACCCATCAGATTGGGGATGATACCCAGAGCTTAGACACAATTTAGACCCTTGTAATACAAAGAATTCCTTCCAGAAAGCGTTGAGGATCACAGGGTCTCGGTCACTAACAATTGTTGCAGGCATACCATGTAGCTTGAAAATGTGATCTACAAAAATCTGAGCAACTGAACGGGCTATGTAGGGATGAGAGAGCGCCACAAAATGTGCATATTTAGAGAACCGATCAACAACCAAAAAAAGAATAGTCTTCCTTTTGCAAGGTGGCAACCCAACAATAAAATCCATGGAAATGTCTGTCCAAATAGTTTGAGGGATTGGCAATGGGTTCAATAGACCTGGAGAAGCCAATGTTTCATATTTATTTTGTTGACAGACTTGACATTCAGCAACCATTCTTCTAATATCAACCTTCATGCCTAGCCAATAAAAAGAGTGAGAGATACTTTTATATGTCTTTAGAAAATCGGAGTGTCCTGCCATCAAGGTGCTATAATGTTCATGAAATATCTTATCCCTCCAATTGGTAGTCGGACTCAACACAATTCTGCCCCTATGCTTAAGAAAACCATTATCATAATGGTAGTTAGAAGAAAATGTATTAGTAGCACCATTCAAAACAGAGGGCTCCTTGAGCTTAGAAATAATCCAAGGCTTCTGCTCCAAGTGTCGGTGCAAGTCGTCTAACCAACCCATGTAAGGATAGGAAATAACACATAATTGAGCCTCTGAATGCAATCAAGATAGTGCATCAGCAGCCTGATTTTCAATGCCTTACTTCTTCTGGATTTCGTAATCGAATCCCAAAAGTTTAGAAATCCATTTTTGTTGGAATGGAGTATGGGCCCTATTTTGCCAAAAAATAAATATATAAATAAAAAATTCGGACTATGATGGTCTGTTCGTATAATAAAATGGTTGCCTTGAAGATAATTTTGCCATTTTTTAATAGCATGAACGATTCCAAGCATTTCCCTTTCATAAGCTGACATAGCTTGAGATCAAGGCCCAAGAGCTTTACTTGTAAAAGCTATAGGTTTGCCTTCTTGTTGTAGTACAGCACCAATGCCCATGTTAGATGCATCTGTCTCGATAACAAATGTCTTCAAAAAATCTGGAAGAGCTAGAACTGCTAGGGACAACATCACTTCTTTAAGCTTATTGAAAGAAGCCGTAACCTCAGAATTCCAGTGGAAGGCATCCTTTTTAGTCAAGGAAGTTAATGGCCCACAAATCCTTCCATATCCTGGTATAAACTTTCGGTAATACCCAGTCAAACCCAAAAATCCCCGCAAACCTTTAATTGAAGCATGTAAGGGCCAATCTTGAATAACTTGGAGTTTTGAAGGGTCCGCTGCAACTCCTTTTCGAGATACCACATGCCCCAAGTGCTCGATATGTGATTTACCAAAATCACATTTTGATTTACCAAAATCACATTTTGATTTCTAAACAAACAACTTATGCTGCTGCAAGACTTGAAAAATTGTAGTGAGATGTAGCAGATGCTCTTCCCAAGTAGAACTGTAAATCAAAATATCATAAAATAAAAAACACCAGAACAAAGGGGCACAAAAAGGGTCGAAAACGCTCATTCATTAAACTTTGAAAGGTTGTTGGAGCATTTGTGAGTCCAAACGGCATCACAAGGAACTCATAATGTCCATTATGAGTGCGGAATGTTGTTTTTTTCTATATTTGCAGGGTGAACTTGAATCTGATGATAACTGGCCCTTAAATCCAACTTGGAGAAGAATTGAGTACCCAACAATTCGTTAATTAATGGAATGGGATATTTATCCTGGATGGTCAACAAATTTAAAGCTCGATAGTCCATACACATCCTCTAACTATTATATCTCTTTCGAACCATCAAAACAGGGGAAGAAAAAAGACTATTACTGGCTTGGATAAAACCAGAATCTAATAACTCCTGAACACATTTCTCGATCTCAAACTTTTGCATAGGATTGTATCGATAAGGTCTTGCACTAGGTGGTTTACTTCCTTCCATAAGTGTGATCTTATGGTTATGAGACCTTGATGAAGGTAAAGTGGTGGGTGACGGAAGATTGATTCAAACTGAGACAATAAATCATCCAATTCAGCTTGTTGAATGTGAGATAAATCTCCCATTACAGTCACTTCAATGTTCGGAGCAATAAGAAACAAGACTACACCAAAAGAACCTTGATTCAGCAGCCGTTCTTGTGAAATCCCGTCCCCAAAATTTCACTATTCATTACGTATCTCGTAATTTAAATTCGTATTTTATGTTTACATTATCTTTATTAGTTAATTTTAATTCCGTAAATTTTGGGAATTAAATCAAATAGTTATCGGGTTTGAATTTTTGTAATTTATCTTTAAAATTTGTTGACCTTTCAAGGATTAATGTTTTTGAATAGATTTCAAAACCATGAGCAATAGGTGTAGGCCATTTGTGAATCGGGCCGAGAAAAAAGACGTTACAGACATTTAGAAGTCTCTTAACTAAAATAGGATTTAATATTTTTAGGGGTTCCTAGTAATTTGGGGAAGAGAATAATTTAAATAAAAAAAAAAACAAAAAAACAAATTAGACGTTGTCTAGATGGCAGCATGAAGATGAGGGGGAAGGAAGGTAGTTGCGGAAAAAGGAGGGAACAGGGGGACGAATCAGAGGAGCAAAGAGGAAGGAAGGAGGCCAATCAGAAACAAGAGAAGGGAGAGAGGTGTGGAACACCGGATCCCGTCGACCCGTACACCCATACACTCAACCCGTTGGACCCGATTAGATTCTGGTGGTTCCTAGCATTTTTTAGGTGAATTGCACTCAACCATCACCTGAAATCACCACCACACTTCTTCTCCTTCATTGTTCAATCAAGATTGGACATAAATTGGGCCAATTTGTGGCGTTTTACGACGGGACACTGAAGGCTTCATCGGTTTTGATCCGCAAATTGTGAAGTTAACTTTGCCAATTACCTCAACCTTAAGAACAAAGCCCAAGTAGTGGTGGTGGCATCTGAGCGAGTATGGAGGTCGAATTGAAGCACACCCAATTCTAGGGTTCCAGCAGTTCGTGGGTGATTTCAGCCGTTTCCCGGCTGAATTGGACTTCAGCCCAAGTATGAAAATTCCTCCCCTCACTGAGATCTACTTGGCTGTAAAATTTAGTAATTTTTGGAAATAGTTGAATTTTCCGGCGAGTCGGGGCTGTCAGCCGCCACGTGCGGCGGCGCGTGGGCCGAGACCCCACCTGTCCTTCCTAGAATAATTTGGATACCATGGTTCCATATGTGACGTTCAATTGACGAAAACCCATCGTATGATTATAGTTTTGACAGAGACCGCCATTCTGACATTATATGAATTGACGATCCGATCGTTGGATCGGCACCAAACTTAAATAAGTTATAGAACATAATATTTGAGGATATTAGGAACTGAAAGATTGGGAATCCAAGTATGGATCTTCCCGGATTGGTTTCCTAAGTTTGTAAAGCTAAACGTTGGCAGCCACGTAATTTTAGCGATTGGCAGAGATCCGACCGTTGGATTTCGATGAAATTTTAGTATGTTATTCCAGAAGCATAATGTGGACTTTGGAAAGTTACGGATCAGAAATCTGATAGGCGGATCTTTCGGTTTATATTCTAGGTTTGTGGACCCTACTCTCGATCTTGATCGACAGTTGAGTTTTTAATGAACTAGATCGAGTTATTATAGCATATCGTTTATCTTAGAGTGTTGTTGAGAACTCATGGAGCTTAGTGGGCTCATTGTGTTGACGTGTCTTTCTTGGTTGACGTGCGTCTCGATTTATGTCCTAGTGGCACCATATTGAGTTATACATGTTTATTAAATGTGATTTCTATTGAATTGTTATTTTTATTTTTAGCCATCGATCTATGTTTATTGATTGTGATTCAACTGTAGCTTGGCAACATTTATGAGATGTGGTTTGATTTGTAAGCTTGGTATAATGTGTATGATTGATTTTATGATGATGTGAACCTAGAATTTTATTAGCAGTATTATGTAGCATTTTTATGCCTGTATGACAAGATAGTTAGTGGTTATGAAAAGTTGATAGTGCAGGTGCCTACGTTGTAAATCATAGGGATTGAGGTAAGGGTAGATTGTGTGCTGAACTGATTACACTAAGTAGCAGTGGTACTTAGATGGTCCTGCTTGGTATATTCGCGATGAGGGACCATACATATTTCAAGGGTGATCATGCTTGGTATATCCGCGATGGGGGACCATAAGTATTCAAGGGTGATCATGCTTAATATATCCGCGATGGGTGATCACTGCCTGCACGATGAGATTATGCCTAGGTTATGTTTGATATATCCATGATGGGGGACCATACGCATTCTAGGGGAGATGATGATTAGTTGTACTTGGTACATTTGATAGGCGATTATATTTTTGTTTTGTTTAGTTAAGTGGTCCGGAACCCGATGTTGATCGATTTTGTTGAGTGGTTTGAAATCCCATTCTTTGGAGAAGTAGACTTGGCTTAACTGTGTCACTCTAGCCTTAGTTTTAGTATATTTGTGAACAATGGTTTTGAGAATCTTGTCAATCGAATTAGAAAAACTGTTGGACGTCTAAGTGACTTCTTTGGGATTTTTTACGATTCGATTATGATTTCATAAAGTATGAATTTAGAAGATATGGATATGATTGTTATTATTGGTATTGTGCTTTGTCGGTTCTTTGATATGATATATGTTGTGAATTGTGGTATTATGTTGGGACATAGTGGTTTATGTGATGAATACTTAAGTGTAGTGAATGGTGAACTACAAATGGCTTGATCCCTATTGAGGGTACGTAGGCAGTTTAACGAGAATGTCAGATGCAGCCATAAAGTATACAAAAAATTACTATGCAATTCGATTCTCGAGTTATGCTTTGCCATATCCCAGGGGCGAGGTATGTTAGACATACGGGTATTTGGTGACGTCACGTGTCAATCCTGGACGTAAGTCGGGATCGAGGTGTGACAATTCTACTTGACAAGCTATTACTAACCTTGGTGCAGGAGGAGGAGAACTATATAAACAATATTGTTGTTGGCCCAAAGTAAATTCCATCTTTAATTTCTTGATTTCCCAGAGAATGGGTCCCAAAATTCTCACCCATTGAGATCCTTAGACAACATCACAACCCTGTAACTGCAAAACATACAAATCTAAGATGTATTCATAGTCTTGAATATTAATTTTGACCTGAGAACAACACCCTATACTGGCAATTGTACCCCCATTGGCAATTATGACATCAAATTTCTTAAGTGGATCTATCATCCAACCCATCTTCTTGGCCAAAGCAAAGTTAATGAAATTGTGAGAGTTGCCCGAGTAAAAAAGAATCATTGTAGGACAATGTTTAATAGACCTTAGGACCTTCATAGTTGGAATACTATCATAAGCAGAGACACCATACATAGCACAAGCAGTAATATGAGCATTCGATAATTCATCATCCCCATCTACCATATGATTAACATCAAGAACCTCTTCAGATCTATCAGACAAATCAAGTAGTAAAAGTTGCTGATTTTGGCAAACACGTCATTTAAACCATTTCAAAGGACAATAATCACAAAGACCATTTTTCCAGCGTTCCCTAATTTCCTCAAATGTCATCTTCTTAACATTGCTCTGCTTAGGAAAATTAACAAAAGAATTGGGAGTATCTGGATCTGTATAGGTTGGTGTAGCCTTATTGCCATCTGAATTATGCCAAGAAATAATTGGGGCTTTCGAGAATGATCTTAGAATCAGCAAGTTTGGCATCGATTTGTAAGGCAATAGCCTGAGCCTCATAAACATCCAGTGGCCACATAAGCTTCACATTGTGACAGAGCTCCGGCTTCAATCCCCTGATGAAAAAACTTTTAAGCACATTGGAGCAATCTTATGGGTCCGATTGGCCAAACGTCTGAACTCTGTGATGTAATCCCTAACCAACCCAGTTTGCTTCAATTGAACCAAAGCTTTCGAAAAATCCTCAAACTTCGAAGGGCCGAACTCTCCACAGAAAATCATAACAAAATTAGACCAATGGGGAAAAATCTTGAGGCAATTCCACCACTGAAACCATTGAAGGGCTTCACGATCAAGATGAAAGGATGCCAATTAAACCTTGCGAGCGTCGACGACTGAGAAATAGTAAAAAAAATGTTTCGCTTTGTACACCGAAGCTAAATGATCGTCACCGTCAACAAATCTTGGAAATTCAAGCTTGATCGGCGGTTGGCGAAACTGAAATCAAGAATTTTGATGGTGAAATCGGGGATCTTGACGTTGGAATTGAAAATTGGGATCAAGATTCTGATCGCTGAAGGTTTCGTTTGAATAAATGGGATTGCCCCCTAATTCCAACGGACCCACACGGTCGCGGCCTTGTTCTTCCATGGTAGCAGAATGAGATTCGACCAACAAGAGACGAGTATCCATTGACTCCATGAATTTGGACATTTGGACTGCGATATTTTGGACCGATTCTTCGATTCTGGAGTTCGAAGCTTCAAGGGCAGTGACGCAAGCATCCATCTTTGTGGCATAAGTGGTTCATCTCGGCATACGCAAGGGAAACGTGGGATCTTACAATTGGCTGATACCAATAATAAGAACCTTGTTCTAACCTTCAACGCGTGGCACATAAATTTTGTAAGTATTATTACTCAACAATATACTTTTCTCATCATGACCTGCCTTGCACATTTAGTTTGCTATATATATCCATTTCAGACTTGTAGGCTAAGTTTCTACAATCAATAACCACCCAACTAACCATCCAATCTAATGACAAGTGTCAAGCATCTAATAAGGGTTCCATGAGCTAACATAATATACACATACCTATTAATTTGGATAACCTTTCTTAGTATATCCTATTAGGAGGCTGTAAGAAGTGTCAACATGGAAGGGTTGCATTGGGGAGCATCCAAACTTGTAGATGTTGGGTATGGGATAAAGAAGTTGCAAATAATGCTTACAATTGTTGACCTGGTCTTTGTCGACACTCTTATTGAGGAACAGCTTATTGTTGAACCAATTAATGAGTATGTGCAGAGCTATGATATCGTCGCCTTCAACAAAATATGATTGGAGATTGCAGATCTATGGCGAGAGACGATAAATATATGCTAGGATTGAATTAGATTGAATTAGGGTTTATGTTGCTAGGATATTTTGTGTCTTGTTTGTTCTTGCTGCAAGATTTGAGACATATTATCTTTGGTTTTGATCAAAATATTTACTCGGTTTTATATGCTTACCGTTTCCTTTTAATATGCATGAAAGGAGCAAGTTCTTGTTCTTGTCGACAAGCAATAATTGAAAATCGACTTAATTAATCGCACTGTAGAAACAAAGCGTAAAATTTTCGAACGTAAAGCTTGATTAGATCGAAAGGTTTGAGCATAAGTAGGGTTTTGAGGAAGAAGGAAAAACTTCCTTGATATGCAAGGGAGTCCAACACTACTGTATATATATATATTAAAAAATAAAAATAAAAAAAAGGAAAAAAACACACTAACTTTGGTTCTATCAACGCTATTGGCGTCAGATAATGTGGTGGTGGCATTGGAAGATTTCATTCTCAGTGGTGATGCGATAGAACCAAATTGTTCTGTACAATCTTCCCTTGCTTCTTGATTGTCTCGATTTTCCAAATTGTTGTAAGCCATTCGACGGTCGTGATCTGTCGGTGGTTCTGAAAAAGCAACCAAAGTTTTTGCCACGTGGCTTGCTGTTTCTTTATTCTCAAGAAGAACAGGCTGATTAGTGCCACTTTTATATCTTTTTTCGTATTTGTTGAGCAAAAAATTTAGGATAAATTACATTTTACCTTTTCAGATTTGGGATCGATTTCAATTCCTTACAGCATCTTTAAAATATTTCAATTTCATACACTTACTATCATTTTATTTCAATTTCATACATCCTCATACATCCATTAGAAAATCCGTTAAGTAAACTGTTAAGTGATGAGTGGCAAATATAGAATCCACATTTGTGCTGACATGACTGCCAAATTTGTCTCACGTAGCAAATATTTTTTTTATATACTTTTAAAATATTATAATAATTTACCCTATTATAAAAAAAAAAATAAATAAAAAAAAATAAAAAAAACCCATCTTCCCCAAGCCCTTCCCCTACCCTGCAACCCAAATACCCCATGCCACCCCACCCCCGCCACCAAGCCTATTCCCCATCCCCAAAACCTAGCCCATTCCCCTTCCCCAAAATTCCATCCCTCCCGCCTACCCAACCCTCCCTCCATTCTCTCTCCATGGTTGCCGCTCAAAATGCAAACCCGGATTGAAAAACCAGATATGGCGCAAGCTCTTGTTCGAGCCATCGTTTACGCCGCTGGTCTCTCCAGAGAAGATGACCGTGTTTCTCGAACTGGATGACACCTTGGTGCACGCACAGGCCGATCCGCTGCTCGAGAAATTCAATTTCATATAGCGACCGAGGATCGATGGAAGTTAGGGGCGAAGAGTGGGTGCAAAGGAGAGAAGAAAGGCAGGGAATTTTAGGGGTTTTGGGAAGGTGAAAAGGCTTAGTGGCGGGGTGGGTATTAGGAAGGGGAAGGTGGGTTGGTTAATCACATTCAAGGGCAACAGTAGAGCAGCAAAAGCACACAAACCTTCGAACCCAAGACCATGACACACTCTCAAACCCAAGACCAAGAGGTATGATGCAGGAGCACTTTCCATCACGGTGGGAAGAGGGTTGGTGGGAACGTGGGTGGGTGAGGGAGGGTGGGTCGGGGGGAAGATGGGTTATGGGTTTGGTTTTTTTTTTCTCTTTTTTTTTTTTTTTTAATAAAAAATTATTTTATTTGCCATTGTCAGCCACGTGGCATATATGTGGTAACCATGTCAGCATTTAACAGATCAATAGATGAAAAATGTAACGTATGTATTATTTTGAAATAAAATAGTACTTAAGGTATGAAAGCGAAATGTTTTGAAGATGTTGTAAGAAATTGAAATAGATCCCAAACCTAAGGTATGAAAGTATAATTTATCCAAAAATTTATGATGATTTGGAGTACTCCAAGCTTTTTTTAAGCCTTAAATTTTAAACGGTTAAAAACATCTGAAGTATGCTATGACATCCAGCGTATATAGAATACCATAGAAAATGCTCAAGTTGTAACTATAAATGACCTCAATATCTCATTTAGAACCAGAAGAAAGCCTCACTGTGCAATTTACTCACTTTAGTTTTGAAGGGGTTTGATTGATTTTCTTTCATTTGGATCACTTTTTTTCCTGTGGCAGATAAACACGGAGTATAACCAATCCACTCATGTTATAATACCGAGCGATTTTGAATCCCTCCCAATTACAGAACCTGACTTTATTTTGATATGGGTGAGCTTTATTTTGAATTTTTTAAAGGAGTGGGAGTCGAATCAATCAAGTTGTGGATGTATGGCTCTACTGTTCTAAAAATTCTCATCTAAGTGTTAACGCCCCATTTATTTTCTAGGCATTTTAAAATTAAGAAAGAACGTCTAGATTGGCTCAAGTGGCCCACCTAAACGCTCGTCTAGGTCGCGATTTTCACTTAAACAGAAAATCGATAACTTTCATTTTGTATTTTATTTATTTCAATAAAATGTAAAAGACTTGTTTAATACTTGGATAACACTCATTATATACTTGTTCTTCATATTTTCAATATGTTCTAATACTATGTAATCTATATGTCAATTTATTTTGCAATTTATATATCCAATACAATTATGTATCTTTTTAAGTATAAATAGACATTTATTTATACGATATTAATAAATTTACTTAAATTCACCTATGCCCCCGTCTAAGCCCTGCCAACCGTCTAGGCGCTGGGCTCTAGCCCACTGCCCGATTGGTGCTTAGCGTGTTTGAGAACATTGGATGGATCATTTGAATATGTGATCAACAGGAACTCCAGTGATGCCACATCTTCCATCGACTTCCAACCAAAAAGAAAAAACAATCCAATTGAATTCGTCATCCAACCAGTCAGTTAGTAATAGCAGCCCCAACATGTGGTCATACATATTCTTGGTGTCTACTTAACAGAGTGGATGTATGAAATGTATAACTGAAAATCATTAACTCACTTGGTGGTCCTGAAGGCCAAGGACAAACACCGGCGTAAAAAGGAAAGGACCGTCAATATTTATCTACTCTTCAATAACAAAGAATCAGTTCTGAACAACCTCATAATTCTCCGCTCCATAAAGCCGCCTGGGAATAACAAAAAACAGGAAGAAATTGTACAATTAGGAAATTAGCAGCAAAATCGGTACCAAAGACCTTAACTCCTACGCACATAATTGACACACTCTTTTGACCAATTAAAATGACACTTACGCAAGATCTATCAAGGATTCTGATTTAATCACAGCCTTTCCTTCTGCAAGTTCAAGGGACGAATGATGCGTTATCATTTCCCTCAGTGTGTGCTTTGTGCTTTTAATGTCATTATCCCACAAGATGCTCTGCGGTCAGAAGTTCAAGAACACGTCAGCATGCCTAGCTCCAGTCAATCATAACATGAAACACTTTGATTGCACCAAAGGGAGCAAGAAAAGAAAACGAAAAAAGGTGGTCAAGAAGACGACCAAACATGAAGGCAAAGGACAACAGAACTCTCTTGAGCCAGAAACAATAATAAAAGATTACACCACCAAGGAGACCCAATCCCGCCAAATGCTACAGAAAGGAATTAGTCTAAACTCTATAGAAAGTTAGAAACAGAAGCCCAAAGGGCTTCCCAGAACTGAATTTCATCCCAAGCTCATAGTCTTCAAGAACTCTCTTATTTCTTTCTGTCCTTTGTGTACTTCCACAAAGAAATCCGTTAACTAGGGAAAATGACCACTAGCTAATTCCATCATGCACAACTAATAAAACACAGCACTAGGAGACACTTACCTTCCTAACATATTCCCTCTTCACGTCTTCCCATGGTAATTTACCTTTTGGACAGAAAATTGAAGCATTCCAAAGTGCTCCTCTTGCAACCATCACAGTTGAAGTACCTTTAGCAATTGTGTGCACCATCAATAATCGTATTCAAGAATACACAGCACATACGCGCTCCTAATCTTTAGTTCCGTTAGGGATGTGAGATTTCAAATCTAAATTTTTGGTTAAGGCTTATTCAAATTACACTAGTATAATCTTAACACTGCATAAAATTTGCATAGGAAGACAGAAGAAATATACGGATTAATTCAACTGAACCTAGGTATCTCAAATAAATTGCATATAGTATTTTTAGGGTATTCTAACTCACGTCAAGCTTACTGTCAAAATCCAAACCCATCTATTACACCTTTGTATCCGAATTGAGCCTTTCTAGATTTTACCATTTTACAGAAATTAGTGCCATTTTTACCATTTTAATGACAAAAAAAATACATAAAGTGCATGGTCACATATGTTGCAGGCTTCTAAGATACTCATGTGATAACAAATCGTATAGATTAAACCCTGACACAAATGATATAAACCCAGCTAGTATAAATAACATGAAGGCTACTTGATCTAAAATCTCAGCTCGGGTATTTCTTTAGGACCAGGATATAAGTATTGTGGTGCAAGAAAGGAAATAACAGAGGTAAGATTTTGTCTCCCCAACATGAAATATGATATGGTCCTAAAGAAATTCTAATATCTTAAGATTACTTGAATAGTCTTATTGCTACCTGTAGCAACTTTGATACGCTGAAAATCTTCATACTCCAAAACATCGCCATTTGCTATAACTGGAATGGATAAGGATGCTACAACATCAGCAATTTCGCTCCACTTAGCTGGATCCCGCGGCCTATCCTCAACTTTTCTGCATTTTATTGAACAGAAACACGTTAGACCAAGAATCATGCAATTGAGACAAGAATATTGATGTTATTTTACTTTTATAGAAGCTGGCAACAAACCCTCCTGCATTAAATAATGTTATGGAATGGAAATATTTCTTATTTCCTTTTATTTTTGGTGACTCAATATGACAGGAAAACCCTATTATCATCACGCAGTCTAATTTTTCCATTCTTTATAATGTGACATGCAAAGCCATAGTGTACATAGACATGCCTTTCTATTTTGTTTAACATTTGTTATATCCAACTTTGAAGCTTGTTTTTATTTCCCTCTGTTGCTACGTATATCATCCCCTCTGCTAATACACTTGTTTTTCATGACCCACTTGAAATTTATGGTTGTCAAAAAGTAGAATTAGGGTAGGCCATAAATGTTCGGTCATAAGTGTTCAGTTCAAAACGTAGGCCCTAGGTGTTCTCATTTTACTTCACTCTCACAAACTCCACAGTTGATACTTTCACTTCCTCACCTACTCCAAAAATTTCTCCTCACTTATGTTAGCAATGTCTCATCCTGAACTTCGCATCCTTCTCCCACAATCCCGGAACCAAATGTTGTCAAAAGACTCAAAGCTAAAAGCACAGGACTAGAATGGTGTTAGTCTCCTAATGATGGACCCCCAACAAAAACTACCATGAAATTTCTTCTTCCTCAAATACGCGCAAATGTTATCCGCCTTTTCCTGTTCTTTTCACTAAGCATTTTTCCTTTTCTTTGTTGGGCCCAATTTTATTAAGCTGTTACAACTCAAGATCTAATCACTTACATACTAACATGTTAGAATGACAACCTCTACGTAGGACAGCAAAGCAGATGTAAATCTTGAGATCTAAAGGAATTTTATTTATATATTTATCCAGGACCCGAAACGAACAGTAACCGCGGGTAAGGATGGCTTGTTTGTTGGTTTCCAATGTTGTTGATATGGTGAGCTTAAATATGGTTCTATTACAGTTCAACTATGGCTTGCATGTTACGGTTAGGAGATAATAAGGCAGGGAAATCATAACAGAAGAGATAGTTAATCAGAGTGCAATTTCATGCATTTATATAGATTCCATCCATAACCATACAGTTGGGCAAGGGCGTAATTAAAATGATAATGTAGAAATGTACTAGACAAAGAGCCAAACTTTACCAACAGGGTATATGAGAGATTACCTTCCATGGACAGCAAGAGCAGTAACTCCAGTTTTTTCAATTCTCCTAGCCAATTCAACAGTATCCTGAGATGATTTTAGTAGTCGAATCTTACAAGTTACCGGTATACTTAGGTTTCGCAATAATGTAGTCAAAATCTGAACTTAGAAAGGAAAAGAGGAAGTTAGAAATTAACTGCAAGCACTCTGCAGATGGTAAGAAAAAGAATCTTAAGTGGATAAGATTATTTACATCATGAATAAGATCTGGTTTGGTCAACAGTGCAGCACCCATTCCTCCACTCACAGAAAATGACTTTGGACAACCCATGTTTATATCCACTGCTGCGACATCTTTACACCTAAAAGAAAAAGGTCCATAAGTATACTAGCCACAGTTGAGACAAGCATTACATTGAGATGGACACAGACCCATATCACACATATGGGTGTTTTGTCCAAAATGAGTATGAAGAATCAGATTGGACATGAGAAGAAACAGATACGCAACAGGTTCCTGTGGGAAGAGAAGATACCAGACCACTGCTATATGAATGAAACCCAAACAAAGATATAGTCACATTTTGAAAACCAATTGTCTGCTCAAACCTGATACTTTCAAAGAAACTAGATCCAAGGTTGATCCAATTCTATCCAAATCTTTGGAGGATTACCATTAAAAACAACCTTATTTATGACAAATCTTGGTAGACCTACCACGGTTATATACATTCTCCCATTTAGTCACATGCATGCATGAGTATGACAAATAAACCAGGCTCAAGCTAACAGAAAACAACCCTAATAACGCTTGCATTGACTACTCATTCACACATTTAGTACTTTTTGGCACCCGCATTTACTAAATAAGGTAGAATAAGGAAAAATAAAATGTGGGTGAAGTTTCCTCTCCACCTGTACAGATTTAGACCATTTCCATATCTTTACCATCAAAATGACAATCTGTTTTCTAGGTGAACAAACACAATATTTTAAAACAAAGGAATATCACTTTTTCTTTCAAATGCATACACAATTCTCATTAATGTATCACTTTCATAAATTTCCTTAATACTACCATGTCCAACATACAACAAAATATGTGGAAGAATCAATAAATGAAAGGTCAAAATCGAAACATATAACTTAGAAACATGATATAGTTATAGCATTTTTCTTCCTTTTTAAGAAAGCATGTTAACGTATAATAACTTAAGCAAAAGTTGTGCAAATACAGCTACTCGATTACTAAATGCTTTAACTTGTTGATTTATAGGCTTGTATGCTGAAATCCATGTATTCATGCAACTACATCCTGATCTACTTCTAAACTTTGCACTGTCTACACAAGTAATAAGTGATTCAATATGAACCCCAAACTCAAATAGCAAACCAATCAAGTCAACACTGAGTGTATGGAGAGCACAGGTGCATACAGTCACTTCCCATACCGATCGCGTGATCCTAATAACTTAGATTGATACCATATTGATCACAAGGCCATTGATCTAAGTTCCACAACCAAAAGACGACAGACTTTCAAGTTAAAGTTCCAACATAATAACTCTGTCTACTAGTACCTAATTACATTTTTACGATAAACACATAAAAATACGAACTTCGAAAGAAAAAGAGAATGACGCAATGCAACAATCAACTCACACGATCTCAGCAGCTTTGAGAGCCCTTACGGCGTTGGAAGTACCAATCTGAAACACCACTCGATTCTTTTCCGCATCGCATGTCCTGAAAACAACACTTCCAGTACCTCTCTCCACAAAATCAACGGATCCTAATTTCTCTAAGCAACAAACATTACACAAAAATTCCCAAAATTAAGCACCCCACAACCAAAATGGGTCAAATTCTTTGCTCCATAAATCTTCAGGAAACAAATATATATATATATATATATATATATAGTAATTTGTGAACAAGTGAGAAAAATGAAAAAGGTTATCATACCATTGAATCTGCGGTCGCATTTGACAAGTTTATGGTCTATAATTTCTTCACCGTAGGTTATATCAGCTCCATATTCAGCAGCTAGTAATCGAAACGGCAAAGTCCCCTAGCCAATTTTGAAGAAATTTGTACGTAAATAACATGAATTAGAAGGTTAATTTTTCACTGAAATTCAAGCAAAAAATAGAAAAGGAAAAAGGGTTTAGGGTTTAGAAGTACTGACGACGCGAACCATGGGAGCGAGGACAAGTTTGTTGCGGTACTCCATCTTCGTCGGCCCCGTCGGATGAGTGGATGGTCTGGATGGCCTTGACCAGGAGAGGAGACCCTGCTCCTCTTTGCAGGAGAATCCGGAGGACCAAATTTGATAAGTGCGCCATTTAACACACAATCTTCCCCCGAATTATTCATTTTCTAAAATTATTCTTTATATATATATATATATATATATATATATATATTTCATTATTTCTTATTGTCCAAAATATTATGGGTAAATTACACTTTATCATCTCATGTTTGGAGTCTATTGTAATCTCATACAACGTCTTCAAAACATTTCACTTTCATATCTCAAGTACTATTTTATTTCAATAAAATACATTTGTTACATTTTTCATCCATTGATCTGTTAAGAGCTGACGTGGCTGCCACATTCTGATCTGGATCAATTCCACACTATCGGATTCTCCGATCCCTTACACTGTTGGTGTTACCTCTGCTTGTGATCTATGGGAAAAATTGGAGTATCGCTTTGCGACGGCATCTCAATCACACATTCATGAACTTTGTTCTCGCCTTCGAACAATTGCTAAAGGCGATTCCACTGCGACTACTTATCTTCAACAAATTGAAGAAATCGTTGATGCTTTTACGACTGCTGGTGCTCCGATTGATGATTCGGAACTCATCTCTGTTATTCTTCAAGGATTACCGCCTGAATATGATGCTTTTGTTGATACTCTTCAGTTTCGTCGTGGTTCAACCACTATTGATAAGTTACACGGCTTGCTGCTCAGCAAGGAGATTCAATTGGCAAATCACAAGAAGGTTTCTCCATCAACACCATTTTAAGCTTACAATTCCTCTGTCGGCATTCTTCCTACACCACTCGGCGACTCCAATTCTCAGGCGTATTATGTTCAACAAAGCTTCAATTTCAATTCTTCACAAGGACGTGGCATAGATCAGAATTTTTCTAACCCTAGAAATTTTCAGCATCGCCACAATAACTCTCGATCCTACAATTCTTGCCAGAATTTCTCTCGTCCAGGTCAACAGAAGAATAATTGTGGCTTCATATCCAATTTCAATAATTTCAACAGAAGAAATTCATGTCAAATTTGTCGTCAATTTGATCATGAGACTATTGATTGTCCGCATCATATGAATGCTAGTTATGGCAACAAGAATTCACAGACAGCATTTCATGCTCACACTTCTTCCACTGCTCCAACATGGCTTCTTGATATTGGTGCCAATTCTCATATGACCAATTCTTACACAAATCTTCAAAGTCCTGAATCCTACAATGGTCCTAAGCAGGTCTATATTGGCGATGGCAAAGGTTTACCTATTACTCACTTTGGTTTTTCTAGTCTTCATACTTCTACTCATACATTTGATTTGAACAATGTGTTGCATGTTCCTGATTTGAAACAAGATTTGATTTCTGCAAATCGATTTATAGTTGATCATTGGTGCTCCATTCATCTATATCCCTTTCACTTCATTGTGAAAGATCTCACTTCGGGAATGAGCCTTTTAAAGGCCCTGTCAAAGCTAGATTTTATCCTTTTCTGGCACCTTCTGTTGCTGGCCATCATCATGCTTATGTGGCCAGTACTAAAGTTTCTCAGGGCATCTGGCATAAACTTTTAGGCCATCCTTCATTCAAGATTTTAAATAAATTAACTTCAAAGTCTAGTATCTCTCTTTCAGATAGGATCAATAAAGTTGTGTGCTCCAGTTGTGCTTTAGGTAAATGTTCTCGAAAATCATTTACCTATGTTTCTTGTAACGCAAGTAAACCTCTTGAGCTATTGCACATTGATGTATGGGGTCCTACACCCATTTCTTCTGTCAATGGATATCGGTATTATCTTCTCTTGGTTGATGATTTTACTAAGTATTCTTGGTTCTTTCCATTGAAGTACAAATCTGAAGTTTTCAGTACATTTGTTCATTTCAAATCTGTGGTTGAAAACATGTTGGGATTCAAGGTTATTACTGTGCGATCTGACTCTAGTGGTGAATTTGTCAATAACAACTTCTCTGATTTCTTTAAAACACATGAGATCTCTCATCAACTCAAATACCCTTATACTCTAGAACAAAATGGTTGTGCTGAAAGAAAGCACAGGCATTTGGTTGAAACTGCCCGGACTATTCTAGCAACATCTCAAGTTCCTCACATCTATTGGGTTGAAACATGTTCAACAGCATTTAATCTCATCAATCGAATGCCCACTGCTGGTAAACCATCTCCTTGGGAACTATTATTTCATAAACCACCAAATTACACAACTCTTAGGGTCTTTGGTTGTAGGTGTTTTCCTTGGTTAAAACCTTACACATCCTCTAAGCTTGATCCTAAAAGCAAACCTTGTGTATTTTTGGGATATAGCCTCAATCATAAATGCTATAGATGTTTGGATGCTCACACTAGAAAACTTTATATTTCCAGACATGTAATCTTTGATGAACACACATTTCCATTTCATCATCACCAATGCACTGTGAATCATTTTCCTCTAATTCAACCTATTTCCAATTCCCCATCCATCCCAACCTCATTAACCTTCACACATTCCTTTAATCCTTCTTCATCATCTGCTTTATTAAACCCACCCCCATAATCCAATCCCTTACCTACTTAACCTACTCCTTCACTCTCAGATTCCTTACCTCACTCCTCACCTATTCACCCTCATCCTCCTATAACTAATATTCATCCTATGACAACTAAGTCTGAGTCTGGTATTTTCAAACCTAAGGCTCTTTTAGCAACCAAACATCCTCTCCCATCTCATCTATCTCCTGATTACACACTTTCCACATATCTTCAAACATCTAAACACTTGCACTGGAGGCAAGCTATACAGGAAGAGTTCAATGCTCTACTTCAAACTAGTACATAGTCTTTGGTACCTCATGATTCCTCTCAAAACTTGGTAGGGTGTAAATGGGTTTTTTGTATTAAAAGAAAGCCTAATGGTTTAATTGACAAGTACAAAGCCCGTCTTGTTGCTAAAGGATTTCATCAGCAACAAGGTCTGGATTACAATGAAACCTTCAGTCCGGTTGCAAAACCTATTACCATTCGCCTTCTCTTAACTCTAGCAACTAAATTTGATTGGTTTATCAATGAGTTTGATGTTAGTAATGCATTTTTGCATGGTAATCTCACTGAGTCTGTTTTCATGGTTCAAACTCCTGGGTTTGAAGATCTTGCTCAACCACATCATGTTTGTAAATTGCACAAGTCGCTGTATGGCCTCAAACAGACTCCCTGAGCTTGGTATGCCAAATTAACAGCTGCATTACACTCTATTGGATTCTCTGGCTCCTAAAATGACCATTCTTTATTGGTCAAGAAAGATGCTTCAGTGGTATATGTCTTAGTGCATGTTGATGATATTTTAGTTACTGGACCATATTCTGCAGCATGTAAAACTGTGATTTCTCAACTCTGTGAGCTATTTCTTGTTAAGGATTTGGGATCACTTCATTACTTTTTAGGCATTAAGGTTAAGAGATCTTCCAAGGGTATATTCATCTCTCAAACTAAATATATTTTGGATCTTCTCAAGAAGGCACACATGAAGGGTGCTAAACCATGTGTCACTCCATTAAGCACAGCTAAATTGGATCACTCTTCTCCATTACTGTCCAATCCAGAAGAATATAGATCCTTAGTTGGAGGGCTTCAATACTTAACCTAGACTCGACTAGACTTGTCTTTTGTAGTAAATCTCGTCTGTCGGTTCATGCAATGTCCACGAGAATCTCATTTCCAGGCTATCAAACGCATTTTTAGATATTTGAAGGGCACTATTTCCCTTGGTCTCTGGTTTCCAAAATGCTCTGCACCTCTCAGTATTCATAGTTTTTCATATGCAGATCAGCGATCCACAGGTGGTTTCTGTATTTTTCTGGGTGATTCACTTATAAGTTAGAGTGCCAAGAAACAACCTACCATGGCTAGATCATCAACTGAAGCGGAATACCTATCTTTAGCTACCACTGCTGATGAGTTAACTTGGATTTGCAAATTATTAGTCGATATTGGTCTTGTTCTTCCTTGTCCTCCTAAACTTTGGTGTGACAACATATCTACTATTTCTCTTGCTAAGAATCCCTTTTTTCATGCTCGAACCAAGCATGTGGAGATTGACCACCACTTCATTCGGGAGAAAGTCTTGGCAAATTCTATAACAGTGCACTTTGTCTGTACAAAGGATCAAACTGCAAATATTTGCACTAAAGCATTATCCAAGGATCGGTTCCTTCTTCTCCGAGACAAACTTTCTCTTCGGCTACCTTAGCTTAGTTTGAAGGGGGATATTAAGGGTAGTAATGTAAAATGATGCTAAGTAGTGTTGTTAGAGTTGTTGTGAGAAGTTTGCCATACCTTACTTAGTCAATAAGGTAGGTAGTTATCCTATATGTAAATGATGGTATATATACCAAAGTGTAACTTTATTCAAGTAATGAAAACATACAACTTCATTTCTCTCTTCTCTCTCTATCTTTCTTATTGAATCTCTCTTTAGATTCTAACACCACCCCCATAAACCCATTTCCCAGAAACCCCTTCACTCATTCATTTCTCCCAACAAAACCACCACACACCCCCATTTTCGATTCCTGAAAGCCTGAGCCTCCATCAATGGTGATTGCATCTTCATCCTTTTCGACCTTCTCCGCCTCCTTCTACCACACCTTCACTCGCATCCCTTCTATTTTCTTCTACTGCCGGAGGCTTAGTCTCGCCGGACAATGGCAACCTCCAATAGGACCTCTTCCACGGCTTCTCGCATCAGCATTGCCGAAAAGGATCGTCGGTGTTCGTCATGCTGCTTGTGGATTCCGTGGGGTCACAAGGCGTAGTCCAAAGGCCCAAGACCATGGTTCAATCGTTGAAGGGGGAGGTGGGGGTGGGTTTTTGGATGAGAGGGGAGGTGAAGAGAGTGGAGGAGAGGGAAGTGGTCGGGGGAATGGGTTTTTGTGTTTTTAGTTTTTTTTTTTTTTTAATTGGGTAAATTATTATAATATTTTAAATGAATAAAAATATTATATTTTTTTGCCACGTGGCATAAATTTGGCAACCACGTGGCATAAATGTGGTAGCCACGTCAGCTCTTAACGGATTAATAGATGGAAAATGTAACGGATGTATTATATTGAAATAAAATAATACTGGAGGTATGAAAGTGAAATGTTTTAAAGATGTTGTATGAGGTTACAATAGATCCCAAACCTGAGGTGGTAAAGTGTAATTTACCCAAATATTATTCATTGTTTTATTTTGGTCCAGAGTATTAGGGCTTTTTACATTTAAGCCCCTTCATAAGGCATTCATACGAGGTTGCAATAAACCCCAAACCTGAAGTGGTAAAGTGTAATTTACCCAAATATTATTCATTGTTTTATTTTGGTCCAGAGTATTAGGGCTTTTAACATGTAAGCCACTTCATAAGGCATTCATACTCTAATACTTTGGAAAAATTAACTGCCTTTGTAACGGGAAAGATATTAGAAATATTATGAGTTTTGATATGTAAGCTCTTGACTGCTTAGAACTCAATGATTGATAGAAGCATGGAGTTTTCCTTATGTTTTTAATTTATTTTGATGGAGCAACTGTTACTCGCAAGAATGTATTTATCTCATTATGAGGTTGTTCATTTGTCTCGCAGCTCATGTCGTCCTATTCTGCTCTAAATAAGATAAGTAAGTTTCACTTCTATCTAATAGAACATGAGAATCTTTGCCCTTGGCTTCTCAAATTTTCCATGTTATCCTCATTTAATAAATTTCTAGTCTCTTGTCATCTTCTTAATTAAGAGCATTTGTTGAGTTTTTAAAATGTTAACCCAAGATAAATTTGCAAAATATATAATGTGTCACCAATAGAAAATAAACTTGTTAGTCAACACCAAAATAATAATACGATCATCAACAATCACATCATATGATTACAAAATTATTTTAAAAAGTTGGTTTCTAGCATTACCCAATTGAAAAAAGAAAAAAAAAATCCAAGGGATGAACTGCTTATTTTATTAGTAGCGAAGAAATTGGATCCATGACGTAAAAATTACTGAAATTAAATAAAAAACAACATCCTTCTAGTCTACTTACTTAAAAAAAAAAACAAAAACAAAAAGCAAAAAAGTCTCCCTGTGTTTGATCTCAAAAGAAACCTGCGTAAAAGAAATGACATAATTATTAAAAAAAAAACTACAAAATTAACTCCCTGTGTAGTTCATATCACAAGAAAACTGAACAATACGCCGACGTTCAAGGGTGAAATGGATTAGACCACATAGCATGGTGGTTCTAACTCCCAAACTGCAGAAATTCGTCCCCAGTGTTTGCTCCAAGCCCCGCCATCTGCTCTTGCGGCTGCTGGTCTTGTGGAGTCATTATCTCCATCGGTGCAGCCGACTGAGCTTGTTGCATGTGCATTATTCTGCCACTAGTCGCTGCTGGTGGTGGTGGTGGTGTTGGTACTACTTGGACATGATTGTTCTCGTTTTGAGCCAGCTCTTTCTGCACTTTCTTCACTTTTCTGTTTATCTCCTCCACTTTGTGGTCAACCACCCACCCTAGGTCATTCAGATCCCCCATATTCAGATCTTGCAGGGACCTCCCAGTTAGACACTGACTCATCAGGATTGACATTTCTTTCTCCCGATTCTCCTTCTTCTGTTTCCTCAGCTGGTCCTTTGCCTTCTCGATCTGCTGCCTCAGAAAAGCCTCCATGTTCAGCTGCTTTTTGGTCTGCTCCATTGACGGCATTGTCCTGAACTTGGCGTATGTGCTTTGTACTCCCGAAGGAGATGGCCAAACCTCAGGCTGAGTATCGTTCTGTCCGTAAACGACAGCACAGGCCTCAACATCACAAAGGGTAGTGATTTCACTCATCTTTTTCATGAAACCCTTCTTTCTTTTTTTGAATGTTAGATTTCGAGTCGGGTGGTTTTGGATGTAGGCAAGCTTCACCTTCTTTCGAGACATCGTGGCTATCTAGGGCACAAGTACGTGCCCTAGGGTTTGCTTAAGGAGGAGCTTTACAGTTTGCTTAATTGCTTGCCTAACCCCAACTCCACTGACCGGTATTTATACTACTTGCAAGGAACCTCCTCATAAATTTTCTTAGATTTACTCCACGTTAGAAAGTTAATGCTCTTAGGTTGCATGATATACAAAAATCAGTATAGACCATTTTGATATATATACATTGGATGTGAAATTTATGACTGCCAACAAATTTACAATGTGAAATTTGGTGGAGGGAATCATATTAGCAAATTAAATTAAGAAAAAATTGTAAAACGTGAGTTTGTTGGATGAGTATTTGATATTATCCACCCTTGGTTTTATATGGAAAGCTTTTCTATTAGTTTCCATGCATGCATGAATATTCATGAATCTGGACATAGATTTTTTCGTGGCTCATTCATTTATTGAAAGAATATTATTATGTCTAACTTTGGTAATTATCATTAACAAGGTAAATCTATCACCATCTTTCTTGTTGATAAGGATGAGAGTTCAATTACAAAGAACACAACAACATACTTATACCAATAACTATTCTAAAAATCCCCGCCTAGTGTCGGCTAGGCGTTAGGCGATTGGTCACCGTTCCGATTAATGCATAGGCGTTTGAAAATTTAGAAAGGGCGCTTAGACCTACTGAGGCGCCCGCTTATACCGCCTAGGCACCTGCCTAGCCCATCCAAACACGCCTAGACACCCACCTACGTTGCAACTCGCTTAGACAGAAAATAGATAACTTTCATTTTGCATTATTTTTTTAATACATTGTAAGAAACTTATTGAATACTAAAATGAACACAAATTATATGTTTGTTCCCCATCTTTTCATTATGTTTCAATACTTCATAATATATATGTCATTCTATTTTATAATTTATGATGTAATTATATATATTTTAAGTATAAACAGACACTTATTTACATAAAATATAACAGATTTACTTAAATCTGCCTAGACGCCCACCTAGGCACCTAAGCGCTAAGCCCCAACCCATTGCCCAACTAGTGCCTAACGTCTTTTAAAACCTTATTAACAAACAAATATAAAAACGTTATTTTGATGCAAACTGTCCCTAAAATACAAGTTCGTGAATAAGTAGCCAAGATTAGTAATAGCACCCACAAGAATATTGACTAATTCTCAAAAAATGTGGCAGCGTGAAAACCGATCGGAAGCTGAGTGCAAAATAGCAGATAATGTTAGAAATAATTAATTTAAGCCTCAAAGAAATTGAGCAACGATCATTCTTTTTTAGAAATTTGTTTTGTTCTGTCACTTCTCTCTAATGATTCTCTCTTTTGTTAACTTGCAAAACCTTAAAACATATCTTTGGATTTTTTTTAATAACAAAAAGTTCTTTTGGTAACCATTGGATTTGACCTCAAGGGTGGAGATAAATTGACATGCTTTTCATGTGTGTTTTTTTTTTTTTTTTGAAGAAGGACGATATATATTTCATAAAGCCAGAAGGCTAACGAGTACAAGGTAGAGAAACATCCTCTAAAAGAAGATCACTAATTATAAGAGGAGGTTCATTGAACCAAGTAAAATCCCCTCCAGTATGGAGGGCATAACGAGCCAGTCGGTGTGCTACCGAATTTGCTTGACGGCGGATGTGGGCAACAGAAGCTTCAGCGATCAGAGTCAGCAAGAACTTGACGTCTTCAATGATAGGTCCCATGGGAGACCGATTCACCGAGGATTCCAACACTGCCAAAACGATCTGAAGCGCATCACTCTCGATATCCATCTTGATTAAACCCCTCTCAACCACCAGTTCAAGATCCATTCTTAAGGCCAAGGCTTCTACCTGTGCCGGAGCAAACACTTCCTCAAGCACACGGGTAGCCGCACCAACAAAGATTCCTTCAGCATTTCTAATCATAATCTCTACACCACCAATGCAATGCTCCTTGTCGCAAGCCCCATCGACATTTAGCTTCATTCTACCAGACGGAGGGCAGAACCCCGAGGGGGAGCCCCCAGATTATTTGGTTGGGAGGGAGAGCAAGTCACCCGTAGGAAGTCTTGTCACCAATCCACGGCTCAACTCATAACGTTCGAGGGTCCGGACTCGGAGTCTTACTCCACAGCTTTGAATTTCTTGCCGTCCAAATAGCCCAAAGAAGCATAAGGACACACTCAAAATCTGTCCGCTTAGAATTCTGCACCACAGTTAAAGCCCATTCCTTGAGGGAGCCACTGTTCCGGTGCGGAAGCCGGCAAGATAATGGTGCTGCTCATCACACGCCAACAGCAAAAGGGCACTCCATCATGAGATGGTAAGTCGATTCCAGTGCCGAATCACATAGAATACACATCTAGTCTGTTGGAACTCTCCGCTGACGGAGGTTGTCAGTCGTTGGGACGATATCCGAAATGATTCTCCATGCCATCATCTTCACTTTGGGAGGAACATTGACCTGCCATAAATTATTGCACATAGTAGAAAATGGGCTAGTAGAGGATGAGGAAGATGCCGAGAGGGCGGGAGGGAGGATCCACAGCCGAGCCACATGATAGGCACTTTTAACAGTAAATTTGCCCTTCTTATCAAAATGCCATATGAGGTTATCACTTTTCATGTCTTAATCGTAACCAATGATATAAAATCTAATGGTGAATAATTATGAATCCTTTGTTACCTGCAGGTGGCCATTATACTTGCATGTTAAATAGCTCAACGAAATACGAGTTAATTAACAGAAGACATCGTAAAACGAGCGACATTGATCAAAATACCATATTGAACTACAAGGCCATTGATCTAAGTTTCACAACCAAAAGACGAAAGACTATCAAGTTAAAGTTGCAACATATTAACTCTGTCCACTAGTACCTAATTACGTTTTTAAGATAACAATTATGCAATGCAACAATCTACTTACACGATCTCAGCAGCTTCGAGAGCCCTTAATTACGGCATTGGAAATTTGGAAGTACCAATCTGAAACACCACTCGATTCTTTTCCTCATCGCACATCCTGAAAACTACACTTCCAGTACCTCTCTCCACAACAAAATCAACGGATCCTAATTTCTCTGTGCAACAAACAACGTACAAAAAGTCCCAAAATTAAGCACTCGATCCAGAACAATAAATCTCCAGGAAACAAATATTTATATATATACATATGCTTATGTTATATATCATAATTTGTGACAAAAACAAGTGAGAAAAATGAAAAAGATAACCACTGAATCTGCGGTCGAATTGAAAAGTTTATGGTCGATAATTTCTTCAACGTAGGTTATATCAGCTCCTTATCAGCAGCTAGTAATCGAAATAGCAAAGTCCCTAACCAATTTTGAAGAAATTTGTACGTAAATAAAATGGATTATAAGGTTAAATTTTCACTGAAATTCAAGCAAAAAATAGAAAAGAAAGAAGAGAGGGGGTTTAGGGTTTAGGGTTTAGAAGTACTGACAACGCGAACCATGGGAGGAAGGACAAGTTTGTTGCTGTACTCCATCTTCGTCGGCCCCGTCGGATGATTGGATGATCTGGATGGCAATTGACCAGGAGGGGAGACCCTGCTCCTCTTTGTAGGTGAATCCGCAGGACCAAATTTGATAAGTGCGCTATTTAACACACAGTCTCCCGCGCACACCACACCCACCCACCCACATATTCTTCATTTTCCAAAATTATTATTTTTTTTTTCGAAAATATATTTCATTATTTTATTGTTGTTCAAAATATCATTCATTATTTTGTTTTGGTCGAAAATATTAGGGCTTTTACATTTAAGCCTTTCGTAACGCATTCAACTGCTTAGAAGCTTAGAACTTAAGATTGAGAGAAGCATGGATATTGTTCGCCAGACTGTATTTGTCTCATTATGAAGCTGCCCATTTATCCTGCACTTCATGTCGTTCTATTCTACTCTAAATAAGATAAAAAGGCTTAACTTTTCTCCAATCGAGAACACGATCTTCACTTTTGCTTGATCTTGGTGTCTCACATTTTCCATGTTATCCTCATTTAATAAATTTGTGGTCTCTTGACATTTACTTAAGTAAAAGCATTTCTTGAGTTTTGGGGCTTTTAGATCCAGGTCCAAAAACGTAGAGTGTTTTTAGGAGTGAATTCAATTATCTAATTATATGTTTTTATTTCTTTTATACTCATTTTATATTTTCTAAAAAATATTAAAATCAATTAAAATCTTCTAATATTATGCATTTTCCAACTCCAAAAAAATATATTTAATATCTTATAACAAAAAAACTATTATGCTAACATAAATTTATCTACAAAACATTATACCCTAACTCAAGTAACAAATATATGAACGTATATAATACCTATACGTGAGATATGTAACCTAATTAAAAGGTAGAAAAAACATAACATACGTACAAGCAAGACACATTAATTTGTGACATGTTGATTATAAAAAAAGAATTTGTCATATAGGTAGATAAATATAATTAATCTGTGATATAGGTTGATTATAAAAATTAAAAATAAAATCTATAAATGGGGTTTAAAGTAGGAGGAAGAACGAGAAATAACAAAAAGATAAATAAAAAGAAATAAACAAAGAGATAATTGGGAAGAAATTTGATTTTTATAATAAATCTTATCATTCAACAGATAACTATTGATAATTAAATAATTAAATATAAAAAATTGGACTTATTTTAATAAACTGGACTATTCCTACTATTGGCTCAAAAAATTGAACTTATATCAAGTTTCCCCTTGAGTTTTTTTTTAAATTTAACCCAAGATCTTTCTTATTACATATATATATATATATATATATATATATATATATTCATGCTAGAAGGAATTTTTTTTTAATAATACGTGAATTAGTAATCGATAAATTTCTTACATAGAATACAAGTATCGATCATAGATCCTTTTTTAAGTTGAAAAAAATGTACTTCTTCGCACAATAATTCTGGAGATCTTTCCTCTCCACTTACTTGTAACAGGCTTTCCCTCTGTAGAAGACTAAAACTATTTGATTTCTTCTGAAGGATACATTCTTTTTATTTTCTCCTTCAACTTTTATGAGAAATACAAACTTGTAGGACATTTAGACCCACACTCCAATCAAGTAGTTCTTTATGCAAAGTGTGGATGCAAATTTCTTCCTTCTTGTTCTTGGACAAAATTGCACCTACAAAACAAATAACACCTTAGGTCAAGGCCAAGAGTCTCACACGCCTACGATGATTTTTTTTTTTTGTTGGGCGGGGGGAGGTGGGGGCTTGGGCCTAAGAACCTCCGATGCCAAAATTAGAATTTTGAGGGAAAAGTATTTGGAGAATTTAGTAAGAGGATTCAACTTGGGTTTTGGAGAAAATGAGGTACTATTTATAGGGGTGTGGCCGGCCCCCTTTGGAGAAGTGGGAACCAGCCACCTTTGGTATTTTTTGGTGTTAATCACCATCAATTAGCTAATTAATAAATTAATTGAGTAATAAATTAATTAATTAGCTAATTATTATAATTTGAAAGAAATAATTTGGGAGTTACCTTGTGGGGAAGATTTGATGAGGGTTGATGAAATAGGTTTTGAATTAATACCTATTTTGATCACTTTTGACCTTGATTGAGGGATGATTGTCTGTTGCTTGCATGTAGAAATCCCGGTGTGCTTTGAGGGTAATCTTGTCTTTTTCACCCAAAAATCTACGCGTCGCCTCCATATTTTTCTTGATTATTTTTGGCTCCACAAATGCCCCCACACCTGTTGGGCTACTCACAAGAAAGGGCAGCAAGTGTAGAGATCTTCTTGCTTTAGGAAATGTAGGATTGTTTCCTATTTTGATATAGATTCCCTCTTTAATTGGAAATTAGATCATTCTAGGAAAGGGAAATAAATCACTTCTAAAGTCTATTTAAGTCTACCTTAAGTAGATGATTAAATCAACTTTAAAGAGTAATTTATTCTACCCTAAAAGAGAGAGAAAGCTAGAGGACACTTGCCCGTGCAAAGCACCGTCTTTCGTTGCTTTATTTGTCATCTCCACACCTTACCAAGGTAAGAAAAAAATTAATTTTCCTTATCTTCTTCTTGGATAGTGTTGTTGCAGGGTAGCCGTTTGGGTGGTGCTGCACGTTGGCTGATAGAGGCTAAGAGTTGGCTCGGCATAGGCGGATGAGGTGTTATGGCAGGGACTACTACTTAAACTGCTCGACTTGGCTAAAGCCAGGGACAACTTGTGTGGCTGGGGCCACGGATTGAGGCGTTGGGGGCAGTGCTAGGCGAGCCGCATGGCTTATGTTCTTTGGGCTCTTGGACCTGACGCTGGCCATGCTGGCAATTGAGAAAAATAAGAAAGTCGTGGGCCTCATGGGCTGCTAGAATGCTTGGCATGCAAGTCTCCTGTCTGCTGGTCTGAGAGAAAAAATAAGGGAAAAGCCAATATGGGTTGAGTTCCCCTGCTAAGTACCGTGAATGACGTTGGTTGCTTAGTCTTATTCGCCGTGAGAAAAGTGGGTTGCTCTCGAGAGATGAGGTAATATGATTAAGGCGGATGTATTAGCTCATCTAATCGTTGTCGTGGAGCCTACTATGAATGAAGGTGGAAAGAAGAGATATTCCCCACCTGCTCAAGAGATGCTGATTGAGAAAAAACTGAAGACTTCTTCTGCTACTCGTGAGGGTCGGCATGCTACTGAGAGGCCTGTGATTGACATGACTTCTTCCAATGGGAAGAAAAATGAGGCTGCTAAATATGAGCATGTGGCGTTCGCCATGTCGAGAATGGCTAGTACGATTGCTGATAGAATTGTTTAGCGTAGAAGCCCTATCACGCCCCTAGTGCCGAAGTATGTACCACGATGACCATTAGGAGTATTTGGTTCACCTTTGGAGAGGCTTGCTATTATGAAGAACAATAAGGTGGACTCTACTGCTAAAGTGGTGCAAGGTCCACTTCCCTTGCTGTTGAGACTTAATCGCCTGCTGGAAAGGAGGAGACTGCTTGCGTGAGTAGCTGTGAGAAATCCACTAAGCCTGCTTCTAGGGAAGCTGCTAAGATCTGTGTGCTTTTGAAACCAGATATGCTTGAAGAAATTGATGTTTTTGCTAAGTTTGTCGATGGCGTTAGAAGGGTTGTTTGCCCAAGTTCCTTTGCGAAGGATACAACTGAGTATAGGAAGACTGTTCTACTTGCCATGAAACAGACGACGACTATTTTGGCAACCAAGTCTATGCTCCTTTACCAAAAGGATACCAAGGTTGCCAAGGAGGTGGCAAAGGCTGTGGCAGCAGAAGCTTATTTTTCTGCCAAGAAGATCAAAAGGTTGGAATCTGAGCTCGTCGCTTTAAAATGGTCTAATATCTTTACCTTCACTTCTCTGCAGCTTGAGACAGCTCGCCAAGAGATTGTTGACTTGAAGACTAGGCTTGACGCGATCCAAGTTAAGTATGAAAGTGCAGATAAGGAGATCGGATGTTACATACCTCAGATTCAAGATCTTAAGCATGCCGTTTCTGAGCTTCGTTCCACTGCTTATGCAAAGGATGAAGAGTTTATTGCTGCTTATAACCAAATAATCTACTTCAAGATGGTCGTTGATAGGCTTAAACCCCAAGTGTTGGAACTCCAAGGTGCACTGAAAATCAACGACAGTTTGAAGAAATAAGTGGATGAGCTGCAGCACATACGTGTTGGTCTGTTCAAAGAGAATGAGCAGCTGAAATGTGAGAAGGCTAGGCTCGAGGCTTTGCTTGTTTAGAGTCAGGCGGATTTTTACAAGTTGGGTTATGTAGATCATCTCTTTAGTAAGCCATCTGACTTCGAGTTTGCTGGGAAGACTTTGAAACCTTCTCTATTTCTTCGGAATGCTTACTTGCCTTTTGTTTTGAGGCCTCCATTGGTGAAGTAGTCAGAAAGGTTGATGCCCAAGCTGGAGCAACCGGGGTGAAGCGCCGGATGATGTTGCTGTTGGGAGCGTTGGGGCTGCTGAAGATGTGGCGACCGAGTAGTTGTGGAATGTCCAAGTTACTGAAGGGTAATCTTCTAGGTAACCTTTAAGATTTTCTTTGTTTTCCTTGTTGCTCTTGTTTTTCTTGAACTCTTTTGGCCTTTGCTAGTCGTTTATCAATTTTGCTAGAAAATTTAATAAATTTACTTCCTTCGCTTTTATCCATATTCACTTCTTTAGTTCATGCCTTAACCTTAGACTTTATAGACCAGTGGCAGGCGTGCTGCTTTTCTATAAGCAGACAGGCTCGCGTAGCCTATGCAGTCATAAGTGTTGGTTTAGAACTTTGCAAAGTTGTTAGCCATATGGTCGGCAACTGGACGCCTTACTTACAGAAGCAAACAAATCCTCATGACCACTAGGCTGTTAACCTTAGCTTTCTCCAATTCCATAGGTTGTGTAGCAAGTATCAGAACACTTTAGGACTTGGTGTAGGTTGTTTCACGCTTTGGCAGAAATGAAGCCCATCGACGGCGTATCATGTCGGCAATGCACGAAGCTTCGTATATGCACGCCAACTTATTTAACCTTTCATAGAAACGTGCGGTTGTATAAGTTTAACGCGTCTTACTGCTCAAAGGGCAAGCTATAGGCAGTCTTCTAGAAACCGTAGGCTACTTTAATGTACTCGGTAGCAACTTTAGGGTTCCAAGGCAGCTATCCGTAGGGCGTACTGCGTAATGTGCCCCCTCCATCTCTAAGGCGATGTTCCCCTAGGATTAGGCCAAGACCCAAAATCCTTCAGTTAGCTAAGCCTTGAAAAAGACCATTGTGGCTACTTTTAGGAATCCCGGCGCAAGTTGTCATGCATCTAGTATACTAGGGCAACCTGGCTCATCCACGTCTGGATATTCGGAGTGTAAAGTTTATCCTCCCCCTAGGAAAGTAAACCCATGTGGATGTCGGGGAATTGGTTTACCCTATCGCACTGGAAAGCATGGTTGGTCCCTCGGGGTGCACAATTCCTGTAATAAGTCCTTAAGAAGAGTGTGGTCTTCTTTTGAAATGCAGGAGTGATCAGTTGTTGTAAGCATGCAGCCGAGCCAAGTTATAGATTACTTCTGAATTCCTCATTGAAAAATGAGTGAAACAAACGAGAACTTAGTTGTAAGGTATGAACTGCATAACAACTGGATAGTCCTCCGCTTGTGAAGTGGTACCCGTCGAGTTGCTTGAGTGTTAGAGTTTTGATGTGGTGGGATGTCACACATGGTACTTCCTCAGATTGTAGGCATTCCACTACTTTTCGATCTCTTTGTCGTTCTTGATGGCGAGGGTGTAACTATCTTTGCAGCCTACTTTGCTGATCTTGTATGGACCTTTCCAGATGAGATCCATCTTTTTGGAGCCTTCTTTGTTGGCAATGATGAAGGATTTTCTTAGGACTATATCTCATGGTTGAAACTGCCGAATCTCTTAATGCTTGGCAGTAGAGTGCTGATACTTGGCACGAAGACAATTGGGAGAAATGATTGTTTTTAAACCAAATGCCAAAGAGAAAGAAGTTTCACTGGTGGCTCGTCATTTGGTCGTGCGATATGCCCATAGACATCCGGCGAGTTCGTTTTGCCACTTTCCCTTCTTGTCGAAGAGGGATTTCTTGAGGTATTCGAGAATCGTCTTGTTGGATGCTTCGGCCTACCCATTGCCTTGAGGATATCTCGATGTGGACATGTGCTACTTGATGTCATACTTTTGGAAGAACTTCACCAAATCTTTGCCAACGAATTACAGGCCGTTGTCGGTGACGATGGATTAGGGATGCCAAACCGGGAAATAATGTTCCTCCATATGAAGCGTTCTATGTCCTCCTGAGTCGTGGTTTTCATGGGCTCAACTTCTACCCATTTGGTGAAGTAATCGGTTGCCACGATCAGTATGCCTCTGCCTTCAGTAGCAGGCAACATTGGCCCTACCAAATTGATTGCACACTGCATGAACGGCCAATGACTTGTCTGCAAGTGTAATTCGCTAGCAGGCAGTACTGGTACCGGCTTGTAGCGTTGGCAGCGGTCGTACTTTTGCACTAACTCCTTAGCGTCTTGATGCATGGTAGGCTAGTAGTAGCCTGCGTTAAGAGCCATCTACCCTAATGATCGGCATTCGCAGTGATTTCCACAAATGTCTTCGTGGATTGTGCTTAGAACCTTAAGGTCGTTAGGAAGCGCTAGGCAGCGGAGATGTGGTCTAATGTATGATCTCTGGTAAGAATGTCATTCCACATGTAGTAGTGTGTTACTTTTATTTGGAGCTTTCTAGACTCCAACCTTTCAGTGGGGAGTGTGTCATTGACCAGGTAGTCTATAATAGAACTTTGCCAATTTGGAGTTGTACTAACCTGTGACACTTCGGCTGCTAGCTCCACCTCTATGCTTGGCTTGTTTAGATATTCCACTGAGATTGAGCGTTTGAGTTGGTGGTCGAGGGCAGAGCCTAGGCCAATTAATGTGTCTACATGGACGTTGTCTGCCTGCAGAACTTGAGTGAAGATGTAAGTCTGAAATGCCTCAAGTTGCTTACGTACTTTCTCTAAGTATTGCGTTATCCTTGGATTTTTGCCGTATACTCCCCAGTAGTCTGGCTGGTGATTAGCTAGGAATCAGAATGAATTACAAGCTTTTTTACTTCCAAGTCTTTTGCCATTCGGAGGCCTGCTAGTAAGGTTTTGTACTCTGCTTTGTTGTTAGATGCCTTGAAGCCTAGAGTAATTGCCTGCTTAAGCATTGAACCGTCTGGGGTGACAAGGACCATGCCTGCTTCTGAGCCTTTGTAGTTGGATACGTCATTGACGTGCAAATACCAAAAGTCTCAATCGAGCGAAGCAGGCATGGCTAGGGCATGCTCGGCTGCCTCCAAAGTGTCTTTGAATCACTTTGTTGCGTCATCTAGGCTAGGCATGAGGGCACGGTACGGAGTCATGGAGCTGGGACTATGTTACACGTAGCAGGAGATGCTCAACTGCCGTATCAGGCCGCTCTAGAGTTGAATTATGGAGCAAATGTCGGCTGGGGCCGTGTTACGTGCAGCAGGAAGTGGTGCTCAACTTGCTGGTACATGTTGCTCATATGTAAAATCTTCTGGGGAAATGAGGACAAAACTTGTTTCCGAGTGTCCTTCTAGTGTTCGTCTGCTCTTAGCATGCTTTTTGAGCTGAGTTATTACGTTCGTAAAAAAAACTTTGCACCGTCAGTGCCTACGCATTTATCGTCACACTTCTGGATTAGGCAGAATAATGCGTCATAAGGATGACTGCATGCATCTGAAGGTATAACTTAAGCTTTCGGGTTACAATAATTGTCGCCAAAGTTAGCTTTTGAATCTCTGGTAGCTGATTTCCGCATCGATGAAAGCTTTTGAACTGTGGAATACAGGTAATTGGGCCCCCAACTCTTATCGTATGAAGGTAGAGCTTATTGCTGCTTCTGATGCGGCTGCTCGTCCAGTCAAATCTTGAATCTCCTTTAAAGTAGTGGGGGACTTCATATTCAAGATCGCTCGAACTTGCCTTAAATGTGCATCGACGAACCTTGTCCCAAAATGCATGATTTTCTGCCAGAGCGAAAGAATCTACCAGAGTTAGATCTTCTTTCATGACAACTATCTGAACAACGGATGGTCTCCTGGGAGTCCTTTTTGGAAGGCTGCTCTAGCTATTGAATTGTTGCATCCGATTGTCTTTGCCTTCTCTACTTTGAACCTCTTCACATAGTCGTGAAGCGATTCTTTTGGGTTCTTCTTGATGTTGAACAAATGGTATGACTTTTTCTTGATCGAGCGATAGGATAAATATTCTTTGGTGAAAACCAAAGAAAATTCATCGAAACTCTAGATAGATTGTGGCGGCAGGGTGTAAATGTGACATCCCACATCGCCCAGGGGAATGATCCTTAAATGTATATTCTCATCCCTACCTAGCACGAGGCCTTTTGGGAGCTCACTGGCTTCGGGTTCTATCAGAACTCCGAAGTTAAGCGAGAAGGGGGCTAGAGCAATCCCATGATGGGTGACCCACTGGGAAGTTGCTCGTGAGTTCCTAAAAACAAAACCGTGAGGGAATGGTAAGCCCAAAGCGGACAATATCGTGCTACGGTGGTGGAGCGGGCCCGGGAAATAATTCGCCCTGGGCCGGGATGTGACATTTGGTATCAGAGCCTAACCTTGGTCGTGGTGTGCCGACGAGGACGTCGGGCCCCTAAGGAGGGTGGATTGTGACATCCCACATCGCCCAAGGGAGTGATCCTTAAATGTATATTCCCATCCCTACCTAACACGATGCCTTTTGGGAGCTCACTGGCTTTGGGTTCCGTAGGAACTTCGAAGTTAAGCGAGAAGGGGGCTAGAGCAATCCCATGATGGGTGACCCACTGGGAAGTTGCTCGTGAGTTCCCAAAAACAAAACCGTGAGGGAATGGTAAGCCCAAAGCGGACAATATCGTGCTACGGTGGTGGAGCGGGCCCGGGAAGTGATCCGTCCCAGGCCGGGATATGACAATAAAACCAATATTGCGCCTCGCCTTGTAGAGTAGTGGCGAATATCTTGCACATGAGATCGTTGTTATTTCGATAGAGGATCATTGCGCTTCAGTAGTGCTCTAGGTGTTTCTCCAGGTCTCCATCCCCTTTGAAAGATATGAAATGTGGCATGTTGAACTTGCATGGAAGCTTTGCCTGCTCGATCTCGTCCGTGAAGGGTGACCTGCTTATGTTGGTCATATCCCATCATAGTGCCTCATTAGTGACCTTGTTGCGTTGGAAATCGCGCAATCGCTCGAGCATAAGCCTTTCTAATTCTTCTTGAATTTGCCTTTGTTGGGGGTAATAGAGCTTTTGGCTACCCCTGGTCATAACCTACTAGTCTAGGCTGCTTTTCTACGTGCTCGGCTTGTCTATGCTGCAGTTGCAGTGCATGTGGTTCGTTCCTAGGAGGTGAGGGAATTCTTCGCAGGCTGCTGGTTGAGCTTGAGTCAGACTGAGTGATTGCTTATCTCTGTCCTTCGTGCTACCTACTTCGATGTGAGGTAAATGATGCTCATTGTGGGCCTAGCCACGAATAAACACTTCGCCTGAAACGTTGCTCATGTTAACTATCGGAGTGTGACCCCAACCGTGAATGTATGTTCATTTGTGGGCCTAGTCAAGAGTGCACGCTCCTACTCGCGCTAAGATAAGAGTATACGCTATCTTGGGGGCCCAATCAGGAGTGTACAATGCCCAAACACTCGGTTCATGGCTGGTCAAGTGTCTACTTGCTGGGACGTTGCTATAGGGGTTCTTCGTCTACCTTTGTCCTACTTTGGGACACCTCGTCTGGGGCACATTGCATCTCAGTGCACTGCAATAGCTAATTCACCAAGGTCGTCTGTTATGCGAGGGCGTTTGTCAATTATATGACTTGTCGAGACAACTGTTGTTCTCCATTTGGGTTGGAAAAGCTTGGAAGGAATGCATCTCCTTGAGCAATGGAAGTGTGGTAGACTCCGGGCGCGAGATTTGATTTGGGAAATGTCAAATTGATGAGAAATGTGGTGAAAATGCCCCTAGTTCAATCGTAGGCCCAAAAATTTAAAGCCGGGACAGTTGAACTAATCTTGGACCGATTTGGGCTGCTTGGAAGGCCACAGGAGCAAACTGGGTCGCGGGAGCAGGCTGGGCCACGGGAACATGCTGACCATGGAAGCAGGCTAGGCTATAGAAGTGGGTTGGGTCGCGGGAGCAAGCTGGGCCATGGGAGTGGGGCTGCTCGGTGTGTAGCACACATGGGTGCAAGGCTAAGGCTCAGCTTGGCAACGCATTGGGTTCACGTCAGGCTTGAGTGGCTCTGGCTGTCTCGCCTTGGGCTTGGGCTCGTGTGGGCTTGAATGGCACTGCTTAGGCCGTGGTTATGGTGCCGAGGGTGGCTACCATGGTGGGCACCGAGGTGGTTGCCACGATGGTGCCCCGTGGGGGTGGTGTCGCCCCACTCATTGTTGTATTGAGCCCCGTAAATCACCGCGGTCCTAATCCTTGAACGTTGGAATTTTCGTTCATCGAGGTTTTCAAATCTTTTGCCATTGTACTTTTCTTTTACGTTTTATCGAAGAATTTTTAAAAATAAAAATTCCAAGATTTGATGAGGGTTGATGAAATATGTTTTGATTAAGTAATAAATCAATTAATTAGCTAATTATTATAATTTGAAAGAAATAATTTGGGAGTTACCTTTTGGGGAAGATTTGATGAGGGTTGATGAAATATGTTTTGAATTAATACATATTTTGATCACTTTTAACCTTGATTGGGGGATGATTGTCTACTGCTTGCGCGTAGAAATCCTAGTGTGCCTTAAGGGTCTTGTCTTTTTCATCCAAAAATTCACGTGTCGCCTTCATATTTTTCTTAATTATTTTTGGCTCCACACTATATTAAATTGAAAAACAAAAAAACAAGGGATGAACTAAGTATTTTATTAGTAGCGACTAAATTAAAGTTACATCCGAGAAATATAAAATTACTAAAATTAGAACAACAACCTCCTCCTGGTTTACTTAAAAAAAAAAAAAAACAAACAAAAAGCTCTCCTAAATCTGCTTAAAAGAAATCACATAATTATTTAAACATTAGTGAGAAACTCATGTGGTTCATATCATAAAAAAACTAAACAGTACGTCGCCGACGTTTAAGGGAAAAATGGAGTATTAGGCCACATGGTCCTGGTTCTCAAAGGGCAGAAAGTCGTCCCCTGTGTTTGCGAACCATGGGGGCGAGGGCAAGTTTGTTGCCGTACTCCATCTTCTTGGGTCCCGTCGGATACTTGGATGATCTGGATGAACAGAGATCCCAGCCGATTCTCACCTCATCAAATCTTAAGAATCGAAAGATACAGATCGTTGAAATGTGATCCAATTACTACAAACAGGGAGTCCACTAAAAATGATAATAATTGTAACCGTTGAATTAAATTTCAACAATCTAAATCTCAAAATCCTTAGAACTTGATGGGGAAGATCCGACTGAAATCTCTGTCCGATCTTGATGGCCTTGACCAGGAGAGGAGACCCTGCTCCTATTTGCAGGAGAATCCGCAGGACCAAATTTAATTACTGTCTTCATTTATTAAATTATTCATTTTTTTTAACTATATTTCATTATTTTCTTCTTATCCAAAATATTGTTCATTGTTTTATTTGGTCCAAAATATTGGGGCTTTTTACAGTTAAGCCTTTCATAACATTCAACTACTTAGAACTTATTTTTATAACAAATTACATGTCGGTTTTGACTAATGCGACATAAGAATGTATTTGTCCCATTATGAAGCTACTCATTAATTCATCTCGCATCTCATGTCGTCCTATTCTGCTCTAAATAAGATAAGAAACCTCACTTTCATCTAATAGAACACAAGAATAGTCACTTTTGCTTGATCGAGGTGTCTCATATTTCCCACGTTAACCTCATTTAATAAATTTATGATCTCTTAACATCTACTTAAAGTAAGAGCATTTGTTGAATTTTTAAAAACTTAACCCAATATCTTTATATTTTTTTTTTTAGTACATTGATATTTTTACATTAAAGGGAGGGGGTGTTCAGCTAAGCCGTACAATGGGCAACCTAATTTGGTATCGAATTCGTGATCCACGATATTCGAACCTAAGACCTCTCACTTTCAAGTGAAGAGGAATACCACCAGACTGTACTACTGAGAGATAATCCAATATCTTTTTTATTATATATAGTATACATTCTTTTTATATTCTCCTTCCCTTTCTATGAGAAATAGAAACTTGTAGGACGTCTAGACCGACACCCCAATCAAGTAGTTCTTTATGCAAAGTATGTGGATGAGTCGATATAATATTATATATTTTACTTTATTCTTAGTATTAATTTATTGGTTATTTTGTGAGATTTTTGATACTTTAAATTATATTTCCAATGGAGGACATTCGACTTCCTCTTAAGCAAAGTGTGGTCAAACAGATGAATTTGGAGTGATTCCAATTGGAGTATGTTTTTGAGTCTTTCAGCTTGATCGTGTCAAAATTTCAGATTTTTCTACCAAGCGGTGTGTTTATGGCGATGAAATAAAGGTTTAGCGCATAGTGCTGTCAAAGTGACGTTTCATGCTTATTTGGGCTTTTTGACGTCCAAGATGATGTCTTTTGGGTTTGGAGCCTTCTGCAATTATGTTCAGGACATCACAAGCTTTAATTCTAATCATTTTGGGCCTGTTTTGAAGCCCTAAAGATCCAGAAACGTGACTACTTTTCGGCTTAGCAGATTTCCCAAAGTTAGAATATGAATTTATTTCCTAGTTATCTTGTTCTATTATGTTTCCTAGTTTTTAGAAGATCTTTTCTAGTACGGATGTTATTTTGTAGTGGTATAAATAAGACTTTTTAGCCATTAGGGTTCTTAAAAAGGGGAGAACAATGCATTATTTTAGAGAATTCGGCTTAGAGAGCTTTTGGCTATTTACAAGGTGTTTTATATCCTTATTTTTAATAATATTTTGTTTTATAATTGTTCCTAACTAATTTCCGTTTGCTAGGGCGAGGCCACGAGCCTGAGTAAGAATATGTAGTTTCTTTTCAATTTGCTTATGATAGTATACATGTAGGTTTTGAATTATTAATCATCGTGTTTAAACTATCTAATTGTCTTAATGCTTGATCACCATTAAGATATTTGGAAAAGTAATTTGATGCAATTTTGGTCAGAGGTCGGTCCTTGAAATTGACGAAGGCTTCTTATGGTTAATATGTGCAAGTTCACTTAGGATGAATACCATGTCTTAAGGGTTGTATGGTTTTTCAAAAGGTTTCACAAAACTAAATGAGATATGCATGTTTAGATTTGATTTGAATATCACAAACTAAGATTGCATGTTTGATATAAGCTCCATGTTGAGGTCCAAGTAGACACATATTAGGAAAACCTAACTTTCAAAATATGAGTGTGTAAGTCATAAGTAATTGGAAGAATTACGTATGATTGTTAAGATGACAGCGGAAGCATAGTGCATTTACAATTTAACTTTCAAAAACCGTTTTTTTTTAGTTTATTTTATTTTGTCGATTTTTTTAATTATTTCTATTAAATTCGTTTTTATTATTTTAAATCATAAAATCACCTTTTTCTTAAACTTTGATTTAAATAATTAATTAAACTGTGCTAGAGGCAACTATACTACGATTACCTTGTACTCTTTCAAGTATTTTTTATCTCTACTTTCGTAGATAGTAAAAATCTTATCATATGTTAATCTGAAAAACCACAAAAAAAAAAAAAAAAAAAAAAAATCATTAACAATGGATGAACTGCATATTTTATTAATAGCGACTAAATTAAAGTTACATCCATCAAATGTAAAAATTACTGAAAATAAAACATCCTCTTTCTCGTTTACTTACTTAAAAAATCAAACAAAGAACTCTCCTTGTGGTTGATCGAAAAAAACACTGGATAAATGAAATCACATAATTATTAAATTAAAACACTGCGGAAACACCATGTGGTTCATATCATACGAAAACAAAACAGTACGTCGCCGACGTTTCAAGGGTAATATGGAGTATTAGACCACAGAGCTTGGTGGTTCTGGTTCCCAAAGGGCAGAAAGTCGTCCCCGATGTTTGCTCCAATTGCTGCCATCTGCTGTTGCAGCTGCTGGTCTTGCAGGGTCATCATCTCCATCGGTGCAGCTTGAGACTGAGTTTGTTGCATGTTCATCGTTCCACCACTGATCGCTGGTGGTGGCGGCGGTGTTGGTACTAGTTGGACTTGATTGCTCTCATTCCAAGTCAACTCGTCATTCACTTTCTTCACCTTTCTATTGATCTCCTCCACTTTGTGGTCAACCACCCACCCTAAGTCATTCAAATCCCCCACGTTCAGATCGTGTAGGGACCTCCCAGTTAGACACTGGCTCATCAGGATTGACATTTCTTTCTCCCGGTTCTCCTTCTTCTGTTTCCTCAGCTGGTCCTTTGCCTTGTCAATCCGCTGCCTCAGAAAAGTCTCCATGTTCAGCTGCTTTTTGGTTTGCTCCATTGAGGGCATTGTCCTGAACTTCGCGTAAGTGCCTTGTACTCCCGAAGGGGATGGCCAAACCTCAGGCTGAGTATCGTTCTGTCCATAAACGACAGCACATGCCTCAACATCACAAAGGGTAGTGATTTCGCTCATCTTCTTCATAAAACCCTTCTTTCTTTTTTTGAATGTTAGTTTTCGAGTCGTGTGGTTTTGGATGTAGGCAAGCTTCACCTTCTTTCGGGACATGGTTGCTAGCTAGGGCACAAGGAGATTCCCTAGGGTTTGCTTAAGGAGGAGCCTTACAGTTTACTTGCTTGCTTAACCCCAACTCCACTGAGTGGTACTTATACTACTTACAAGGACCCCCCTTCTAAATTTTCTCAGATTTAGTCCACAACAGAAAGTTAATACTCCTAGGTTGCAGGATATATAAAAATCAGTAGAGACCATTTTGATATCTGTATACATTGGATGTGAAATTTATGACTGCCAACAAATTTACAATGTGGAATTTGGTGGAAGGAATCGTATTAGCAAAGTAGCAAATAGTGATTTAAATTAACAAAAAATTGTAAAACGTGAGTTTGTTGGATGGTTATTTGATATTATCCACTCTTGTTTTTATATGGAAGGATTTTCTATAAATTTCCACGCATGCATGAACATTCATGTATTTGGACACAGATTTTTTCGTGGCTCATTCATTCATTCATTGAAAGAATTTAATTATGTTTAACTTTGGTAATTATCATTAACAAGGTAAATTTATCACCCTCTTTCTTGTTGATAAGGATGAGAGTCCAATTACAAAGAACACGACAGCATACCTACGTACCCAACAAACAAACAAATATAGAAACATGTTTTGATGCAAATGGTCTGTGAAATAAAATGAATTGAGCAGCCAAGATTAGTTAAACATCCACAAAGAAATTGGCTAATTCTCAAAACATGTGGAGGCATGTAACTAATTAAAAAATTTGGAGGAGGAAATTTAAGATTACTAAGGAATTTTAAAATGACGGAATTTTTTTTTTTTTTTTTATAAGGATTTTGTAAATTTTTTTGTTTGGTTAACCTAAAAGAACAATGAAATTTGAAACGAAATTTGATATTTTTAAACTCTCACTTACACTATGTTTGGATGAGGGAAATAAAATTGGAATTTAGATAAAAGTTAGAATTTATAAATTGACATATACCAATTCCCTTATTCAGATTCTTAAACATAGAAATTTAGAATTTCCGTGTGGGAAAAAAACTAGGTATTTGGAATCTCCAATTCTCAAGTTTAAATTTCATGTAAATATGCGTCATTTCCTAATTTTTATGATTAAGAGTTTAAAAATAACAAATTATGTATTCAATTTCATTGTTCTTTTAGGTTAAGCAAACAAGAAAATTCACAAATTCTAGAAAATAAAATCTAGTCATTTTAAAATTTCTTAGTAATCTTAAATTTCTTCATCCAAACATAGTGTTATGGAAATTCGGAAATGACCCTATTTACATGGAATTTAAACTAATTGGAGATCCCAAATTCCACATTTTTTTTTCAACACGAAAATTCTAAATTTCTATATTTATAAATTCAAACAAGGGAATTGGTGCATGTCAATTCATAAATTCTAACTTTTATCAAAATTCTAATTTTATTTCCCTCATCCAAACATCGTAAGTGCAAAATAGCCAATTTTAGAAATGATTAATTTAATCCTCAAGGGAAACGAGTAAGGACGGTTCTTTTTTAGAATTTTTTTTGTTCTGCGTCTTCTCTCTAATGCATATCTCCTTTGTACTCTGAAAACCCTAAAACCTATTTTTGGATTTTTTTTTTTTTTTAAGTAAAAAAAAGCTCTCTTGGTAAACATTGGATTTGATCTCGAGGGTGGAGTTAAATTGACGTTCTTTTCTTCATGTTTTAATCTTAATCCATGATATAAAATCTAATGGTGAATGATTATGAATCCGTTGTTACATGGTGACCATTATACTTCCATGTTAAATAGCTCAACGAAGCAGGAGTTAATTACCAGAACACATAGTAAAATGCTTAACATGGATCAAAAGTAGACATACGAAGCACATTTCAATCGAACTAAGAAAATTAGGATGAATATGATATATTTGTTCATCAAACCTTTCCCTTGTCGGAGGTAATGCCGATTGCAAGTAGTTTAATCCATTTCTACTGTCGTTAAATATTACATTTTGCAATGAGGGCAAATAATGGCGGGCAGCCATGCATGATCATACACGCAGACTGAACATCCTAAAATATGAAAGACGAAACATTTGTTATTGTTACCTCAGTGCAAAGCTTTGCCCCTCGTCTGTTCGTCCGTAGGCCTTCAGAAGAGTGAAAAATAACCGTCTCAGTTCTCTGCAGGCGACACCTCAGATTCAGCAGCTAGTAAATAACATGAAAGAAGGTTAATTTTTCACTGAATTTCAAGCGAAAGATAGAAAACAAAGAAGAGAGCACTCACAATGATAGAAAACAAAGAAGAGATCGAGCACTCACAACGCGAACAATGGGGGCGAGGACAAGTTTATTTTCCTAGTCCTCCGTCGGCGTGTTGTCGGATGATTGAATGATCTTGATGGCCTTGACCAGGAGAGGAGGCCCTGCTCCTCTTTTCAGGGTAATGTCCGTACGCAGTACATACACACAGTAAAGAAAAAAAATTGGTCAATGCACCTAGCAAAATTTGATTAGTGCGCCATTTTATTCAACGTCTCGTTTTTCAATTTTGTTGGTTAAACATTTGTTCCTTTTAATACTTTAATTAAAAAAATTGATAATTTTATTAGAGGTATATTTGCTTATATTGGTACATTTAATTACCTATAATATTGGTACATCTGATTTTATGGTATATTCGTATTTATGATATATTTTGTTTATTGGTACATTTAAAATCTAACGTACCAAAAGGCACGTTTATTTTCAAATGTAGCATAAGTTTTATATACATTTTTTCTTATGTAATTTATCTGTAAAATTTTAACAACTTAATGAAGTTTATGTATGAAGGGATTAATGACTTTTTTTAATGACGAAAGAGACTAATAAAATATAACAACATAAATAAAAAGTTACTTTTGTTTAGTGATAGTGAGGAATTAGTTAAATTTATATTTTTTTAATAAGGCACAAATTAAAATTTTCTAAATTGTAACAATTCAAAGTATCAAAATCTCACTAAAATAATTACCAAAAATAATACGAATAAGGTAAAATATATAATATAAAATTGACTCAACAAGTAGCTTCTCTGTCTGAGGGATTCCTTGACCAATTCTCCAAGATCTTACCAAAATGTCTCCTTTGTACTCTTATCCAACCCACTTGAGGTGTATACAAACTAATTACATTGAGGAGTTCTTGTCCTAGCATAATTTTGATTGCTATAATTCTATCCTTGACCCTCTTAACATCTACAGCATATTTTGTTAGTTTTATCCATGATGATGTCAACATCATTTCTCAATATGTTTGTACCCGAATACCAAAGTTGTATTCGAGATCTTTCGCCTTAAGGCCAACCCACTTAGTTTCATCGAGGCACATAATGTGGAGTAAAAAATAATCAAGAAAATTATGGAGGCGACAAATGGACTTTTGGGTAAAAAGATAAAATTACCCTCGAGACACACCGAGATTTCCACGCGCAAACAGCAGACAATAACAGCTCAATCAAGGAAGAGTCAAAGGTGATCAAAATGGTATTTATTCAAAACCCTCACATCACTCCTCATCAAATCCCCACTCAAAAGGTAACTCCCAATTCCTTATTCTAATTGGGATTAATTACCAAATTAATTGCAAGATATTATTTGACATAATATCTTGCAATTATATTAAAAAAAACCACCATAAGTGGCCGGTCCCTATTTCTCCAAATAGGGCCAGCCACACCCTTATATATAGTCCCATTTTTCTCCAAGCACTACACCACACGATCATACACCAAGCACTAGCACTTCTCCAAGCAATGAGCCATACGGCTCGCCTAGCACTGCCACAGCGCCTCAATCCGCAGCCCCAGCCGTACAGCTGCCCTTGGCTCTAGCCAAGCCGAGCAGCCCAAGCAATGGTCCCTGCCACAACGTTTCTCGGCCTATGTCGAGCCCACTTCTGGCCCCTGCTAGCCGACGTGCCACACCACCCCGATGATTGCCCCGCAACAGCACTATCCAAGAAGAAGACATGGAAAATTAATTTTTTTTTACCTCAGAACGCCGTGGAGAAGACAAAGAAAACAACAAAAGACGGTCCTTTGCACGGGCAAGTGTAGAAGATTGCTAGGGGAGGGAGAACAAATATCCTCTAGCTTTCTCTCTCTTGTAAGGTAGAATAAATTGCTCTCTGAAGTTGATTTAATCATCTACTTAATGTAGATTTAAATAGACTTTAGAATTGATTTATTTCCCTTTCCTAGAACGATCTAATTTCCAACTAATGTGGGAATGTACATCAAAATAGGAAACAATCTTACGTTTCCTAAAGTAAGGGAAGATCTCTACACCTACTGCCCTTTCCAGCGAGTAGCCCTACATGTGTGGGGGTATTTGTGGAGCCAAAAATAATCAAGAAAATTATGGAGGCGACACGTGGACTTTTGGGTAAAAAAACAAAAATTACCCTCAAGGCACACCGGAATTCCCACGCGCAAGCAACGGACAATAACGGCTCAATCAAGGAAGAGTCAAAAGTGATCAAAATGGCATTTATTCAAAACCCTCTCATCACTCCTCATCAAATCCCCACGCAAAAGGTAATTCCCAATTTCCTTATTCTAATTGGGATTAATAACCAAATTAATTGCCAGATATTATTTGACATAATATTGTGCAATTATATTCAAAACACCACCATAAGTGACCGGTCCCTATTTCTCCAAATATGGCCAGCCACACCCTTATATATAGTCTCATTTTTCTCCAAAAAGCTAAGTCCATTCTCTCCCTAAATTTTCTAAACACTTTCTCTCTCAAATTCTAATTTTGGCATCGGAGATTCTTCGGCCAAAGCCCCCCCCCCCCCCAAAAAAAAATCATTGTGAGCGCATGACGCTGTTGACCTTGATCTTAGGTGTTATTATTTTGCAGGTGCATTTTCATCAAAGGAGAAGAATGTGGAAATTTGCATCCACACATAGTACTTATTGTTCTCCTAACCATAACTTCTACTACTTCCATAGATTTTTCCCATTTACATTCCTATATTTCACATTCCTAAACGCATTCTACTCTCTTGAATCCTACCATCATGTCCTAACTTCTTTGGCCTCACCCATCCAGTAAGATTAAATACTTCTTTTGCATGTCTTGGGTAAAGTTGATGCCAATAGATACTTCCAAACAACTTTGAGGGGAGTCATTCAAACAGAAGTTTTTACAGTGCCTTTTCTCGTTTGACACTGCATCCGTGCGCCGATGGAGATACAATGACCATTGTGCCCGAGCCACACAGCGTGTCACTTCCGAGTAACATCCTAGTTCTAGCACAATTTTGTTTAGGAATCATATCATAAGGATTCGACGTGAAGATCAAAATGTTGGCTGTCAACTACCCAACGCACTCCATCTCGTCCTTTATTTAGGCTTAGAACTGCCAGTGTAAGATAAACTTGCGTACAATAGAAGCATTGATCATATATCATTTCTTTTTTTCTTTTTTTTCTTTTTTTCTTTTTTTTTTTCTTTTTTTTTTTTTTTTTTGAATAAATTGTACTTCTAACAATGACTAAAATTATTCAATTTCTTTCTTAAACCTTTTTTTACATTCTTTTGCTATATAGATCAGATAAAGTTGATTAAGGGTTGAAGTTCTCCTTCAACTTCTATGAGAAATATAAACTCATCTTTCAAAATTATTGGATTCTAGACCAACACCTATTTGAAGTAATTCTTAATTCAAAGTATTTTAAATTGGAAATAATATAAAGGAAAGAACTGCGTATTTTATTAATAATGACAAATTAAAGTTACATCCATGAAATGTAAAAGTTATTAAAATTAAAACATCCAACACCATGTAAAGTTATTAAAACATTGTAGAAACTTTATGTGGCCATATCAAAAGAAAACAAATTAGTACATCACCGATGTTCAAGGGTAAAATGGCGTATTGGACCATATAGCATGGTGGTAATGGTTCCCAAACGACAAACACTCATCCCAAGTTTTGGTTTCAAGCCCCACCATCTGCTGATGTTGCTGATGGTCTTGTTGGGTCATCATCTCCATGAGTGCTGCCTGAGCTTGCTGCATGTTCATCATTCTGCCGCTGATCGCTGGTGGCGATGATGTTTTTACTACATGGCTTTGATTGTTCGTTCTGAGCCAGCTCGTCATTCACTTTCTTCATCTTTCTATTTATCTCCTCCACTTTGTGATCAATCACCCAGCCTAGGTCATTCAGATCTTCCATGTTAAAACCCTGCAAGGACCTCCCAGTCAGACACTTGCTCATCATGATTGACATCTCCTTTTCGTGATTCTCCTTCTTCTGTTTCCTCAGCTGGTCTTTTGCCTTCTCGATCTGCTGCCTTAGAAAAGTCTCCATGTTCAGCTGCTTCTTAGTCTGCTCCATCGACGGCATTGTCTTGAACTTCATGTAAGTGCGTTGGACTCCCGCAGGGGATGGCCAAACCTCAGCTTGAGTATCATGTTTTCCATAAATGATAGCACATGCCTGAACATCACAAAGGATAGTGAGTTCAGACATCTTCTTCAGTAGTCCCTTCTTCCTTTTCTTGAATGTCAATTTTCGAGTTTGGTCATTTTGGATGTAGGCAAGCTTCACTTTTTCTCTAGTCATTGTGACTCGCTGCAAACTAAGGCACAAGGAGGAGCCCTAGTGTTTGCAAACTAGGGTGTAAGAAGGAGCACTACGGTTGCTTGCTAACTTGCTTGCTTTAACCCCAACCCCACACTGGTATTTATATTACATGCAAGGACCCTCCTTGTAAATTCTTTCAGATTTAGTCCAGAACAGAAATTTAATGCTCATAGGTTGCAGAATGTATATACAAAAATCAATAGGACATTTTGTTATGCATATACATTGGATGCAAAATTTATGACGGCCAACAAATTTACAATGTGGAATTTGAGGGAATGGATCGATTAGCATATTTTGATTTAAATTAAGAATATTTGTTAACCGTGAGTTGGTTGGATGAGTATTTCATCTTATCCACTCTTTGTTTTATATAGAATGGTTTCCTATAAATTTTTCTTGCGTACATAACATTCACGTATTAGGACACAATTTTTTTTCCGTGGCTAATTCATTCTTTGAAAGAGAGTTATTATGTCTAACTTTAGTAATTCTCATTAACAAGGTAAATCAGACACCCTCTTTCTTGTTGATAAGGATGAGAGTTCGATGATAAAGAGAAATCCTGAACACAAAAACATATCTAATCCCTAGAATGAATAAATATAACTGAAAATATGACTTTAGTCCTTAAAACTTATTTTTCTCCACATAAAACCCAACATAAGTTTTTTAAAACCCATTGACTAGATTCCACATCAACAAATTCATTAATTATATTTGATTTTACACATTTAAAAAATTTCGATGCCCAAAACACCCCGATTTGAATGTTTGATTTACACAATTAATTCCATACAAATTGTAAGGGAGAATTAATGATTTTACAAAAATAAAAATAATAATAAATTCATTGCATAATATATAATAACAAAAAAAACATGCCTAATAAATGTAGTAATACATGCTTAGTTAAGTCAATAAAATTATATTTTACATATGAATGTAGGTAAATTATTTCACACACACACACACACACACACACACACACACACACACACACACACATATATATATATATATATATATATATATATATATAACAACCAAAAAAAACATGCATGATATACATAAAAATTCATGCAAAATAATTTACCTACATAATAAAGCAAACCCAAATATATGAAAAATAATATACCTACATAAAAAAAATGTTATTATTTTATTCAATACTAGTTTACCTATTATTTGTACATATAATAATAAAATGTGCCCAATATATATGATGATACATGCAAGATAAAATACCCACATAATGAAGAAATGTTATTTGATTCAAAATTAATTTACTTACAAAATAAAGCAATTGTATTTTATTCAAGATTAATTTACCTATTATTTGTACATATATCTTATAACAATAAAATGTGCCAAATATACGTAATAATACATGGAAAATAAATTACCTACAAAATAAAAGAATGTTATTTGATTCAATTTACCTACAAAATATATGTTATTTGCTCATAATAAATTTAAATATAGGTAGATTAATTAGTTTAATATGTTTGATCATATATGTAGTACCGTGCATGTATATGTGTGTGTGTGTCTATACATACATATATATATATATATATATGTGTGTGTGTGTGTGTGTGAACATATAGTAGTATTATATATATAGGTAAACTATATATATAGTACTACTATACATTCATATAGGTAAACTATATATGTGTACATATATATATATATATATATATATATATATATATATATATATATATATATATATATATATTAAGCTTATGGTAGTAATATATACATTTGAAGTATATATGTGTGTGTTAGGGGTAATAATATGTGCAATAATTATATTTTTTATTGTAATTAAGGTGAGTAATAACATTTCTTGATTTTATTTTGAATATTGTGGTACAAATTGTAAATATTTTGTAATAATAGGCCAATTACTTCTATACTTGGCAATCATTTTTAAATTTGAGTTTTGTTTAGATGTTTATAACTAGGTGGGTTTTTGTCTAGAAAATAAGAGTTGCAAGGGTCAATATCCAAAGAACCCTAAATATAAAGACATTTTTTATGCGAACGGTTTTAAAAAAAATACAACTTTCCAATTGACTAACCAAAATTAGTAATAAATTAATGCTAAAGAGGTTAACTTTTTTGACCAGTTTTTGTAGACCACATGAAGTGATAGTTAATGGTTCCATTCTTCTTTAAATTATTAAAAAGTGAGCTCAACCATCAATTGCCACATCATGTGGTGTACAAAAGATGGTCTAAAAATTTGGTATCTCCAGCATTTTCTTTATTAATAGCATTTTCAAAAAAATTGGTTTCTGTCAGATCTAATTTGCACACTTCCACAGACGGAGGTAAAATCCAATCGAAATTGCCTATAATCTCCGATGATGGGAGAATAGTAGGCCTAGCAATTCCTGACACGACACGAAATTAATAGGTTCGGGTCAACACGATAACAAATCGGGTCGTTATCGGGTAACCCGATAAGCACCTGTTAAGATAACATGTTGGTTCAGGTATACACGTGAGTAACACGATATATGTAACATCCCACATCACCCAGGGGAGTGGATCATGTAAGCCTTATAAGTATATTCCCATATATACCTAGCATGAGGCATTTTGGGAGCTCACTGGCTTTGGGTTCCATCGGAACTTCGAAGTTAAGCGAGTTCGGGCGAGAGCATTCCCATGATGGGTGACACACTGGGAAGTTCTCGTGTGAGTTCCCAGAAACAAAACCGTGAGGGTGTGGTAGGGGCCCAAAGCGGATAATATCGTGCTACAATGGAGTCGAGCCCGGGATGTGGGAGGGGCCCGGGCCGAGATGTGACAATTTGGTATCAGAGCCAATCTATGGCCAGAAGTGTGCCGATGAAGACGTCGGGCCCTAAGGGGGGGTCGATTGTAACATCCCACATCGCCCAGGGGAGTGGATCATCTAAGCCTTATATGTATATTCTCATATCTACCTAGCACAAGGCCTTTTTGGGAGCTCACTGACTTCAGGTTCCATCGGAACTTCGAAGTTAAGCGAGTTCGGGTAAGAGCATTCTCAGGATGGGTGACCCACTAGGAAGTTCTCGTGTGAGTTCTCAGAAACAAAACCGTGAGGGTGTGGTAGGGGCCCAAAGCGGACAATATCGTGCTACGGTGGAGTCGAGCCCAGGATGTGGTGGGGGCCCAGGCCGAGATGTGACAATACACGATAAGCAAAATATTAATTTTATAATTTTATAACCCTAAAAAAATATTATAATAATTATATATATTAATTTAACAATTTTATACCGCTAAAAACTATAATAATTATATATATATATATTAAATATTAAAAATTGGTGACCATTTGATCGGCTTAAATATAAATACCATTCAATTTCTTAAATGTTATACGTACAAAATAAATAAATTTAAATCTACTTAATATATATACACACACACCATTGAACTTGATGGGATACAAATTCTACAAAACTAATTTCAACAATCCAACTGTCAAACTTGTTTGTATATGCTTCAAGATCGCATCAACAAAAAATCGCAAAAAAAAAAAAATTTAGAGATCAAGTAACGGGACAAAACTTTTCGACTATTATCAACGAAAAATCACGATTTAACGGTTATTTTAACTCCGATTTTGATGATTTTTTTACAGTTACACTCCTTGACCCCATATGAATACAATTAATGAACTCAATCTTCAATTTAAAATATTTACACTAGTGGATACCACAAAATCTTATGTTATACTTAATGAAAGTATGAATAAACTCTTAAGTGTAAGTGAATCTATCGTTTTGATGGGATATGCATTCTACGAAACTAATTTTAACGATCCAACCGTCAATCTTGTTTGTATATGCTTCAAGATCGCATACGTTAAAAATTGCAAAAAACAAATATTCAAAGATCAAGTAATGGGATAAAACTTTTCGACGGTTATCAACGAAAAATCATGATTTAACAGTTACTTTAACTCAGATTTTGATGATTTTTTATAGTTACACTCCTGGACCCTATACAAATACAATGAATGAACTTGATCTTCAATTTAAAATATTTACACTGGTGGATACCACAAAATCTTATGTTATACTTAATGAAAGTATGAATAAACTCTTTAAGCGTTAGTGAATATATTGTTTTGATGGGATACGCATTCTACAAAACTAGTTTCAACGATCCAACCGTCAAACATGTTTGTGTATACTTCGAGATCGCATACACCAAAAATTGCAAAAAACAAACATTCAGAGATCAAGTAACGGGACAAAACTTTTCAACGGTTATCAACAAAAAATCATTATTTAACAGTTATTTTAACTCCGATTTTGATGATTTTTTACAGCTACACTCCTTGACCTTATATGAATACGATGAATGAACTCGATCTTCAATTTAAAATATTTACACTAGTGATGTTATACTTAATAAAAGTATGAATAAACTCTTAAAGTGTTAGTAAATCTATTGTTTTGATGGGATACGTATTCTACGAAACTAGTTTCAATGATCCAACCGTCAAACATGTTTGTATATACTTGGAGATCACATACGCCAAAAATTGCAAAAACAAACATTCAAAGATCAAGTAACGGGACAAAACTTTTCGACGGTTATCAACAAAAAATCACGATTTAACGGTTATTTTAACTCTGATTTTGATGATTTGTTATAGCTACATTCCTTGACCCTATATGAATACAATGAATGAATTTGATCTTCAATTTAAAATATTTACACTAGTGGATACCACAAAATCTTATGGCATGATGATCGATAAAAATTGAGGATTTTGTAAAAGGAATAGCATGCAAGCTTTGAGTTCCATTGTCAAGGTTTAAACTTTTGGGAAAGGCTTCACAACCTTGAAAATAAAAACTCTTTCATTTTGCATATCCTTGCACATTTAATATTTTGTAATAGACTAGTAATGTATGGATGTTTGTTTATTAGGCTCTTATTTTCGACTGTAGATGTAGTACTTAAACGACAAATATGTTTTAATGTTTTGAAGTAATATTTATGTGGCAATGTGTGGCATGTGCAAATTTAAGAAGTAAAAAATATATTTTTCTTAACAGGTCATAACGAGTCGGGTCACTTTACCCGTTGGGTAAAATGACCCGACATGTTAAGGACCCGTTAAGATAACGGATGTGACACGACACGACCCGTGAAGATAACATGTGTTACATGAAAACGACACAAACATGACAAACACGGCCTGTTTGCCAAGCCTAGAGAATAGGGTTAATTAGAGGGTGTGATTGAATCCAAATTAAACTGCCAACACATCTCTTGAGTGGAGAATCAAATCATTGGTGTAATTCTAAGAAATAATGGTGTGATGTGAAATACATCGTGATCCATCCTTGACAAATAACCTATGACGGGGTGTTAAGGACTTCTCCGTACACGTGTTTATTCATAGAAGGCGACGTATCTGAGAGACGAGTCTCTGCTAGGCAATGGAGAATATAAAAGAAATGTATCTTTACTTGTGATTGATCAAAGAATCCAGAGGAGTGTCCCTTAATAGATACTCAGGCTATAGTATTTATAGAGATCTTGAGAATCTTTATAGAGAGAATGATCCTAATTAAATTGGGAGACTATCTAGGAGATATAAGGATAAAATATCTCATCCTCCTAGGATTACGTTGTCTGATCTCCAAGAGATTCTAATTTGACTTGAATTAGGGTTTCCTTACTTGGGAAACAAGTAATATCTATAATAGGCTTAAGCCTAACTCGTCGGACTATGCTTCATGGGCTATGGGCATTCTGGTTCTTCTTGCCACTCAAGGTGCCACGTGTTATGGTCTAAAAAAATTATGGTTTTATAGTTGCCCCTAACTATGCTTCTGAGATTGCGCTCCACTTTGAAGATGGATGGTTACCAATGAACCATGAATGAAACATCCTAGAATAACTTTTCTAAAATACGCATTTGAATGACCTACAAAATTCTTGTTGATCTGGATATGGCCAAGTTCGGTTAATCCTACTTCCTTATCTCTCAAATATTCGATCTTTTAGAATTCTATACCATATTGTAAACATTGGTCGAAGTTCTGGATGCATAGCTAAACACCTAGGTGCGAGGTGGAACGTACATATATATTCTTAGAAGAACTTAGATGCCTTAGGGAATGTTTTGCTAAGTGTATTTTACTCAAGTCATTAAGCCTACTAGAGTCAAACACTTAGAACTTTTTATCCTTTACTTCCTAAACGCGAAATGTAGTTTAATCTGACAATCTTTTCGAAGTAAACCAACTTAGGAGTAACAAGTACTAGAGCGAAATACAAGTAGAATTGTAAGCCTGGGGGACAGAACTTGAAGACCCCTTAGTAATGTTGATTCGAAAAAACATCACCACCCAAGCTTAGTGTTTATAAACATTTTATGGGGTAATCGGAGTACCACTTTACTCCAACACCTAGTACTAAACCCATGAGAAATCTTTTGCCCCATGCTTGCTTTCATGTATTGATCGAACAAAGGATGAGAAAGTGACGAATCATATCTAGAATGACCTCCATATCTCAATGTCAGTCCGACATGTTTAAGCTACCTTGTTTGTTTATAACACTTTCAGAAGATTAATCAAGTGTTGTGAAAGGTTGAACATAACTCTAATTTTGTTTGTTCTTTCACCTTGCCCAATTCTAGGTCTAAGTATTTTACGTGTCACCAAGAAGGGGTTTCTTTCCCAGTTCAAATCGCGTGTCCGTCCCTAGTGAATCTTAAACAAAAGTTTGTTCGTGACTTGGTCGCTTGCATGCAGGTCAGAAACACTTATGAAATCCTTTTGTCGGATCCTATATGTCGAACCTGAGCATTTCCGATCAAACTACACTTAGCTTACTTGCATAAACATTTACATGTATCGGAGCTGCATTAGAATAAAATCTTCTTGAAGATTTCTTAGTCTGGATGCCTCCTCCAGACTTGCATTAGACACATGGTGCCGCTAAACGTACTTGACTTAGTGCACTGGTCGAAGATAGAAGTAATCCTACTCAGGGTCGGAGTTTAGAGCCACCCCTCGAATAATTTCTAGATCACCTTTGATTATTCCCTTGAATTATGTAGAGTCCATGTTTGAATATTAGAAGCCACAACCCTTAGGTTGTATAAACTTTTCGAATGCCAAATGGTGGGTTGGACTTCTAGAATTAGTGCCCATGTCCTTGTGTTTGTAGCCCACCTATCGTAATCGCGCTTAATATAGCTCGAGACTTCCAAGCTGTTAACTGAACACTAGGGAATGGGCAAAATAAGACTCTTCTGACACAATCACTTTGAATTATTAGACTTTCAATTATGAAGTGTGTTATTCTAGAATTTAGGGTATTCAATGTACCGAAAGGAATGGTGTAAGAAAGAACAAACAAAGTCACGCAAGAATCTAAACAGATCATTGCGGTATCCTATCCTAAATATGCATTTAATCATATATACAAATAAAAATAATAGTAAGTACTTATCTTTTGGAGTACTACCATGGTTTGGACCAAGGTTTTTCATCCGTCGGATGGACCTTCGAGTTATTTTCCTCGTTCAATTTTGATGAAGCATTATGTGAGACCCTAAAATTTTAGAAGTGTTTTTATGAACTTTGGAGTACCTACGAATTTTATAATTTATAGTTCATTTTAAATGGGTGATAATTTTACTTGAGTTCAAAGATTATTTTGAGGTAAAGAGATGAAAGTGGACGTCATTAAGAGTTCGTAGCATTTTTCGGATTACCTTTTAGAACTAAGATGAATTTTTAAGGTGATTTACATGTTAAACCAATGAGTAAGGGACACATGGCAGCCACAAGTGATGGAATTAGCCATGTGTAGATCAATTTGACAGCCACCTTCCGCAAGAGAACCTAGTAGCTTATTCATGGTTATATATTGATAAGCTCCACCATGCTGCTAATTTATAAGAATTATCAAGAGCCTTGTTGTCAACTTTGCATGGCATGCTGATCACTAAGCTATGGACCATTTCAATACGTGTTGCATGCATGGAATAAGTTTCTCCCAAACCTACACGCAGGAGCTTGTTGAAGAACTAGATAGGTCCATTGGTTTTATCCTTGCCATCACACCATCCAATCGAATTACATTGGTAGCCGCCTTTTTACCCTATAAATAGGGACTTCATTCCTTTGGTTTTGGTTACCAACTGGTGCACGGGTTGGACCATGTGTTGAGATACATGGTTACATGCAAGCATGCATGTTAAGCCTTTGCAGAGAAGAAAATTTCTATTAATCTTTTGAAATTCGTAATTTTCAATCCGGGTTTCCGATTGAGGAACGGTTTTCGCCTACATGTTCAGTGAATCGAACTCAACATTCTAAAGTAAATTTTGAGGAATTATTATTTAGGTTTGAATAATTCGTTTAGATTGGGTTTATGACTAATTAGGTTTAAATCTTCGATTCAAGCTTGTATTGGTGAGGAATATTGCTTGCTTGGCTTGGAGACCAAGTAGGGGGATCCTCACTTACCCTAGTTATGGAATTTTGTGCACGTATGTATATGTAAATATATCAATGCCTGTGAAAGCTGCATATATTTGTTGTGATAGAACCATGAGGAAAAATGGTTTTATTTTATATCATGATATGCATGATTGTTTTATGCTACAAATTAAAGTGATGACTTGAGAGTGAATGGGGCATAACGACCGCCTTGGGTTTCGATCCCCTAAACCACCGGAGGGGCTACTATGAAGGGATTAGTATCGCTACCTTTCTAGAAGAGGTACTAGGATATCTAAGAGTAGAGCATTAAAGGACACTCTCATTACACCTTACCATAAGTATGTTCGTTCGGAGTTGGTCCAGGTAAGGGGGTAGTTGGTCATTAGACCGGTCATCAGGCATGTAACAATTTATTGGGATCCCTATTTTCTTTTTAAAAGGAAATTGTGTGAGCATACAATCTATATTCAAAACTAAACAAAGCTTTTGTTGTGCATCAATCATTTTCTTATAGTATATAAAGTGTCATATACTATTTTCAAACCTAGCTGGGGTGGATTCCCTGAGGGGGAGCAATGAACGTTTGTGATGCTCACCCCTACTTTATTACAGGACCAGTGCACCTACAAATAGACATTCTGGACTAAAGTCGGGACAAGCGTTGTTTGTTACTTGTCAACTTCTCGGTTGTTCATTGCCTCACCGTCTTAAAGGGATTTTTGTAGCCAAACTCAACGTTTTGCATTTTCAAATTGTACCAAAGAGTTGGTTTAGTACGATGATTACCTTAAACTCTTTGGTTTTGTTGTAGATTGTGAAGTTCTTTTCCTATGTAAAAATTTTATCCAAATTCAATTGCCCTTTTGTTCTTCATTTTACCAAAATGATTTCCGCTTCCATATTGCTTAAAAATATATTATTTTATTCCCCTCAAATAGCTTTACGTTCTATTAGGAATGTAGTGTTACAGTGTTGGATTTTAACACTATAGTATTGCGTTACTAATAAAGTGTGGTACTGTTACCTGCCCCTTTTTGGGGCATGACACATTCAAGAATCCCATAAGATATCTAGGAATAGATATTGCATGGGAATCTAGATCGAACTTCTTCATGTATAGAAGTCCAGATCCATAACTGTCATGTGGTGTAGGAGTCATTTGGATTCATGAAATTTTTCTTCTTACTCCAGATAGCATGCCCTCTATCCTTTTCCTTTACAAGCTAGTAGTAGAAGAGGACAAGTGTGGAGTTGTCACGCTGTGCTTTGCTAGTGACATTAGTTTTTAGCTTGTCGGAGCGGACTTGCATTGGTTGGAACCCTTAGGTTAACCGTTAACTTGATCATGATTGTGTATATTTTGAACTCATAGGTTGTTACGGTGTGTTGTACATCATTTGATATGAGTTAGGAGGAACAACTTGAGGAATTAGCAGAGAATTCCAATCTCCACTATAAGTGGTAAAACGACTTTTCACGTAACTCAGAATTGAATTCTGCAAAATTCTACATAAAGTTTTCATGCGTATCTTCAATATGGTGTACGGAAAAAAATAAAAAAAATAAAAAATAAAAATCTAACTCACTCTAAGGAAGTACAGTTTAGCCTGTCACTTGGAAAATTTTGTAAAAATAAGAAGATTATAGCTCTACTTCTTAGCTTTCTAGGCATATATGGCATGTCACTGGACAAAACCATGAAGGCTCTGAAATCTTCGTTTCGTCACAACTATGCAATTCTGACGGGTATGCATTGCCTCCAGAGCTTTGCGAGCACTTAACCCAGTCAAAGTGTTCGAAAGACTTGGGATAGGTTGCATGAATAGTTGATTGTAGACTTCAGATGAGAGGTCTACGAGTCAAACTTGCGATGAGGTGTTGGTTCGCATTTTGAACTCTTTATCTCGAAGTTGTGGGTGTTCCACCTATTTGCTTCGTTGATGTCTACCTCCTCGACCTTTCTTTGCAAAAAGGGAAGAGTCCTATGGCGATGAAAAAAGGTGTTGCCATAAGTTGTTTTGAAAAATAATAAATACAACTTCTTCTATGATAATTTGGGCGAGCATAAGTAGAAACCCGACTTTGCTTCTTGGCTTGGAAGTATGATCGTTACTCTATTTTGAATTGATGTTTGTGCTTTTTCTATGGGTGCTTTGCCCCCTAGTGAATTTCTTCTCATGATGGAGCTTTGTTATATTCGTCATAGCAGTTGTGTTGTTGTCGGAATTACTGGCTCCACCATAGTGGTGTTAAAACGAGTTAGTCCAACGATGCAAACTTTTCAAAGCAATAACATATTGGAAGAAATAACTAAGGGCATTAGAAACCGTCTTTTTTTGTGTCTTTCTGAAAAGCCACAATCATTGATTACGAACAATAGTAACAACAAGTCTACTAAAAAAGCATTCTTCATGTGAGTCGTTAGAATAGGTGGTTATTACAAACTGTGAGAGATTTGTTCTCTAGAGCTAAGTCAAAGCTTCATTCAAGATCTTATAGTTTTCTTCATCGCTCGTGGAAAAGGTCGCTAACCGGGGAAATATGAGTTCACTCTCAATAAAAGCACCACTTAGTTGGAACCAAATTTACCCACATCCGCGGACGGAGGCGAAATCCAGACATAATTGCCCATGATATCCAGTGAGGAGAGAATGGGGTTGACTGGGGGTGTGATTGAATCCGAATTGGACTACCTATATATCTCCAGATATAGAAACAAATCACTGGTGTAATTCTAAGAAAGAATGATGTGATGCGCAATACATCGTGATCCATCCTTGACGAATAGTCTATGATGGGGATGTTAAGAAGATGAGTTCTCCGTGACTGTTTACACGTAGACGGCGGTTATATGAGAGGCAAGTCTCTATTAGATGTAGAGAGAATGTAAGAAAGATGTATCTTCAATTGTGATTGATTACAGGATCTAGAGATGAGTCCCTTGATAAATCCTCAAGCTAGAGAATTTATATAGATCTTGAGAATACTTGTAGGGAGAGTAATCCTAATTAAATCGGGAGACTATCTAGAAGTGAGTTTTGGCTAAGATATCCAATCCTCTTAGAATTATGTTGCCTAATATCAAGACACCCTAATTTGACTTGAATTAGGGTTTCCTTACTTAGGAGACAAGTAATATCTTTAGTGGGCTCAATCCTAGCATGTCAAACAAAGGTTTTCAGACTACGCTTCTGGGCTATGAGCATTTGGTCCTTCTTGCCACCCAAAGTGCCACGTGTCATAGTTCCAAAAAATCATGGTCCCACGGATTCTCTTAAATACGGCATCATAGAACTGATTAATATCAAATTGAGTGCAACTTGGCGTGTTTTAGCAATAATTAATTTAAGCATCCAAAGACCACTTTTCAAGAAGTTTTTTTATTTTGTCATTTCTCTCTAATTCATATCTATTTTTAAAACTTGGAATACCCTAAAACTTATATTTGAATCTAAAAAAAAATTGGTCTATTGGTGACCAAAGAATGCATTGTGATTCATTATTAACTTCGATATTAAGGGTGGAAATAAATTTATGTGCATGATATATTTGAACTAAAAATTAACCATTAACAAAATCAGGAAACAACTGGAATGCACAAATATTAATGATACAACAATGAGGACTCCCCTTTCCTCCATTTCCCTCTTGCCTGATGTGATGCCGATTAGTTTACGTCGAGGCGTTAAGAAGATGATTTCGCCATGGATGTTCTACACATATACGTAGCGTGGTGCATATGGAAGATGATCCTCTATTAGGTGTAGAAAGAATATTAGAGAGATGTATGTTCAGTTGTGATTGATTAGAGAATCTAGAGAAAATACTCATGCAAGAGTATTTGTAGAGATCTTGAGAATCCTTGTAGAAGAGTAATTCTAATTAAATCGAGAAACTATCTAAGAGAGAATCAATGATAAGATATCCAATCCTTTTAGAATTACATTGCCTAATCCCATGATATCCTAATTTGACTTGAATTAGGATTTTCTTATTTGAAAGACAAGTAATATCCTTAATGAGCTTAACCCTAGGCTGTCAGATTATGTTTCACAGACCATGGGCATTCCGATCCTTCTAGCCACCCAAGATGCCACATGTCATGGTCCCAATAAATCAAAATCCAACAATTTCTCTTAAAATGCGGCAGCATGAAAGTAGCTACCATTTTTACAGAGAAGTTTTTTGTTTTCGTCCTCGCTCTAATTCATATCTGTTTTGTTAACTCTGAACACCCTAAAACCTAATGTGGATCTAAAACAATGTTCTCTTGGTAATCTGGAGACCAAGGAATGCATTGTCATTCACCGTTGAATTCGATATCAAAGGTGAAAAGAAATTCATGTGCCTGATATATTTCCACTACAAATTCACCAATAACAAAATCAGGAATCAAACGGAATGCACAGAATTTGGGATACAACAATAGGGACTCTCATTTCCTCCCTTTCCCTCTTGCCGGAGGTGATGCCGGTTACAAGTAGTTCAGTCCATTTCTACATTTGCAATGAGTGCAATTAACGGCGGGCAGAAAAGAACTGAACTTCCTCAAATATGATACAAACAAACATTTCTTAAAGTTGCCTCGGAAAGCTTTGCTCCGCATTTGTCTGTCCATAGGCCTCCAGAAGAAGAGTGAAAAATCACCGTCTCAGTTCTCTGCCGGCAATTCATCAGATCTACAGATATCCCTGCGACAGAGAGGGCATACCCTGCACACAACATACAAGTTAGACTTTTCCATTCGAAGAAGCACCAAAATATATGAATACAAACTGAAAATGTCAGCAACTAGTAGCACTGATACTTCAGGCACCATCAGTTAGCTTATCAGTTCGTAATTGTATTAGTTAGAGCGGTGGCACGAAGAAACAAATGGCTCTTGTAATATCTATGGTGTTCGATAAAATCAAATGCAGAAATAAAATACAATCCCAAGGCATCTTTTGAATGTACTACATTTAAACTTCCATTCTATATTGTTAGGCCAAACAAGGAAAACTGGCTGCTGCGACATGTATGAGAATCAATGACCAAGAATTGGGCAGATGACGCTTTACCGCAATGACGGAAAGCAATCATGCCTATGCATCCTAGTGCAGGTTCATCCCAATCCCCCTAAAGACTAATAATTTAACTCAATAACGCTATCGTTTGTCAAAACTGGGAGGACTACAAAACTTATCATGGAAACCAAATAATGCAGCTAATCAGTGTTTCATTAGTTGCGATCAACAATCAGACAATCAGTGGCAGTGAGATACATAGGACTTGTGTTTCCAAGAAAATTATTTGAGCGCCGAGTTCAAGTACAGCTAAAAGAGGGAAATGAAAAAGTAAATCAAGAAAGAAATTATCTCCAACTATAAAACATATGAAAGAAAGACCCATTGGAAAGGAAAGAGATGTTAATTAGAAAGCCGCCAGATCAAACTAGTGTTTTAAAAACCGCGCCTATGCAGCATTGGAGGTGGGGCGACAATGAAAACGCCTCTGTCCAGCAAGAGTAGGCTTAAACTTGCCTAGACGTGGTCGAGGCGCACCTGAGGCCGTTGACTGGGCATCATTTTTGTTTAAAAGTTGCTGAAATCTAAAAGTTTTAATTGCAGAGACGTTGCACTTTAAGAACATGAAGAAGACGGCCTCGTTTGGAGTTTTTTTTTTTTTAGCTGATTTTTCATTTTCTTATTTTTTGGCTGAATTTTTGGTTTTCTTTAAACTGATCCACTGACAGTTATTCAACACATTCCCCAAGTAGTCCAGCATATTCCTTTCATTAGACTTTTTCTTTTTAATATTATTTTAGAGATCAAACTTAAAATAAGACATTTCTATAAAAGCATTTTATATCCTTAAATTATTCTTTCCTTAAAACAAGACAAAAAATATCTTTTTGTTTTTATTTTTTGTTTTGTAGCTATATATTATTCTCTTCTTTTTTAAGTTGTATTATCCTTGTTATTCTCTTTTTAAGACTACGTTATAAGGATAATTTAACATTTTTTAAAAAAAAAAAGAATAATATATAACGTTACATAAAAATAAGTATCGACCACGTTTTTAAGGAAAGAATAATATAAGGTTATCAAATGCTTTTATAAAAATGTCTTATTCTGAGTCTCTTAAGATCTATAAAATAATATTAAAAACAAAAGTCTAAGAAAAAGGAATATGCTGGAGAATATAATGGGAATATGCTGAACAACTTGGAACAACTGTCAATGCGACAGTTTAAAGAGATAAAAAATAATAATAATAAAGAAAACGAAAAAATCAGCAAAAGAAATCACTCCAAACAAGACTCTCTTCTTCATGTTCTTCAAAGTGCAGCGACTTTGCAACTAAAACTTTTCGGCAACTTTTAAACAAAAAGGATGCCCAGTCAAACGCCTCGACCACGTCTAGGCAAGTTTAAGCCTACTCCCGCTGGGCAGAGGTTTTAATGGTCACCCACCTCTTAAGCCTCCTAGGTGCGTCTTAAGGTGCGCTTTTTAAAACACTGGCAGCTCCTCAACAAGAAAAGAAGTCAAAAACCCATTTGGCTGTGCAAAGCCTGAAAACCTCATGATGAATAATACACTCACCTAGAAGAGCTAAGGGCTTGTTTGAACCATTTGGTTTTTGGTCAATAGTATTCTTTTTTTTTTACTTTTTTTTTTTTGGCTATAGAAAGGGGAAAAGTATGGAGGAGAAAATATGAATGAAGAAGTTGAAGAATAGTTGAAGGAATGTATATGGAATGACACACAAATGAATAAAGAAATAATTAATGTAACCTAAAATTGGAGCGTTAATGGTCAGTTTAACATATCAAAACAATTTGTTCAAAAAAAAAAAAAAAAGAACATATCAAATCAAACAAAATGGCCATTCCAGCAACAACTGAAAGGAATTTTCATTTTTATTACGACAAGATTTGAACCTAGGACCTAAACATTTCCCCATCCTCCCAATGCCACTTGAGCTAAAGGTCTTGGGCATAATATGCGTTCTCATCATCGTCAGGTTAACTTCAACATATTACCATGAATAACCACCATTTCCAAATTCAAGCTTATGTTACCAAGACCAGCATGTATCAGATCACCAAGCACCAACTACCATGCAAGCACTACTAATTTACTAAACACGCAAAAACCCAGAAGGACAATTTATCCAATGATTTATTCTTTTCCAACCCAACTAGTACAATAAATTTAGCAAAACCCCCTTCAACATTATCATGGCCAGAACATATAAAAGTATACTTCAATAGCACTCATCACAACATGTTATTCAGGTTAATAAAGAACGTGTCTGTTTAAACTGGTCATATTAGAATATTCAAAAGCAGAAAATGTATTTGAACCTGTGAATCTCCTTGAGCCACTTGTCGATACAAGTTTTATGAAATTCATGATGGCAAGGCAGTATTCTCATTCTGTCTCCTTCTTCATACTCCACAAGGCATATGTAGCATCTGTTGCATTAAAGGATACACAAAGCAAAAGTTATTAAACTCTTTCTATATTAAAGGGATGCAACTTACATTCCTTTTCTTAACCTAAAAAAATGCCATTTTGGAAACAAAAAATCAAACAGAGATATCGAAACCATGTTATAATCAGCCCATAAAAATCGTCTTTCTAAAGACACTTCATTTTGCTAAAAATAGAGAGATAATGTACCTACAACAACACACATATCAAATTATAAATGTAATACCAACATCCACATGTTTACACAAGTTACTAACTATTTTTGGGTACCATTTTCTAAAAACTAATGTTAAGTCAAGTAGAGACGAGCAAGGAAAGATAAAGATAAGTTCATAACCTAAAATATATAAACCATTGCATTAGGAACGTCCTCTCAATCCACTAATTGACAGTCATCTGGATGCTCCATAGGGATTGCAAATGAATTTGTACTATTTTTGGCTTGCTTGACAAGCTTATCCATTATGGCAGTTTATTTCTTGTAAAAAAAAATGAGAATAATCTAAAACAAGGAAGTAGAACTCGACTCAGGAGGTTCAAGTATTAATTGCAAGACAATATGCTTCTTGTGATTTAGAATGCTTTTTCAAATGGACATATACTGAGATTCCATATATTTTTAGGCACTCAGAAGCCACACAGCACTAAACAATGCTGTGATAATAGCCGTTTTCATGCTTCTAGTGATTTAGAATGCTTTTCAAATATGGATAGAAACTACTGAGGTTCTACATATGGTTGGGCACGTAAGAGCCGCTCAGCAATGAATAATGCTGTGAAAATCTACTCTTATTTTAAATTTTTATATATACACAAGCTCTACTCTTATGAACTAGCACTATGAAAATCTATGTAAAATTCTTAAATATTTTGTTCAGTGATTAAAGAAAGTAGTGGAACAGATTTCCTTAGCTAAACATTCATTGCATCTCAAAAACGGAAGCAGATAGATTCTTTTACTCTGTCAACACACTGAATCAGGCCAGCCACATCCTTAAAAGATATACAGTGAACTGAATGTTGAACATCAGATAGACTTAGATACTTACTGTGCAGCCTCCTCATACTCATTTTTTTGCAACTTCGAAAACAATTTGACAGGCAAAGATTCCACAACTTCATTAGGAGCAGGAACAGATCCAATTGATGATACAGAAGGTCGGGAAGATAAAACCACGGATTGCTGGTGAATTTCATCCAGAACCTATTTAAATTACGTTCAAACGGTTCAAGTTATATAATTAGTAAGGAAACACAACGACAAAAAGGTAATCACATATTAACATTACCTCAAACAAAGCCTCAGCTAACATAACTATTCTTGATATGCTAGCCCTAGCACTGTTGTCATCATTTGGACCGGCATCTCGATTACTCGTACGACATGTACAACGACCTGTTCTCTGTTGACCAGATAAGATACAAGACCTCTCATGTCCAGGCACGTTTTCAAAGCGGCTCCCCAACCGCTGAAGTGCACGAACCTACAACATATACATGTGCATCAGCAAACCAAAATGTTACAGAAAAAATAAAAGAGTGAGGAAAATGTATCAAGAACAGATTGTAAGAAGTTTATATGGTCCCTTTAACAAAGTTATGAACAAGTTATACCTATAAACTAACCACCAGGAACATTGGGCATAATAATGTCCATAAAAGGGCAGCCAACTGGTTGGTGCATTGGATTAGCAATAAGCGTAAGGTTGCAATTATTAAACATCCGTTTAGAAGATCATGAGCCCAATTACTATTCATTGTTCCATTGAATCTCACTCAAAGCAGCAAAAATTACTGTGTGAAAAAGAAACAAACCTGAGATCGTATTCTTCTCCTCCGCTCTAGGAAATTTGATCTGTGTTCAAGTAGATCATGATACCTAGCCTCTCTTGGTCTTGATGTTTCCACTCCATAGTCTTGAATGCCAAACAATGAACTAGAAATATTAGATGGATAACCAGACCCATTTTCGGAGTTTACAACATTACCTTCAGGTTCCAAACTCCGTGTATCATCTCCCTGATTTGTATCTCTCACTTCTTGTTGCAAAGAAGAAAACGTTAAATCAGATAATGATGATCGACGAAGTACCCTGTCACGAAGTCTTCCAACACTTAAGGTTCTGCTGAAACGAACATTCCGTTCAACAGGTTCCCGAGCCCCCGAACGTCTATCAGAAGGTCTAGTTCTGCTGCTTCCTGTTTCATTATGAATTCTAGGAGAACACGAGTTTACACCAACGCCCATTATTGAACCATTAGCATTTCTACCAGCATCACGTCTTGAAGGATTTGTTTGGTTAGCTTGCAAGAGGCCAGAAAAACCAGATCCCAGAGTATTTAATCGTGCATTGCCAGAAGTGTCGTTATAAATATGTGCTGGCATCCTATTAACCTGTGATTCTGGAAGAAAGTCATTGGTTTGTTGGCTTTCATCTGTATCTATCAAACTGTTAGCGGGCCTTGCATGTAGATGAAGCTCATCCTCATTGTTCGTGACACTTGTCGAAGATAGAGGATAAGACCTGGATGACCCTAAACTTGTTGCCCGGCTTAACCTGAAGCTTACATTACCTGGAATGAAGCTAAAGCGAGAAAGGAAACGACTTGAAGGGTTCATAGTTGAAGAAGCAGAAGGTTGGGCAGAGCTGCTAGCAGTTCTGGAAGCAGTATCAGTGATACTAGCCTGACCCCATTCATTCAGCTGAACATTTGGAGATATACAAGGCATTTCATCAGGTTGTTCAACTTTAACCTTCCTGAAATATTCAATGTTTGCATGATCTGGCACTGTGTCATTCAGGCTTCCACATGGAGCATTATCCCTGATTTCTTTGTTCCGATGATCACAAACCTAAAGCATGAGTCCAATTTAGTTCCTTAAATAATTTGTGGCCAATTAACACCAGCCATATAAAAAAGATTCAAATTTCAAATGACAACATATCAGAAACATTTCCAAATACCAATGTTTGGTAGCAGGGAAAAGATAGCAGTCTTGTATAGGAAAACAGAAGCAACCATGAATAAAGAAAGTCCCACGTGAAAAGCCAGCTACTTTTTTTAACAGTTAAAGGTTTACAAGTAAAATGTGATTGCTGCTGGTTTATAAAATACCCTATATGTACGGCAGGCATGCTCCTCTTTGAAATACATCTTTGGTGAGAAACTTTACATAGTACCCATGGATATTGGGATTCAATATGTATTTGGATTTCATTCCGTAGTTTCTTCGCTTGCTAACAAGATAGAAAAGCTAAAAGCTTTGATGTCGGTGAACATTGTTTAAGGGTTTGGAGGTGTAACGTTTAATAGATTTCCAATCATCACATCTGAAGGTTACTAACTACAAATTTATTCTTTAAGGTTTGGGTTAGCATTGGTAAGCTATTAAATTTTTCCTCACAATCCTAATTTATACTTCAGAAAATAAATTCAAATGTCTTGTTTCCTGAGGTTGAGTACAACCTATAAGAACTGTTCTCAGATTGTTTATAACAGGTGAGGTTAAGGAGATGACTGTAAGTTCTTACACAGGTTGTTTACAGGGACGGTGGTGGGGAGGAAGGATGACCCAGGTTGGAATAGAAAGGACTGCTAGGTTCTATACAGATTCTCATCACGAGGAGAGAATCTCTCATGCAAACAACATGTAGTCCTACTAGCGTCACCGTCCAATAAATTGGTTACATGAGAGAACCACTCCATCATGAGACCTAAATACATCCGAGAGTAGATGTGTTTTCTTACTACAAGAATGGAACGTTGCTAAAAAGGGTAGCCACCTTTCACAACGCAGCCTTGGAAGAGATTGCTACATTATTGATTTTGGAAGGAACTTTCTACATGGGAAAAGTTAATTCAGCTTCACAAGAGCTGAGGCAACATAACAAGGCTAAATTAGAAAGAAAAATAAAAAGCAAAACCCTCCTTTTACTTCCATATTTTGACTTTATACCAAAACAAAACCAAAAATGGTTTAACAATAACAGTGGAATACATTTCTTAAAGCGAAACGCAACTCTCCGATCTTCTTTTCCACCATTTTAATACTCTTATCCAAACCTTGACACCGGTCCAGAACCAAAAGTACAACTAAAGCTTTATTTAATTAACATGTATATAATTAAAAATAATAGTTCAAAAACTCGTACTTTTAGGCAGCATTTTACAAACCAAGAACAAAAAAAATATTTTTTTTTGTCTTCTGTTGCTAATAAAATAGGAAGTAAAATTAAAGATTGTGCTCCAAAATCCCAATGAAAATTCAGACATGGATGCTCAAACTCAAAGAAAATTAAATAAAATTTCAAATGCAGGGGTAAAACAGGAATCAAATTTAAATCGAAAAACAAAGAGGAGGGACCTGGTGTTCGTCGTCGCTGTCGTGAGATCGAGATTTGGTTCCGAGTCCCAAACAAGAATACGATTTGAACAGTCTGCGGCATTTGGATTTGGATCGACACCTCCGGCTCCGGCCATTTCCACCAAACGACGACGTCGAGGAAGATAATGCCGCCGCCGACGACGACGTCGCTTTGCTGCCACTCGATCCCATCTTCTTCCCTCCGTCCGGCCAGGCGGGTCCACTAGTCCAATGCCCTTAAGACTTGACCCTCCAAATGTGATTCAAATTACATCATGAACCACGCATTTGAGATCTGGAATCATGGAGCGGGGGAAGCTGCGGGGAGGAGAAGATTTGGTTTTCAATAACATTTTCACCTTTTTATCGATATAACAAAAAGTGATAAAATTTAGAGAGAGAGAGAGAGAGAGAGAGAGAGAGAGAGAGAAGAAGTTATACTTTCTTGCAGGGGAGGGGAGAGAGAGAGGGAGGAGGAGGAGGAGGAGGAGGACAGAGAGAGAGAGAGAGAGAGAGAGAGATGGCAGATGTGGAAATGGAGGTTTCTGGCTTTTTTTGGGTGTGAGTGACTGACGACTGACTCGTCTTTTTGAGAGGACGACATGAAAGCAGAGAGAGTGGCGTTCCCTCTGCCTCTTTTTGCGGGATTCAAAATTGGTTTTCACCCCGTCTTCGTCCTTGGGCCTTGGGCCTTGGGTCGAGCCCGACTTCTTTCTATTATATTTTGCACAACTCAAAAACCGTCCATCTAAACTCAAACGTGAAAATTAAGAAATAGAAAGAACAAAAGACATGTGCACCAATTTGATCTCCTAAAATTTATAGTCTTTCTTACGTTCATGACGTGACAAGTGCCAACATCACATTAAACCTCAATCCCACATTGACCAACTCTACAAAGTTGGGCTAAAGTAAATGAGCATGATCAAAGGTGTGGGAGCTAAAAAAATTACTCTTCCACTAAACAAGCAACTAGCATGTTAAACATGGGGAGTGAGGCTAAAGTAAATGAGCATGATCAAATACATCCACGAATGTGAAACATGGAGAAATATAAGGAAAGCGGGACTTCGAGCCCAAGGCTTGAATGCATACAAAAGGCCAACAACTCCATCAGCATGGAGGAGGGAAGAGAAAAGTATCAGATCGCTTTACAATGTACTACAACCATTTTGAATAAAGACTGACTTGAGGTCGGAATGTTTTCTTACAGGTTCCCCTCCTCCCTTATTGATGGTGAGCAAAGATGGTGTCTAAAGCTTCTCAACATGGTTATAAGGTTTACTTGTTAGAGGATTGGAGGAACCAAATTTTTTCACTCCAACCTAGGATACCAAATTTTGAAATCAAATTTGCAAACCAAGTGATGTGTCACAAATAGGAAACAAACACATTAATCAACACTTAAGTAATAGTTCAATCATCAACATCCACATCATTTGATTCACAAAATTTGGTTTAGAAATTTGGTCTCCTTGACATTACCCTTTATAAAAGGAACTGAAAACTCATTCTTACAGGGGGTAATGATGGGGGGCCAAAATTTTCAAACTAAATATGCAAACCATATGATGTCCAATTAATTAAGTGCCGGTTAACATACTTATCTCTAATTAGTGACAAATCATTTGGTTTGCAAATTTGGTCTCTCTAGCATTATCTTTTTACAGGTAATCATTCATTCTCAAACACCACCATATTACCACTAAACACTGCTCATGCCCATGTGACACCCTACGCAAACTTTGCTAATGTTGACGCTAAAAACTGTTATGGTTATCAAAAGATTATGATGGTCAAATAATGTTACATGATCGTTGTAAACGAGAAATTTAACACTAAGAGCAGTTCCACCCCTAACACAAATGCGCCAGCACCCAGCGCATTTATCCACTCAGTGAACAGTGATAAATCTCAATGAACAGTAATAGGCCAAATGTATCTTCACCCCTAACAAAAAATAGCCTAGTCAATTTTATTAAAATATTATTATTTTTTATTATAAAATCGCAAAGCACACCATCCCAAAAAAGTGGAAGTTCCCCTTCCCGATTCCGGGAAATTTTCTTTGTAATTTTGTTGCATTTCTTTCCTCCTTCTCTTTTTGTTCCTTTGATGCGTCCTTACCTCCTCAGCTTTTGTAAATGGAGTCGGAGCAACACAATCCTATCACAAGCTGAAATTTGAAAAAAAAACAAAAATAAAAACTCAATTCAAATTTTCCAGTTTGCCAATCAGGTGTTAAACTTAGAAAGAAATGATGTGGATGATGGGATTGAGCATTCAGAGCTTACTGGATTTGGCAGTGGTCGAAGTTTCAGCGATGGTTGGTTTGGGGATCTTTGCATTTATTACTTCTATTCTTTGCTCTGCCACTTTCTTCCACACCGCCGAGGACATTTCTTCTTGATCCACCCCTCGTGCCACCGGGCAATCCACTCCCGGTGTTCGAGTCCTCCTGTTGGAGGTTGAAGGTTGTGGGAAGAGCTAGCGTCAGCATGGCGTCATACAGGCCAGTCCCAAGGTCTGTCAATTTTGGGATGGCCTGGAGACCAACCTAGGCTAAGTGCCGGGCCCTTTTTTTGGCTGTGTGCCGGCCTATCCCACCTTCAGTGGAACTGCTCTAAAAGATTACGTGATTCACCTAAAAATTGGGGATACGTCAACTGAGAAGCTATAAATAGTTACAAAGTATCAAATGGAGAGGGGTTGGGGGACCTTAATAGATGTTAATAGCCAATGAAATATTAGGTCTCTCTCTCTATGTAAAACACAAACTTTCTCATAAAGTCTCTTGCTCTTTTATATGCCGGCGGGCGCCTTTTTTTTACCAGAATTTCTTTGCCGTGTTTTTAAAGATTGAAAAAAAAACAAGATAGAGAACCATATTTAAAGAATAAACAATGCTAGAAACTAAAATGGTGTGACCAAAGAAGAATTTGGTATTCTTAGTACTATGGGCTAGTGATATTCATCTTCACTAATAAGTAAGAGGTATTAGGTTCGATTCTTACCAAAAACGAATTTAAACCACATTATTGATAAGTCATCGTAAAGCTAAGCCTCGTTTGTTCAAAAAAAAAAAATTGGTGCGGCCTTATCCACAACTCGAAAAAGCTTCAGCATATCCCGTCCAAATGACCACAAGACCCGCAGAAAGCAAATCCCACATATTCGGGCAACAAATTCGTAGGACTTCTAAACTGATTTTAGAAAACTAAGCAGTACTGGTGATGATGATGATGGTAAAATAGACATACTCAGCCGTCAAACACTCCCAATTAATCACATCAAAAGCCATATGGCTCACAAAAAATTAAGGTCCAATGATTGTGCGACACGACAATGCCATGGTTAAAAAGCATATTTAAAGTGTAAAAGAACTAAAAAATTATGAATTTTAAGCACGAACTGGTGGCCCAGTGGTAAATGGCAGATTACGAGGCTTCCTTAAAAATTAGAGGTCTTGGGTTCGAAACCAGCTGCTAGTGTGGAAGCCAGACTTGTGGGTAAGGGAGGTTGAAATGCCTCTATGAGTCTTTCCGGTCCTCAGAAAAAATGGATAATCGTGATTTGCCACCAGTATAAGATCCTCTTCGGATCCTTTTGGTGGGAATCCTGAGAATCTGTAAATCGTGTCCGTTCATTGTACATCATGCGATCAATTTTTATCAGGTATTGTTTGTATTGAATTTTAACTAAAAATATTTAAAATGATTTCTGATCGCACGATGTATGATAAACAGATATAATTCACGGATCTTCGGGATCCTCACAAAGAGGATGCCACAAGGAACCGGATTCTTTTATTTGAACTCAAATATTATCTCAAATTAAAAGTTTGCCTGTTAAACTTCCCATTTTACCCTAAAATGTAACTTTAAGAAACAGACGAAGAAACTCCACTGAGCACGATCGCAACAACCGCCGTCGACCTTCTATCCTCTCTCGTTGTTGTTCAGTTTTTCTAAGCAACCTCCATAGGGCTGGATCTTGTTCCGATCTATTTTCTTTTCTTCAATGAACTAATAATTAAGCTCGCTAATTGTTATCTAAAATTGCCTTTTTCTATTAGGGTTCATGGTTACAACGAGAGACCAAAATTGAGAGAGAAAGAGTGGTGACCTGCTACTCGACCGTGGCCGACAAGGAGGAGGTGGAGGCTAAATTCTAAGACCAGCATTCCATTCAATGGAAAACAATCAATTCATGCTTATACACTACAATTAACTACCAATTTATGCTCATACACCAAAATCGAACGACGACCAGCAGCAGCCATGGAAAATTGGAAAGCCAAGGAGGTGCACGAAAATCAGGAGCAGCCATGGAAATTCCTTCTGCAATTAACAACAGCAGCCAGTTCAAAATTAATTCAATCCTTTCCTGTCCACGGAATTCAATCCTACCCTTAATATCAACTAAATTTAATCTGGTATTAATAACAAAAACCCCCATAAACCAATTTAATCTGCCCAAAAACCCATCGAATTGATGCCAAATTCATCAAAACCCACCAAAACCCAATACCCGAATCCTAAAAACAACTACAATTTCAAATCTTGGATTCAATTTGAGGAGAGGATGACGCTGGACTTAGCTTCCGTCGGTGACGGAGACGGCGGCGTCAATTAAATGTGAGATCTCCACTTGTGACTGCGAGGGTGAGATGCGGTCATGCAGAGCAGAGAGTTAAGAGTTAGAGAGAGACGAGAGAGTGAGACGCGAGAGGAACACGAGGGATTTCCCAAAATTTCTCAAGGTTACCCGTGAATTATACGGGTTTTTACTTTTTAGGACCCTGAATTCAGTTTTATTGTGACACTAAGCTTGCTTTGATTGAATTGTTTTCAGCCGTTGAAATCAGATCCAACGGTCCGAATTTGGTCGGCAAGCAAGGTCCGGAAAAGGTAGTCCGCACTCAGAAATGGCGGTAGGTGAGAGACCCTACTTTTTTTTGGAGAAACTGGAAAGGTTCGTAACCAAGGCCGGAGCCAAAAACACAGGGAGGCCTACCAGAAGGCAGCAACCAAGGAAACAAACATAGAGCAGAGAAGAGGGGAACAACGGCTAAAGACGCTGCAGAGAAGAGGTGGCAGACCCTACTTTTGGCGGCTGGCCTTGAACGATTTTCAAGCCCAAAATTAAAAGAAATGACCTTGCTTACGGTCCCGCAAAAGTTACACTCATAAGTCGTATTTCATTGAATTGCCCTATAAATTGTCTTTTGATACTGAATCAAAGGTGGAAGAATGTGGATACAACCGAGATTTAATGACCAATTACATAAACAATGAGGGAAGACACACCCGGCACACAAGCTTCTGTGCCGTGGTGGCCTTGCCGTTATTTTCGTACTACTTGATCAATGACAATTTTCTTTTCTTTCGTATTCGACATAATTAACTTGACCTATAAATCTAGCTAGTAAAAATGAATATATATGTGTCTCACAAATTGATAAATCTATTTTCTATGTTTGATATACCTTTCTCGACATTTTGGCGAAATTACTGTGTTGGTGGTGATTTGGATCAAAGTTACGGTTATGGCAAGTGGGATTGCAAGGGTAAGGACAATCAATCTTTTGAAAGGGAGTTCGGTCATAGAACCAGTCTCCAACTGCCTTTGCAATCGTCTGCAGATGAAAATACAGTTTTAACAACAAATTAGAACTAATGTATAGCAGTAAGTCATGGAAGATGCATGAATGAAAGCTGTGTTTGATGTTTACCGTCTTGTTCAGTACTGGAGAGTCGGGCATTAACCATGTCTCCTGCAGTTCAGTTTGGCAGTGTGCGTAGCAAGAGTCTATGAACATTCCTTTTGATCGAGAGCCGCTCACACCACCAATTGCACTTAAAAACTGCGCCCTGAAATCTGAAAACGAGACAAAGTATTCAACCAGGATCAACTAATTTCTGTTTCGGCTTGAAAACTTCTGAAGGCCGGATGGCCTTGGCCTGTCCGTTGATACTGGCTTAGTTTTCTGGCGTTTATAATTACGTACCTTGCATGGTTCTGAGTTGAGTGGGTTTACAATGCGTTATGTCAAGCTTGCAGTTCTGCCAAGTCCCATGGGGATCGGCAACTCCAGGTGCCAAGATGTTCTTTATCTGGATGGACACAATCAGATCAAGTAATAAGAGGAAATCAGAAGGAAAAATAGACGACGAACTGAAATATAAGGGAAGCAACTTAGCAGAGTTCGTAACAGAAAGAATAAGCTAACCTGCCATGAATCGTAGGCTGCATTTACATAGAACATTGGCGTCCGGATTTGTGAGGCAAAATATTGCGGGAAAAAGCACTAGATTATTGTTTCAAAAGTATCATTAGAATTTACAAATGAAAAGGATATAGTTGCAATTGAAAATCTTTACAAATATCAAATACTTACCAAACCTGGACTCAATTTTGAAGTGCAAGATGGAGGCAAATTCTTCCCCGAACCCTACACAAAGATTGACAATGAGAAGCAACGTGGATTAATATTTGAACCACATTAGGAAGGGCTGACAAATAAGGGAAACTCTCTTTTCGCATCTTATATAGAGAGAAGGAGAGAGGGAATACATGTGTTGCAACCACTTGACTAAAAAACTGTTCAACGTGTCGTGCTCCAGAAACATCCTTCCTGCAATTCATTACCAGGTGGATAAGCAACTCTCGTGTAGTTTGGGAATCGGAATACAAGGTACTAAGCGTGAGCTTACGCATTAATGAAGTAACCAGCGTCTGAAACACATTTCACTTTAGCTCCAACAGGTAAGAGGGCATGGAAGTTGTCACAGTGAAGAATGGATGCCAATCCACCAGCAGAACAACCAGAAAGAATAGCCTGCAGTAAAATGTGCTAGCAAGTCGTCAGAGCTGATGACAACAGAGCTGAAATGGTTGACAGTTAAGGGGTCATACATTTTTAGCCTTCCCCATTCCTTTTGCTAATAGATCTTCAATGACGGCACGAAAAATCCTTGCTCCTCTGAAGAAAAGACCGGTGGCCTGCTCAAATTGTTATTTCATTGATAATCCCACAATCAGAAATGAAATGAGAGACCCAGATTCAGGACAAATGGTGTCTGCAAACTCGGACTGCTACTTGGAAGGTAACTTACTAGGTTTACAGCTGCAACATCACCAGTGAATGATGCCCCGTCGCAATACCTAACTTTGACTCTATTCCAGTTGTAAAAGTCTGGCATGGAATATGGACTTTTAGTTCTACTGGTAAAAAGCAAGGAACTCAACAGACAAAAGAAGAATGAAAGCTATATCGATCAACTATACTACTAAGCTTTTCATCGTAAAAAAGGAAAATTGTTTAAACAATGGCAAGAAGTACTAAATCTTGATTAGCGAAAATAGATATCAAACCCGGATTAAACATATGCCTGCCGTTCAGAATCCCTGAAAATGCAATTTCCTTGAGCATTTTCTTAGATGAACCTAAACGGTTGTTTTTACGGACAAGACAAGTTGTGATATTGTTACACCATCCTCCTCCCTAAGAACAAAACATAAGGAAGAAGAATTACGGCATCAGAAATTCACGAGCTATCAAATACACAGATTTCATGAAAACTGTCGATATACCTTCTTCTTTTTGTTCCTCTTATCTTGTGAAAGAAACTGTACTGGGAGCTGAGAGAAAAGGACAAACCTCAATGTGAACCAACCAATTGTTAATTCCTGAACCATATCCCTTATCAAGGTGGTAGGCTGGGGGACTCCCATCCAAGCAAACTGCACAACATGTCAAATTCCAAATCCTAAATCAAATATTTGTTTTGAAAATGAAACTCGAAAAAAAGGAAATTACTCTCATCAGCGTATTTGCACAAGAGTTTCTAACCGGCTCCTTTGGCAACCGCACTATGAACGTAAGTTATTCCCACAGGTAATCCGGCTGCTTTCAGCAGCATGACTGCACATACTAGAACAAACAACCATTGGCCTAATCTTGCACCAGCCATCTGCCTATACGAATAAAGAAATCAATATACTAAAAACAAAATCGAAGGAAAAAAGAAAACACCAACGACACCAGAGAAATTCATTTAGAGGCATAACCAATTGACAAAATCAATCAAGAATCTACATCTACTGGGACAATCATCGATATATTGTGTCTACAACATGCATACATACATACGTAAGTAAAAGAAAGGGAATCTAGTTTGCAGGCTTTCCACCATAACAAAAAATAAAAAAATCCCAGAATATCTAACTAGAACCGATCCTCCTTGAATGATCCAAACCAGTTTAATTCTCAGCTTTCGTATTGCTTAATGGTCAAGGATAAGCATTAGCAACAAAGAGCTTTTTCCAACTTTTGCAAGGTATCAAGATTTCAAGGCCATAAAGTTGGTTCTTTTCAAAACTAGGTGGCTCCTTTTACATCAAGCCAACATTATACACTCGGAAAAGGTAAAGTTACCAAAATAATAATAAATTATATTAAAGAAAAATAATAAAAACAGACTCATCAATCATATTATATATGCAAACATTTCTAAATCTAAATGCTAACAAAATCATTCAGAAATCTATTGGCTGACATAAACAAATGGATTTTTCTCAGAAAAAAACAGAAACCCAAATGGAAGCATTGCAATCCAATCTAACCCAACAAAAAAAAAAAAAAAAAACCCATCTTTGATATTGCTTCAAAGTACCCAACTCACCCTTGGCCTTGGTTCAGTGGAAAATCCAAGTTCAACTTCAACCACACAAAGAAATATACATATATTTTGATATACACACAGAAGAATTATTAATAGCTCACTTAAACACTCTCTTAAACTCTCTTAAAAAGGAGAGTGCTAACTGAAAAAATAAAGACGGCAATGCCAACGTGCTGACTGACATTAATGAATATACACACACACACAGAGACATATATAAATATATAATGTGGGTTGTTGATGCTGTTAAGCATACAAACAAGGAAAAAGTGGATCCAAATTTATGAAATAAAAACGTTGTTTACAACAGAAACAAAATAGCTTATTATTATGGCAAAACCAGAAACGGCATAATGTACCTGAAATGAAATAAAGAAAGAAAACCTCCCAGTTGATCAGTTTCAGTAAATGGATGTCGAAAGTCGAAAGTCGAAACAAAAGATCGAAATTGATGGGTTGGAGGAGTGATGCAATGGTAGCCAAAGGAAAAGGATGGAGAGAGTGATGAGAGTTCGTTTGCAAAGTTTTTGTATATATATGCAGAGAGAGAGAGAGAGAGAGAGAGAGAGAGAGTTTTCTATTGAGTTTTTGGAGCAGCGAACCCGAGAGCCGACACTTATTTTCGTTCCCTCCCAACCATTCCCCTAAGAAAAGGGTTAATGATTGGATATGGACTCGGGTTTGGGCCTTTCCTCATCGACTATGACCCGACCCAGATGACAAGGAAAGCCTCCACTGGCGACTGCTTACATCTGCTGCTGCAACGAACCTTATCGTATTACGCTGTGTTTTATTTGAGACAGAGATAGTGTCCATAGGGCGGAGAATCCTCTACCTGTTTCTTATGAGAAGAACCCTCTACTTGTTTCTCAGTGAATGACAAGAAAATGAAAGTTTAGGGCGGTTGGTGAGGTTATAATTTTCTCTCGAAAGAAAACGAAAAGCCACGACAACAAATTCCACTAAAGAAGAGATTTGTCAACATGTTTTCTTGAATATAAAATAGTACACCACATATTATTATACAAGTGGAGAGTTATTTAGAAAATAAAACTTTCATCTGCTTATATAATTACATATGATGTACTATCTGTATGCCTGCATACTGAGCCTGACTGCCAGGCATATAAAGCTTTCATGAGGCAAAACATTAATTCAAACTTGCAAATCGGGTTTTTTACGCTTTTTTTTCTTTTTGAGTACCTAATTCATCATATTTGGTGACTTTTTAAGGAAGCAATTATAGTTAGGCTTTTTCCCCAATTAAAAGAAAAATTAAAGATCGCCACTACAACCATTGATATGAAGTTTCAAATTCTAGATGCACTAGTAGAAGGTAACACTCTATCCACTATAATATTAAACCACATGTCAAATAACCAAGTTTTTTGAGCAAACTGACTATTATCAATTGTCGTTGTAGTTTGAGTTTACTTTTGTAACACATTATCAACATTACATTATGTGTTAATCGCACATTTTTTTTCTCCTTGAGTTGGATTCTGGCATGACCAAGATTCGTAGCAACAATCTCAATCTTAATTCTACATGGTGCGGGTGTTGCAAGTTATATATTAGTTAAAGTGTAAATAGTAGTCTGTTGTCTCACATTGATGAAGTGCATATGTAAAACCAATTGTAACTCCTATATATACTTCACTTTGGAGATTAATGTATATATAAGAAATTCCCAAATATTGTCATATATATTGTTGGTACTTACCATGTTTAGTTTAATATGGCATCAAAGCAGTTCGCTCTTGGTGACTTGTGTGCTTTAATTTTGTGTCCCACCTTGTCGTAATTTCCTTCGTTGGAAAAAATAAAAATAATAAAAAACAGGAAGCAAGTGAATAGTGCCGCGCTACAGTACAACCCTTGCTACAGTGTCATGAACGGTGGCCTGCTACAGTGTTCGTAAACAGTAATCTGCTATAGTGCCGTAAAACAATTATCTGCTACAGTATTGTGAACAATGATCTGCTATAGTGTTCTGATAAATTGTTTTCATTCCACTGCGTATCTTTTGTGCCTTTATTGTTCATGATTTACTTCAATGGCTCAATATAATCGTAGTGTTGTTATACATCTTGGTGGAACAAATAATTGGATAATTGATATTGGGGCCACTGATCATGTAACTAGTGACCTTAGAGTGTTTGATGAGTTATGTGACTATGTTCGTGATCTGTATATTATTATTACAAATGGAGCACCTTCCCCTGTGAATGGTGAAGGCACTATCTCTCTTACTCCGACCTTATCATTGGTTCATGTTTTACTTGTTCCTGATGTTAAGTGCAATCTTTTGTCGGTAGGAAAACTACTTGATACCTTATATTGTTATGCTCACTTCTACCCTACGTATTGTTATTTTCAAGACATTCAAACTCAGAAAATAATTGGTCGTGGTAAAAGAATAGGAGGTTGGTACATCTTAATTATGGAGGATACTGTTGTTTCCGGTTCAAATAATCATCAAGTTTTAAGTGCTAAAGTGGATGACAAACATCAAATTTGGTTGTGGTATCGACGATTGGGACATCCATCATTCAGTTATATGAAGCATCTATTTCCTTCTTTGTTTCGCACTTGTAGTGATTTAGAGTTCAAGTGTGAAACGTGTGTCATGACTAAGAGTCATCGTGCTTCCTTTCCCATAAGTGATTCTAAAGATACTTTGCCATTTGACTTAATACATTCTGATGTGTGGGGTCCGACGAAGGTTACTTCTAATGGATTCCATTGGTTTATTACTTTTATTGATGATTGTACTCGATTAACTTGGGTGTTCTTGATGAAGAATAAGATTGATGTTCCTTTGCTTCTTCAAGAATTTTGTACAATGGTGTCTACTCAGTTTTAGACGAAAGTTAAAGTCTTTAGGTCTGATAACGGAGGAGAATATATGAATCACACTTTGGCATGTTTTTTTCGTGATTAGGGTATTATTCACCAGACGACTACTCCATTTACACCCCAACAAAATAGTGTGTCTGAACGAAAGAATCGTCAAATAATGGAGGTTGCTCGCTCCTTGATGTTGGATAAATGTGCTCCTAATCATTTGTGGGGTCTTGATGTTTTGGCTGTTGTGTATTTGATAAATCGTGTTCCAAGTAAGGTTCTTGATTTTCAGACACCTCTTGATGTGCTACAAAAATATGTTTCTCTTGTTTCTGTATCAAAACTTCCTCCGAAGCTGTTAGGGTGTATTGCGTATGTGCATGTCTACTCTTATCAGCGGAGTAAACTTGATGCATATGCTCTCTGATGTGTATTTATTGGGTATGCTAACAATCAGAACGACTATAAGTGTTATCATCCTCTGACTCATAAACTTATATTATCATGGATGTCACCTTCCACGATGAAGTTTCGTATTTTGTGAAGCCATCTTCCGACTCTTCACTTCAAGGGGAGAGGGGGAGTAAAGTGCAGATTCGAAGATATGGTATGGATGATGTGTTGCAGGCATAGTTGGGGCTAGAACCTATTATATTGTGTGATATTGATCAGTCGGCTATAGATAGTGATCGGTCACCTGTCATTCCCAAAACTATTTCTACTGACGACAGATCAAATGTGCCCAACGAGTTGCCTGTTAGTATGTCTGATGAATTACCTTCTGATGATCGGTTACATGCTTCTGGTATGTCTAACAAGTTGCCTAATGATGGTTCGTCCAGTGACTTTGGTACAAGATAGTGACATACATGAGGTAAATTTTGATGATTCTTCTACTTATCAGTTGCCTCCACGAGCTAATCGTGGAAAACCTAAAGTACAATATAAGCCTGATATACATGCCAAAGCCAAATAGCCTATCAACAATTATGTGTCTACTCATCGTTTGTCCAAACTATATGCATCTTATATATGTCAGCTATCTAATGTATCAATCCCAACAAAATTGCACGATGCTTTGTCTAACCCTAAGTAGGTTATTGCCATGAGAGTTGAGATAGAAGCCTTAGAAAAGAATTCTACTTGGGACTTGGTTCCTTTACCAAACGAGAAGAAAGCTATAGGATGTAGATGGGTGCTCACTATTAAGCACAAGGCAGATGGTTCTATTGACCGGTATAAAGCCAAATTAGTTGCTAAGGGTTATACATGGACTATCATGAGACTTTTGCTCTTGTTGTCAAACTTAATATTGTGCGTGTTCTTCTATCCTTAGCAGCAAACCAGGATTGGCCTTTGTTGCAGTTTGATGTTAAGAATGATTTCCTTCATGATGATCTCAATGAGGAAGTTTATATGGATCTCTCACCTAGTATCAGACCATCTCCTGGAAAATGTGTTGTATGCAGGTTGTGAAAGGCTTTGTATGGTTTGAAACAATCTCCTAGAGTGTGGTTTGGAAGGTTTACAAGTTCAATGAAGAAGTTTGGGTATGTCCAGAGTCATTCAGATCATACTTTGTTTCTAAAGCGACAAAATGGTAAGCTAACTGCATTGATTATTTATGTTGATGACATGATAGTAACTGGTGATGATCAGAGGAAGATACAACGCCTTCAAAAGTACCTAGCTACTAAATTTGAGATGAAAGAATTGGGTGAATTGAAGTATTTTCTTGGAATCAAGGTTCCATGATCCAAGCATGGTATTTTTCTGTTAGAATGGAAGTATGTTCTTGATTTGTTAGCTGAAACAGGTATGTTAGATTGCAAACCTGTTAATACTCCGATTGAGCAGAATCATCGTCTGGGCTTATTTCCGGATCAAGTTCCTACTCATAAGGAATGGTATCAGATGCTTGAGGGGAGATTAATTTATTTGTCTCACACTTGCCCTGACATTGCTTATGCAGTTAGTGTGATAAGTCAGTTTATGCACTCACCTAATGAAGCTCATATGGATGCAGTAATCCGTATTTTAAGGTACTTGAAGATGGCTCCTAGCAGAGGCTTGGTTTTCTCCAAGAATGGTCATTTGAATGTCGAAGGGTATATAGATGCAGATTAGGCAGGTTCTATCACTGATTGGAGATCTACATCTGGATACTTTACGTTTATGGGTGGTAATCTAGTTACGTGGAGAAGCAAGAAACAAAAGGTGGTGACTAGGTCAAGTACTGAAGCTGAGTTTCGTGGTATGTCTCATGGTGTATTTGAGTTGTTGTGGTTGAAAAAATTGTTGAGAGATCTTGGATTTAAACTTAAGGGTGCTATGAAACTCCATTGTGATAACAAGGCTACTATTGAGATTGCTCATAATCCAGTGCAACATGATTGAACAAAACATGTGGAGATTGATTGACATTTCATCAAGGAAAAATTGGGTCCTAGGATTATTATGTTTCTATTTGTGGGATATGAAGATCAACTCGCTGATGTACTTACTAAGACTGTGTGTAATAGTGTGTTTTCCAACTCGCTTGACAAGTTGGGCATGCATGACATCTTTGCTCCATCTTGAGGGGGAGTTGCGAGTTATATATTGGTTAAAGTGTAAATAGTAGTATGTTGTCACACATTGATAAAATGCATATGTAATACCAATTGTAATTCCTATATATACTCCACTTTGGAGATTAATGCATATATAAGAAATTTCCAAATATTGTCATATATATTTTTGGTATTTACCAAGTTTAGTTTAATAGCGGGTGTGGCTAAGCTCTTCAAAATTGGTTGGCTTAAAAGTCAATTTCTATGGTGCATTTTGTGAAACAAGCAAGAATGGTGGCTTTTAAGTAATGAAGTATGTTTTGATGAATGATTATTAATTTCATCCTATTGCCTCTACTTAATTGGAGAATTGATAATTTATGTGTTAATTGTGATAGCTCGTCCCGGACTTTTCGTACCGTAAGGGTGAAATGAGGATTTTGCCCCTAGCATGTTTGTTTCGTTGTGTGGTTGTTTTGGGTTTTGTTTGGCTGGTTTTGGACCACACACACACTCCCACACTCCCTCACCCATTTCCCTGTCCCTTTCCCTCTCTCTCTTCCTTTTTTATCCCCATATGTACGGACACACCCAAAAACCATTGAAACCTTCACAGATCGAGGAAACAAATTACATATTCGTGCTCGTGAGGTCCTTAGGAGTTCAACCATACCCATTTCAGGTAAGGATACCTTCGTTTTCACGTCGAACTCGGGATACCCCGATTTGGTCACTGTTCATGCACACGTTAATTCTTGTGTTTTTGGGAATTTCAAGCTTTTAGGAAGCTTGGTGAGGTCCTTAGGAGGCTCGGGGTGGTTCGTTTGAAGGTTTTGGACGTCAGGATCATGAGTTACAAGCTTGGCCGGAGTTGGTGGTGTTTTCCCGACAAGTTTCCGTGGGTTTTAGTGCTTGAAAGTGGTATGGATTTGTTCCTCTTGTTGTAAGCTTCATTTTGGGACCAATTTTGTGAAATTTGGTTGAAAAACGAAGAAGATACAAGGTTTTAAAGTTTTCCCGGTTTTCCGGCGGCGGCGACAGCGCTGGAGTTTGGTCGGAGAAGATGACGGAATATTCCTAACGGCGTTAACGGCATTAGTTAGATTTAACGGAATATTCCTGACGGCGTTAACTGACGCCGTCAGTGTGCCAGGCACGTACCTGCGAGTGGGCGGCGCGTGCGGTGTCGGAAAATTTTTCTAAAAATATGGGGATGTTCTTGAGGTTGAGTAGATCACGTTGGTGTATTCATACACCCCATTTGAGCATTGTATGAGAAGTTATTTCGTGATGTTGGTTATGTGCTTTCAAATTAACGTTTTTATAGTTGTTTCGCATATAGGTGAGACCTATCCCGAGGACGAGCACGGTCGCTCAAGGCAAAGGGGTTACGACCCTTCTACATACCAGTGAGTTGGCTTTTGGTTTTCCGTATATACCTATAAACTTACTTTTTCCCAGGAAGTGAATGGAAACGTTTATACATTTATATGACATGCATTATGTTTGCCGTTTGTTATGTATTATTAGTAGCATATATATGTTTGTATGTTGGTGCTGCGGGCGCACAGGTAAGTGCCAGGTGAGTATGTTTTATGCTTATATTCAATAGTGGTTTGAGATGCATAGAGAGCTCATAACATGCACCCCCGGTGTTAGTGCTCCCGCCTAGAGTTGGGCACAGTCCTTCACGTGATGTTCACCTCCCGCACCACACGCTCATCTTGGATCCAAGTTAGGTGCACATTCCTGTCGTACAGACCACTTTAGGTGGTTCCGACTAGTGTGCAGGTATAGTTAGTGAGATGGAGATTTGAGCTCTAGATTCAGCTGTACAAGTCACGTTAGGTGACTCCGGCTGACAGATTACATGGCATTGATTTGACATTTCCTGAGCACTTGCATTTTATTTCGAGGCATTTGGCATGGCATATTTCTGAGCATGACTTTTATATATATATTCTATTTTTCTGGGAAGTATACAGGTTTTACGGCGAGGGGTTAGAATCTTGTTTATGAAATGGTTTTTGAAAAGCTTTGTTTTTACCCACTCACGCTTTCTGTTTTGCGCCCCTCCAGGTTCTAGTTGACTAGCACTTGTGGTGGCTCCCCAGAGGATTTTCCCGGCATATCTGACAGATCATCACCAGTGTAGGACCACCTTTGGGTGTGTTTTTGTAGTGTTGTTTCTCCCGGACTGCATTAGGTCTTCGTGCTCTGAACTTTGTTTTCACATTTTCGCTTGCACATGTATGTTTCTACACTGTGTATAGCTGGTTTTTATTTATTCGTACTTTTATTATTTATTTTATTAGCTTCCGCACTGTGCACATGGTTACATCACTTCCACGTGATGGCCAGCATGCCCTGATCTCGGTCGGGATGTGTCATTAATAGATTATATGCTACTGCTATATCTCAAAAGTGACTCTAAGGGTTTATAATGTTTCGACTATTATTTAATAAACATGAGTTTTCTCTCTATTTTCCTAGTGGACTCTAAGGCTTGCTAGTGGATTCTATCTTGAGAATTTCGTTCGATTTCCCTTGTTATATATCTTGCTGCATCAAAATAACAATTGGAATTATGATTGTCAGAATCATAACCCAAAAGCTTGACAATATTCAATAGGGGTATTTGTCGTTTCCCCCCCCTGAACTTGTAAGGAACTGCCAATTTCCCCCTATACTTTAATTTTAGCCAATTACCCCCCTGAACTTGTAAAATTGGCCAATTTACCCCCTGATGTTAGATTTGAGAATTTTCCATCCAATTTTCCATCCAACTCAGTCACATGCACAGCACGTGCCAATTTTTTTAGGGTAAAAAAGTAATTTTATTCATAATGTGGACATTCTATTTTTCTTCTTCTCTTCCGCTAGTTCACTTCGAACAATTTTATCTAAATTAACCATAAAAGTCTAATTAGCAACTGCAAAATATTGGCTCAGCGCCCAGTTTACCAAAATGAAATTAACGATTCTTACTACAATAAAGTTAACAACATCCACAAAAAATATGCAACAGACTTGCACCTAGTGCCAAAACCAATAAAACCTATCAATTTTATAGTTCTGCAGCATAATCCCATTAAAAGAACAACTTAACCTCAACACCAAAGATTTTCATTAACAGTACGAAAGGCCCACCAACACATCATAGTTACACTCTCCATGGTCTTGCTTTTTTGGCAACATGTTGGGGTTGTGATGCCATTTCATTAGCCTTCCTTGTGACTTGATTCACACGACCACCTCGGTTCACCTATTTCAATTCAACACGGAAGCAACAAAAATGTTAGCAAACCCAAAACAACAAAAATTAATCTATAACAATTTTTTTTTTAAATTAAAAAAGACAGATTCTTGTTATTACATGTAGTTTAGAAGTTCCTTGTGGCCTAGTTTGAGATGGAGCAGCCCATGAGTGGTGATGTGCACCAATTTCCTACATCAAAACCATTTATACCCAATTAGTAATTTCATACAATTGCATATATAGTAGAGTCAAACACAATATAAGTATTTGATACAAGTCCAATTTACAATTACCTTTGCAACTGTGGTCAATCCTTTTGCTTTTGAGTTAAGACCACTTATTGTGTTATTTCCTTTTGGCGTTTTAGGTCCTTTTGCATTTGAGCTAGACCCTTTAGATATGCTTGTACCGACTGTTCGCCCATGACTCTACATTATTTATGTTCACTTAGCGACTAGATAAGTGATATAACAAGACTCAAAATAAATACAATCCTTGTTGATCAAATTACCTCTTTTGTGAGTCCAAAACCTTGTTGTGATTGTAGTAGCCCTTGTGGACAACTTGTTTTGTTGTGTCCTTCCTCTCCACAGGTTTGGCAATGCATTACAACATCATATTTCCTTAGCTTTGTTGCCCCCTTCTTTATCTCATCTGGTGCTTTTGTTCTTTTGCCTTTAGGTCTTCCAGGTTGTTTGTGGTAAAAAGGAGGTTTAATAGGCCTAAGGTAGGTTCTCTTCCACTGTTCTTTTTCAGGCATATGAGCAATATACCCTTCATAACACCTATCATAAGCTGGCCTTTTGTAAAGTGAGTGAACAAACAATTGTGGACTAGCCTCCTTCCTAGCAATTGCATATATAGCATGGGGACAAGGAATGCCACATAGCTGCCACTTCCTACAAGAGCAAGTGTGCCTTTCCAAATCTACTGCAAACATACTACCAACCAAAGTATGCACTTGATATTGACCATTCCCTGAATAATTGGCAAAACAACTGAAACTATCCATTTGATTTTTTTCAACAATCTTTAAAATTCTAGGTCCAACTTGTTGCGTCCACTTAGCCTCTCTTAGCCTAGCCATTCTCCAAATATTTTTGAATCCTTTGTAACATCGTAATAATCGGTTTATCTCTTGCATCTAAAATTGCAGAATTAAATGACTCACACATGTTATTCAATAACAAATCACACTTTACCGATGTTCTGAAATAAGATCTGCTCCAATGGCAAGGTGGCTTATCAGCTAGCCATTCCACTGCCTTATCAGATTGATTATTCATCACCTCAATTTCAGCTTCAAAAGCATGTACAGTAGTTGCTCTTGCTGCTGCCCACAATCTCTGTTTTAAGGCAAGTCCAGTGTGACCTGCACTTCTAAAATTATTATGCAAATGTCTAACACAATGTTTGTGTTCTGCAGTTGGCATCAGACTCCGAATAGCATCGTCTAGTCCTTTTTGTTTGTCAGTGATGAATGTCCAAGCATTTCCATTCTCAATTCCCACATCCTCGAAAAAGATCTCCAAAAACCAAGTCCAAGTCTCCCTATTTTCCACCTCCACAACAGCAAATGCTATTGGAAACATGCCGTTATTGGCATCAACACCAACAGCACTTAAGATTTGACCAGGATGGGGTCCCTTAATATGACACCCATCAAAACCCACTATAGACCTACAACCTTGTTGAAAGCCTTTCTTCAATGCAGCAAAGCTTATGTACAACCTTTTAAAAATAGGGTTTTCACCTTGGAAATCTGTTTTTACTTTGATAGTACTCCCAGGATTTCTCACTTTCAATTTTTCCAAGTAATCCCAAAGCTTGGCATATTGCTCATCTATACTACCTTCTGTCACTTTTTTGGCAATTCTCTTTGCTTTGTAAACTTGGTTTTTTGTTATGTCAATACCATAATGCTTTCTCACAAGTTCCATGAAACCAGTCACACTCATATCGGGTTTCGATCTAAGCTCCTCATCGAACCGATCAGCTAACCAAGAGGAGGTGGCAAATTTAGAATGCTCATCTCTTACACAAATGTGTTCAGGATTATAGGTTTTAATTCTAACTGTTGGTCCCTTCCCCACAAAAGAGGCATACAATTTCCATTGACAAGGTACTGCAGCTTTTCCTAGACACTTGATCTGTAATCTGTTGGAATCATTCACTGCCCAATCTAGCGGTCGACAAACAGACACGCCATATGCCCTTACTGCCTCCCTGCATTGTTTCATGTTTGGAAATTCCAACCCTAGATGAAGAGTGTGATTGATTTTATCTGACTCTCTCCTATATTGAGGTAGCTTAGGTGTTTTGAGTCTTCTTCTAACCCTCACATTGGCTTCATGCTCTTCAGACTCAGACCTAACACTATCTAAATCTTCTGAATTGTATTCTTCAGTGGAGATCTCACCAAGTTCTCTGTGTGTTTCTTCAATAGAATCACTCGCTACAATCTGATCAAACAAGATGTCATTTGCCTGTACATTTTTTGCACCTTTATCAGCATCTTCCTCGAATTGTTCATAGTCAGAATCCTTGAACTTAAGAGTAACCTCATCGTCATCTTCCTCTTTTTCTGAATCTGTAAAATCTTCATCTATTCCTTCTACACTGTCTCCAACAACCTCCACACTCTTATTTTCTTCATATTCATCATCCGCATTAAACCCCTCAAACTGAACATCCATATCAACAAATGTAGCTGCACACGGATCACTCGCAAGATTGTTTGTGATTTTCCTTAAGTCAACCAAGTATAACAAATGCAACCTAACTTGAGGAGATATGAGTGAAACCCACTGAAACACATCTGCATCGCATTCAATTTGCAAAAAAACCCTTTATTTGGTGCCAATAGTAAAAACCCACAGTCTCTTTATTATACCCAAGCACTATAGCAACCTCATACAGATCAAGCATGGACATATAATCTTTAGTATAATTGTCAACCCACTGTACAATACCACCCACATACTGCCCATCTTTAAAGTGACCACCATGGTGTATTTCAAGTGTGAATAGGTCATGATTACCTACAACAAATGCATTAAAATATAATCAAAATGAAGATGGTTCACCCAATTAAATGTGTCTTTTATGTTGACAAAAGTGTGAAGCAATCCCAACCTGGACAATTACAACAACACCTAGAAAGCTTACGTGAGGGATAGACAGAGAGAATAATTTGATAATTATTTGCTTGGTCTGTATCTTGGAGGAAATTGAGAAGGAAAAATTGAAGACTTACTGTATCTTGGAGGATGTCCACCATCTCTGACCACCATACTCATCATTCCCCTGCTTCTTGATTATCTTTTCTCAAATTGTAACCCTAGGATGCGGCTTGCGTTCCCCTGCTTCCCCATATACCCGACATCGATTAGGTTTGTTGTGGTATATGATTACCTTTTTACCCTCACACCATTAGCATGTGCCAAGCATGTGACCAAATTGGATGGAAAATTGGATGGAAAATTTTAAGATATAACGGTAGGGGGTAAATTGGTGAATTACACAAGTTCAGGGGGGTAATTGGCTAAAATTAAAGTTCAGAGGGGGAAATTGGCAACTCCTTATAAGTTCAGGGGGTAATTCGGTGAATACCTCTATTCAATATAGTACAATCAATACTAATATGACACAGTTTAGTCAATTCAATACGATATACCAATCAAAGCCTCGTGCTTCTTATTAAATAAAGAAAAACAAAGAGTACTGCTTCAATATTCATACTTACATGAAGATGTAACATCATTTTGCTGTAAAAAAAATTAAAATCAAAATCATTCATTCTCTTTATCATCGTTTAAAGATCATCACTAGAATATTTCATTAAATTTGAAGACCTTTTAATAGTTGATATAAATCAAATGATTGTTATTCATGAATACCATAATCAAAATGAATTCCATGGGTGGTTCTAACTACTAATAGACCGGTGAATCGTTGGGGCGGGAGGGGACCCAGTGAGTTGATGAAATTTGAAGATAACACGTGATTGGCGGTGTTTAGTGGGTGAAGAATCCAAATCGTTGGGGTGTATGTTCACAATGCACAATTGCACATGATGAATCAGTGGGTCTTCTGCTGCTGCTGCTGCTGCTTCCTTAACTAGCACTTTTCATGGCTGCTTACTTCCAAAGCTGTCTGTCACCCAATCCAATCAGACCTTATATTATATAATTTCAACCATTAAATAAAATAAGTTTAATTAAATAAATATTAGTAAACAAGTGGTGGACTTGTCACTTGTACCATGTCCTCTATTTTGTAGTGCGTTTTTTATTTGTGAGATTATATTTATTTAGTTCAGTAGTAGGGATTAGGATTATTTCCTCTTCTCTTTCCATCATTTTCTATCCTCCTCTCTCACATTTTCTAATTTTGTTTTTCTCTTATCATAAAAAATTAATATAAGATGTTGACGTGGTTTAACCGTGACCGTTCAAATATGAGGGGATGAAAGGGGAGGGAAAAACAGAGGGAGGAGAATCCTACTCCTAGTAGCAGACATTCGAACTTAGCATTTGGTAATTGGTACGAGATCCATGTTAAATCTAGGACTTCACACGTTGCTTAGCACTAATCATTTGTTAACTTGACACAAAAATAACTGGTTTCGTATTAACTTGTTAACAAGTCGAGTCATTGTTGAGTCATCCGTTAAGAAATTGTTAACGAGTTAGGTCGTTATCAGATCACCTGTTAATAACCTAATAATATATCGTTTGTCAGATCTAGACATTAGGTATGATAATTTTTGTATCATTCGTTAACCCGACACAACCTGTTTACGAATCATGGTTGTTATTAGGTCACATGTTAAGAACTCATTACAATAGCGAGTTTGACACAACATAACCTATTAAAATAACAAATATGACACGAACACAACTTGTTTGTTAGATCTAATTGGGAGAGTTGGAATCATTGATTCATTTACTAGAGGGACAAAAAGAGAAACGTAGAATTGGTGGGAGAAATTTTTTGAAAGCTGCTAGACTCACCCCGTTGTCTTATTTCTCCACCCACGTTATATTTACACCCATTATAAAAAGTTAAAAAATTAAAAAATTATTTTCTCACCCACTATTATTCCTAAAATAACCCTATATATAATTAGAGATAAATTTCTCTTAAAAAAAGAATATAAACAAATAATATTACTCCCTTCTAAAAGCCAAAAAAAAAAAAATACTGTTTCCTTTCCAAATTCCAATTGGGGTGGGAATGAAGAATTATGGGTTTTCATTCTTTGCTTTTCCCCTTTTGCTTTCTTTTTCATATGCATTTTCCATTTTTGCCACATACGTTGGAGATTCTCTTACTTTGTCGCACATTTTTACTTTTTGGGTTCATTCTAGTTTTGTAAGTTCTTGGTTAATTTGTTCAAAGTGATATGTGAGCAATGGTTTCGAGCTTTTGGTCACACCTCCTCCTTCATGCCCTTCTTCTTCTCTCTCCTCTCCCCTCTATGTTTCTCACTCTAAAATACCAAAAACGAAATTAACCCACAAACCCCCAATGTTGTTGTTCCTCTACATGTAATCTCATCCTAAACCCTTTCTCTCTTCTCGATCTCCCCAAAACCATGTCTTTGGAATCTTCACTTCCTTCGATCCTAGCTGTCCGATCCTTGCCGGAGCCCAGCAGCAAGAACAACCCCTTTAGAACGATAACAAGGCATCGGCCCCGGCCCCCACGCCTTCTTTGTACAGGAGCAACCGCCCCTCCTACGCCTACACCCTACATTTCGCCGCTCGAATACAGCAGCAGTAGAACCACCCTGCAGAGAAACAGCGAGATGTTAGCAAAAAGGAATAGCAGCAGCAGCAACAGAGAGACGACGAGCGGTCGCCGCCACAATGCAGCAGCGCCAGCAAGATTGTGACGCCACTGGTGTCCCCCGCCCTTGCTATTGCCTCACTGGACCCTCCGCTCTATGTGGGAATTGGCTTCCGTAAACAAATTTACCCTAACTTAATGAAAACGAATTCTAGGAATTCTCATAGGAAAACGTGAAACAAATTGCACCCTAACCTAATGCAAATTCAAATAAAAAGTCACAAGCTATGCTTCAATTGTACGATGTCGACAAATCAAGATGACCCACATAAAATTATCTTTGACCTCTTCAACGGAAACATAATCATCTACTTCTTCTATAGAAACGTCATCTTCTAAGTTCATTCTTTTTACTTTCTCTGAATGATTTTGCTTTCTCTAAATGAAGGAGATGGGAATGATGAGTTAGGGTTTAAGGGAAACAAATTTTCTAAACATAGCATGAGAGTTATCATGCCTAAACTTTTCTTTTTCTTTTTTATAAATAAAAATAAAAAAGTAATGCAAAAGGAGGTAACTAAGGTCTTTATTAGTCATTTTACAAATGGACAAATTTGTAATTAAAAAATTCATAAAAAGGTGGGTGGGAATAACACCTCTCAATTTTAATTTTTTTTAATTTTTTTTTTTAAATCAGATGATGTTTAGGGTCGGAATTGGATCTGCTCTAGACCTTAGTGTTCGGAGTTAAAGATCAATCCATTTGGGCCGATGATTGGTGTGTAAAAGAAATCAGAGTTATTGGTTTATATGTGATGGGCCAAGAAAATGAGTTAATAGAAACTGTTGGATTCAATTTGTGCGGTCCAAATTAGTTGATCCTCATGCTCTGGACACTAAAGTCCGGAGCGGATCCAATTCCTTTAGGGTCGCCTATGGATGAGACCTTAAAAAAAACTGTGAAATTTAGTTTTGTATGAATTTATTTTATTACCCATGATTTTATATTGTGGTAAAAGACTAAATTGTCTTTTCACCATCTTTTAGTTGACAAAGATGGTTTTATTAATATGTAGTTCAGATTTATTACCATGTAGTTCAAATTTACGGATTCTATTACCATACATAGCAAATAACAGTTCCAAAAACTATAGTTGAGGAAATTAAATTACGTAATCAAATACAACATTCACTAACGATACCCTAGATTAGCAAAACCATCGAACCCTCAATCGTATAATTGAAGCATGAGCAAAGAAACAAAGAAGTAGCTAGTCAGCCATTACTTTCGAATTATTGGTGGGATAAGATTCAACTTAAATTAGTGATGAGTAAGAATTTAACATATCCACTAGGGATATGAAAACGAAAGTTTAGAGACACAAATCATAGTTGACTGGTCATGTAAATCTCATCTTCGCTGTTTTGGATGGAATTGAATGCGGACGCACAGCAGCACGGTGGCCAATTTTGAGTTTTGTGGTCGGACAAAGACATTTGAATTATTGGCTCCAATGGGAAGACATTTTCATCAACATAAAGCTCATGCATGTCTTGATATATAATAGGGGAAAATAATTAAATTTTTTTCTCAAAAGGGGACTAGTTGGTATCTTTGCCACGGCAACTCATCTTTCTGGAGGCCGAAAAAATTCACAGAGGCATTTTAACCTCTCTTGGCCACCCGTTGTGTGATTAACCAGCGTCAATAATCGAATTCAGGACGTGCCGTGTGAAATATGGGTCTGAAATGCTTTTCCAGCCACAATTGGCTTAAATTTAATTCTTCCCGCAAACTATTATACATAGAGAAATGTTTATACACACTTACTTTCACCATAAGCACAATTTTGTGTAGGGCGAGTAAATAAGGTGTGGAAATCATTTTCTTCTGAATTTGGGAGATATCAAACGGAGCTAACGGACATAAGAAACATAGAAATACCAACCAGACCATATCTGCTTTTGCGCCATCACAGTCTCAAATTAATCAATGGACCTAGACACATTACTCCAGTATTAACCAAAGATGCAACGTTACGAGTCATATGATCATCATAATTATAAGGAATTTGTGATAAGCACGTAATTAAAGTATGGATAAGCTTGGACCAATGCCAATATGCCATTGCCACCACCAACATATCATGTGAACCAGAATTTGCTACACGTTGTTATCTCAAAATCCATGACATGAAAAAACAAGACTAAATGATGTCGTATCAAAGTTTAATAGTTAGTAATGCACCTCTAGGCGTGGGTGGATGTATATTGGATCAAGGTGGTCTCAAGACTACATTGAGTTTGAAAAATATATATGTGAAGGTTTTTTGAGTATTTTTTGAATGTTTGGTACAAGTCTTTTTTGTGATCAACAAGTGTTTGAGGTAATGCATGCTAGCATATCTTGACAGGTTGCGTTGACAGCAGTCGACATATTCTCTCGATATCACTCATTAGATTGTTTCGGCATATGTCGATATTTATTGACATATACCCAATATAGTGTTGCTGACAACAATAACTTACTAAATGTTCAACGAAACGCCTCACTGATTTTTTTTTGCGTGCTTCCCGCTCTGTTTGTATTTAAAAAACTAGAACATTTAACAGTGAGATCCCAAGCATTGCAAAAGCATGTAGGAGGAATTTGCAAAATCCTACTTGGGGGTATCATCTACAAAGCACTCACACATGCTTTTGCATTGCTCATAGAGGGTTTCTCAAATTCCCTCTATATCACATTTTTGTGATCCATTTCTTCATAACTTGACATCGATTCCTTAGGTCTTGTAAATCCTCGTCCAAACATACCCTAGGTCTAAGAAAAGGGCATATTAATTAATATGGGATACAACTGACTTTTAAATAAATATATTTGGGTTAATTTTATATTTTTCTCGGAACTTTTTTACTTTAATCCTTCAAAGAATCAAAGTTATTGAACTTTTGAAAGTGTGTTTAACGAGGGTAAAAGTCACATTAAATTTCCTTATTGCATGGTAGACTCTGGGGTGTAAAGTGGCACGAAAATGTCAGCCTTATTGAATTTCCCCGACCGCTTTCAACTTTTGTATATGGTGTCATTGTTGTCGTCGTTTAATGTATAGTGTACCACTGTTTATACGTGAGGTGGAGATCGAACGATGTGAAGTTATATTCGTACCTAAAAGCTTTGTACAATCGTATATCATGTGTTAGACGTGGTTTGAAAATGTTTTTAAAATGACTTAAAAATGTTTTGATGAAAATGCTTTTAAAACCAATTCTCAGTAAAAATACAAGTGAGTTCTGGAAAAAAGCTCGAAGTGCTTCCTGTAAGAAATACATTACTGGTACTTCTTCCAAAATACACTTCAAGTGCTTTTAAAATCCATAAACGATTTCATTAATTTTAAAAGTACTTCTACAAAATCCCAACCCTACTTCTTTAGTGGGGTAATTTTACTTAGCCTTGGGCTTTTTGGATGCTTTATTGGGGACTAGGCTTTATTTCGGCCTGCCATGCCTTTGCTGGCTTCCTTGTTAGGCCTTTCTTCTTGGGTTCCTTTCGTATTATACTTTTTGATACAAAGTGGTTTTGTACCAGAACCGAGCACAGAACCTCAGGTGCATGCATCGAACGTAGAATCTCCGGTACAACCGAACATAGAACCTCGATTACAGTTGCAAATGGCCGTAGTCGTTCGAACTGTATTGTATGTATGTATAGAATACTGCTAGATGAATTAAGCTAAATCAAAAAGGGAAAGAGTTGCCTCCCAGTAGTGACCATTTACAACTGCACTTTTAGGCGAATAAGACAATTCCATTCCATTAATTTGGAGTAAACGCATCGCCGCTGATCTTTCTTTTCATACTAATATGCAGCGAGAGGAATTACAAACATAGCATTCATTACATCTGACTTTGAACTATATACCAACTACCCTTTCCATTTTCTAATCTGAAACTGCACCGGAATCATTCGACACACGTGTTGGACGACACCACACAATGAAGTTTATGTTGTTACATCTTTCTTTGGTCCGGTCCACAATTATATCAAACCTAAGGACATATTTATGAGACTTTTGAACCCTCTGCTGGTGCTTTTACCCCCGAAACCATCATGTTCTATTTCATTTCACCTTGGAAGATATGAGCCATCAGCAGTTGAAAAGTCCATCCAGGTGTTCTAACAATCCGCCCATGGAATACTGAAGTCTACCCTTAACACGATACTAGATCTTCAGCTCTCTCACCTGAAAAACACAATTGCAAAATCGTTGTAAGATTAACGCTGATCTTTTCTTTATGAAATTTATACGCCATTACAAGCTAACATAAAGGTTAAAAACCAGATACACAGAATTACCCAAAAAAAGGGAAATACAGATATTAGCAACTGCCGCTAAAGGTAAACTCAAACATGATCAGGGAAAAGCTATAGCTAGGAAAAGCACTATCATGAAGTGTGTCCAATCATCCATATAATTGCTCAACAAGAAGATTATCGTAAATCAAGCCAAAAGCGTAATATGTGATGCATTTTAGGGGCAATCACGCCTTTTCCTTTCTGTATCTTTGGCAATCACAGAAAATTATGTAACAATGTTTGTAGGTCACAAAGTTGCCAATGCAAGTCATTACAAATCAAAGAAAAATGCTTCTTAGAATTTAGAATTGTCCACACTAGAAAATGGGCAATTTCAGTGCAGTCTAATTGGCAAGAAACCATAAAAAAACCATTACATGGTGTTCCTACAGCACATTTCGAATTCATGTTGTCAGCGCAGTATTTTGTTAATAATGATGCATTGAGTTAAGTATGGATAACTACCCAACCTTTTGGGGTGATTCCAAATTAGTCTCAACCTTTTAAAACATTCCAAATAACTACCTAACATTTTGAAAATTTGACATGTTGGATCACCGGCATTAAGTGATGACTTTACCAACATTAAGTGATGACGTTACTAGCATTAAATGATGAGGTGGACAGATGATACAGTTGATTTTCACTAAGTGCTGTCTTTGGAGCTCTAATTCCTCAAATCGACCCCTTTTAACAAAGTTAGACCGTAAATTTGCTTGGCTAAAATGCGTCGATTTGGAGATTCAAAGCTCCATAGATGACTTGAGAGTTAAACAGGCTTTAATATTTGTCCAAGTCATCAGTTAATTCAAAACGTTAGGCAGTCATTTGGAGTGTTTTAAAAGATTAGGATTTAGGCACCAATTTGGAATCACCCCTAAAGGTTGGGTAGTTATCTTGACTTAACCCACTCACTTTTGACATTATTATTTTAGGGCCGCAAGAAAGTATAAAAGGCATTTTCTAGTGTGAAGGAAGAAATAATGAATGAAAAAGCAAATAAAAACTAGAATATCTGAGTTTGATGCTAATATGCCCTGTTCAAACATTACCGTTCAAAAAAACTTATCAGAAAACACGAACACCCATCAAATTTATCAAGAAACACCACCAAATTGAATTTTTCTGACCAAATCTCTCATTGCTATGTGAGAATACTTACCATGCATGCACTTAATGAAAAAATCCAACTCAGGAAAGCAAATTGTGCCTTGAACTAGAGGAGATGGCTGCTGGTATACGAAAAATGAAAAATGGTGGTGATCAGGATCATTTCTTGGCTTCACCATCTCAACTATTCTCATGCACCCTTCTCTATCATAACATGAAAGTGCATTTTCCCCAGCTACAGTCAATCCTCGATCCCAGGCTAAATTTAAAACCTGTAGAAACAAATGAGAATCTAGCATCACACAAATTGATTACAGACAAACATATCCACATAATCAAACATTATATTGAAAAACTGCCTACTTTAAAACTTAATATGTGCCTTTCAATTTTTCAAACACCAGGAAACTCTAGGGGTAATACTTAGAAACTGAAGATCAAGTAAAATGTGAATTAGACAGGTTGGTTTCCAATAATTTATGAAGGAGATTCTCATATTCTTACGATTCAATTAGACGTTACATCTAAAAACATACGTTTTGTGGTTGACACTATAACAGTTAAAGAGCCCAAAGAGAAGGGATATCAGCAAGGGCCTTTACCTGCCAACTCAAACCTTCCGGATCAGCCAGTGCTTCATTATCCTGAATAGAAATATGCGGACCTGAGCAAACAAACTTCACCGTTGCTAAATGTTTCTTCAGAACTTCAAGAACGGGAGAGTACCCATCCTGGTTTGTTGGGTTATAGTACCCAGAAGTTAGCTCCGCTGCATGGCTAGTAGTCTTATACCACCAAAAAACTGAAGGAACCTACCCATTGGCATATTTTAATTAATTTTTCATTATGTACCAAGTTCACCATAGAGCACTTTAAGAAAAACATCACAACCATGCACCCCTTGATTCAGTTCTAGGTACACATGATTATACGTAATAATAAGGTTAATGAACATCAGACAATTTAAATATAACCAATCACTATACTACTTCCAGGTTTGATGCTGGGATTTCTCAATGTAACTAATCTTTATGGCCATTTCTAGGTGGGACGCTAGTGTAGGACTACACTGAACATAACAAATCTGTAAACCATTTAGGGTGCGTTTGTTGCACCAGACTATTTCGGACTAGACTAACTTTCGAGACTAAGCTAGACTTGCTTAGACTAGACTAAGCTGGACTGATTTAGTGAAGCATTTGGTGCAGTATCGGATTAACAAGCAGCATAACTAACAAACTCTAAAATTATATTATTTTAATGCATATCTAGAATTTTTTATAATTAATTATTCTTTTTTTTTTCCTTCTAGAAACCCTTTTTCTAGAATGCTCCATCTTCTCTGCCTCTCAACTCCCCTTTTTTCTACATCCGTAACCTCAATCCTCTCTGCCTCTTGATTGTTTCCTTCATCAAGCTTGGCCTGAACATCTGTTGCTTTCATGGAATCCGTTTGCAAAAAAATCAACCAACGAAACACCTTTCAAAATCCCATTTCCTTTCATGCAATTCCCCAGTTCTTACTAATTGCCATTCCATTTTCTTTTGTTTCCTTCTCTCAATTTTCTCACCATCCAAACAACTTTCAAAATCCCCAATTCCAAATAATTGCTCACCTTGTCTGGCATATCGGATTCAGATCATGGTCCGCTGAAAACGACAAAGTCGGAAATTGAATTCCAGCAACGGAACGGGACTGGTGGGGGAAGAATCAGTAGAAGCGGGGTGGTTGGTAAGTGAGAAAATTAAGGGCGTTTCTGAGAGAGAGAGAGCGATGTGGGTGTGTGCGAGATCTGAGATGCCAAAAGACCCAGATGGTGGAAGACCCCAAATCACCGACCCAGATGACAAAAAATCCTTATTTCCGAGGATTGAGATCTTGTAAGTTCGAACGAGGCACAAGGTTTGGACGAGCCAAACGAAGCAGCGCGGGGGTCTTAGCAGTCCTGGGATATTTGGGGGGTCTGGCTAAGGACTTTTAGTGAGAGAGTCAGACTTAATCCCATTAAACCTAATCCTTCAGCCTAACAAACATGGGACTACAATAATAGCTAGTCCAGTCCAGTCCAGTCCAAGGAGAGTTAGTGAGCCCAAACAAACGCACCCTTATAAGACTAAAGGAATGATTTAACAAATCCTAATCATGCATAATCTGCATTTTATACCTAACATCATGTAGACCGACAGAAACCACAGAGTTTTTTAAGGAATCATGAACCAAATGTTCAAAGACTTCGACACATGTGTGCTTGCGATGAAACTGAAAGTGAAAGATTATCCTTATCCAACAGTTAAAAACCCGACTTTCCACAACATCATAAAATATGGTTTAAAGGTAAAATTTCAGCCCTTCAAGTTCTATCGTTTACATATCACTCTTTGTTTTTTTGGTTTCAGTGTCCTGTGCTGGTCATAATCACATTCAAAGGAAGAGGAAGACGAATTCATTGTCCCATGAATGCATAACAAAATTATGGATTTTCTTTGGAACATAGATGGTGTCACAGAAGGATTACTTCATTTCACTGGATGTTATACAGAAACAGAAGGAATCAAAGTTTCTTGTAGTGATCAATATGTTATCCAACTTATTTACTTCTCTCTCGGAAGTTGATCGTTGAATTAGAAATTAGAAAATTTACAACAGATTTTACATTCTATCAACCCTTCCTTTCCACTTATAAATTCTAACACAAAATTGGGGTCATAATGGAGTGCATATTCCTTTATAACCAATCAACTCCGCCCTATTAAACACTAAAACAAAGGAACCACAATGGTCCTGCCTATTTTTCCTTTTGATCTAAACGCACTGTTAGTATAACATTGCTAATCAGAGGAGCAAAACCAGAAGAAAAAAGAAAGTTAGAAAGACGAGAAGTGAAGAGAACATAACACCATCTAGCACAGACAGTAAAGGGTGGGGCATAGACCAGATACATACCTTGACAATTAATTTGGTTTCATCAAAGGCAAGGCTTGCAAGAGACAGTACACTATCCGCATGATCAATTAACGACTGTGCATACCAATGAAGGAAAAAGCGTCCATAATAACTATCATAATCACCACGTTCACAGAAAAAGCCAGTTTCATGTGGCCGAGAATTGTATTCCCCAGCATTCTCAGGTCCCCTGGCCCAGAATGAGTGCCCACGCAATTTAGCAGCTCTCTGCAGACTCTCTTGTAAATATTTATCATAACACTGCAAAGAAGTGATCAAATGTTATTCAGCACAATTGCAATGCGAGTCTACAATTTGAAGGAGCATGAAGGAGCAATCTTCTTCAAGAACCAACGGTAAATAAATGCCACAAACTGTCTAAAAACATCGCCACTACAATATATGCAAAGAGGGAAATAGTTCGAGAAAAGAGAGAGTACTTTCAAATAATTATTTCTTTATCTCATCTATTTTAACCTGAAGAATATGGGGACAGAAAGACTCTAAATGGATATACAATTAGCTCCTCCAAGAAAAGAGACAAATGGATGGCATGGTTTAGATTTAATGGATACCTGAAACTCACCGATACCAGGATACCTCCACCCCATCCTTTCTGAAAAGGAAGGATACTTGAGCTCCCCAGATGCTCCAAGTCCAATTTCCACAGCAGAAATGAGACCCTCAGCAAACAAGTCGTCAAACTCAGTACGAAAACTTCTCATAAAATCAAAATAGACCTGCATAAAGAAACCAATTGAACAACACAGACAAAAGGTAAAGAAGTTTCAACTTAAAACAAGGCCAGACAGAACAGGGATAAATATATATATATATATATATATATATATATATATATACAGACAATTGAACAACACAGACAAAAGGTAAAGAAATTTCAACTTAAAACAAGGCCAGACAGAACAGGGATAAAAAAAATACACACACACACACACACACACACACACACACACACACACACACATATATCAATTCACCATAAAAGAAGAAATGGTACAGAGGCACATAGTGGAGGACATAATATATGATGAAGTAAATCAAAACAAAATGTGGATGGAATAGTTTAATGTTCCAAGCTAAAAGGCAGCTCAACATTCTGTACATATTTTCATACCTCGACACCAGTTCTTCCTTGTAAAACTCTTTCTTTATCAATCCCCAGAGATAGACATTCAGTGTTCCTCCTTCCTTCTCGATCTGTAAAGAATATGTCTGGGTTTTTCTTACCAATCTCTAAGATCCATTGTGGAAGAGGGATGAGGGCGTCACCAGAGTCACTTCTTCCATACTCATGAAATGCCATTACAACCTTCAAAAGAATGATTTCAGAAACTACTCGTCAACAGAATGTCAGATGCTCTAATATAGCATATGAAGTGTTAAAAAAAAAAATTCTTAAAGTTACAAGATTAGAATGTAACAATAATGCATCTTAACAAAATACATTCTCCCTTGTTTGACACCACAGTAGATTGCGTAGGAAGACATAAAACTAAATGGTACAAGTAGCGATGCATTTTCTACCACTCAATGTGTTCAAGAAAACTTGAGACAGCAATAAATAAATTCATAAGGAAAGGCACTGAAAATAAAAAATATTTTCGTAGTTCTAGCCATAGCTTCATTAAGCTTAATTCAATCGTTTTTTATTCATAAAATTGTGCTTTCCTAAGCTTACTAATTTGAAATGTCTTGAACTCATAATCTAGCAGATACTATAGTTCTACATATGTCCTTAGAGCATCTCCAAATTCCAATGGAGTAGGCAAACTCATTTTAATGAGCCACGTAGGCAAAACCTAGCTCCAACGGTATAGGCTATAAAATGGGTAACATAAGTCAGGTAGAGGTACCTGCAATTTGAGCTTGAACTCCCGGACGATGTTAAAAAGAGCTCTGTAACCAGACCAGACATATTTCTGGGGGCTCCAGCCTTCGACAATCCCCCACCAACAATCCACAACAACACCATCTATATTCAGAGATTGCACATGAGCTAGCTCCTGTCTCAATCCTTCAGGATCAACCAACTGACAGTAACTGTTGATGAACCCAGTCTGCAAAACAAGCTCCAAGAATTGTATCACTTAAAAAACCAAATTTTACCAAAATATGAAAATACAGGGAACATGGGTTTCTCTTAGAATCAGACAATAAGCAACGAAAACAAAATGCAAAGCGAAAAAGAGACTGAAAATTTGGCTCACGGCAAGGGCAGCATAGAGAGGAACATAAGCCAAGGCAGTGGTGGGAATGCCATGGTCCCCGGAACTGATGGAATTGGAAAGGTGACGCATGAGCTGATCACCAGCCTCCATTTCCAAGCATTCAACGGAGTTGTTGGTGGCGGCAGTGACCGTGGCGGTGGCTGTGGCTGTGGTGTCTCTCTCTGCAATTACTACAGAATCAAGGGATGCCGGTGACAAGCTCTCATCAATTCTCGCCATTGATGATGGGTTCGTTGCTTTTACTCCTGATGAAACTGGGCTCTCCACCGACCTCATCCCCATGGGGTTCTGGTACGCCGCTGCCTGTCACCATTTTCTACAAACTTTGAGTCCTTTAAATTGACCCTAATTCCGAAAATAAAAAAATGAATTACTTAGAAATGGGATGTACGGACCATTTGAGAGGGAGGAGGAGTGTGGCGGTAAGTGGTGCCATCGGGCTCGACGACCCAGCCAGCCTCACGTGCGAGGGCTGCGAGCACATCGTTCATGTCCGCACGCGCAGGCAGCGGAAAGTTACCGTACTGGCGGAGGCCGGCGAGCATCCGGCTAGTGATGGATCGACGGAGGCGTTCTCGAAGCTTGGTGCGCTCCTTCTCCTTCTCCCTCTCCCTCTTGCCCTTGTTAGTGGTGGGGGTGGAGGAGGGACTGGTGGGACCCGCTGAGCCAGCCGCAGTAGCGGCGAAGCCACGGGGACGGCGGGGCTGGGGCTGGGGCTGAGGGTGGGATTGTTGGGGTTGGATAGGATGGGACGAATGGTGGGGGTGAGGGAGGTAATCGGAGCTGTGGTCGCTTTGTGGGTCCAGATCGTGGCGGAGACTGTCGTCGTCGTTCATGTTTTTGAGAGGTGAAGGCCGGAAAAGGGCATATAATTTGAATGTGCACTTCTCAACGCTAAAAGTTATGTTCGCTGCTCAGTCGCTGATCCAGCTTCTTCGTAATGTGCTTTTCTCCGAATTAACTCTCTTTTCACTCGAAGTGCTTCCATGTGTTTGTGCTTCTTGAACTCCTTCGAAGTTATTTTTCTAAAATTAATTTATATTTTTACTAAGAATTAACTTCAAAAATCACTTAAAGTATTTTTATAAGAATCATTAAATTTGTGTTTATTGCATGAAGCACAGTACTTTTGAGCTTCAAAATATTTACTTTAAAAGTGTTTTCAGTCATTTAAAAATAATTTTCAAACGGCCTTTAATAATGTGATCTTTTTTTTTTTTTTTTTTGAAAAAATAGGTGAATTTCACTTTCGAAATATGGTTGCAGATATAATTAGCATTTTTGCAATAGGATAATACTTGCATTCCTCTTTGGGGATGAGCTCATTCCACATTGAGAATAACACACCTTAATCGTAAATATTTGGTAATCAAAATCATTCAATTTTTTAATCTCATTTGAAGATCACTCATACAGAAAATCATTTGTAATCGGAGATCATTCCACATTGAGAATAACATACTTGCATTCCTCTTGGAGATCATTAGTCATACAAATGTATACAACAAATTGACGGTGTAGATACCAAGTAACACATTCATGATAAACCGTCCATTTATCTGATGTTTTTGGATGATTAAATGATCTCTAGTTTTACTAATTTTTTGTAAGGGCTATCCTCGATGAAAATTGATAAATTGAACGGTTCCGATCTTTGATTTTATTCAGTCAAGATACCTTATTCGCAAATGAAAAGGCATGCGCATCTCTCACACAGAGGGATGCTATATTTTTAAGGTGAGAACCTAATGCTTTTCGAACGTCATTTTCTCATAATTCGAACATAAAATTTCGCACTTATAGGTTAACATATATAAACTTGATTGTCCCTCATCTCCTTTTTTGTATTGTCTTCACCCATCTCCCTTATTCTTTTCCCAACATAACCATTTCAACTGAACAAGGAAAAAAATGATGGTCGAAAAATTCAATGTCCTTCACGCTTCACCCTTCTCTAACCTAAACCTAATCTGCCTTCACTATTCTTTTTCTTCATTTTGAAATGTCAAAACGTCCAACACCCTAATTTCAACTAAAGACAACACAACCAAATTGTACCTAACCCCGATATATGGAGTGAATTTGAGTTTTATGGGATGTGTTGCTAAAGGTTTTGGGTCACCGAAGTGGGATCAAGTCTAGGTAAACAAGATTGTCACAATATTACACGTCCAAGTATCGTTTTATGTGGATGCAAATTGAGGTCTTAGTAACGTTTATGTGGATGCAAATTGATGTCTTTGAGACCATGATTTTTTAGTTTCCTAACACGTGGTGCACAAGACAACCCAAAGGGCCATTGTATTCCAGAGTGACTTATGTGATATGAATTAGGTCTTCTGGATTGGGTTGTCGGAGCAAGGCATTTTGATAGGCTCCAAATTGGTAAGGGAGATTTGTCTCTTCAAGGAAGACTTGCTTGTCATCCAAGAAAGGGAAACCTAATCAAACCTTGATTAGGTATGCATCCTCAAATATCTTGGGAATCCTTGTTATGATAAGATTAGCATGTGTCTCATGCAATCATTATTCTAGGAGGAAAATTGTAACAACCCGTCCTAAAATAATTTTACAGACTTTGGAATAGAGGGCAATTTGGTAATTTCAGCTAAGTTGGAAGATATTTTTAAAATGGTTGCTTTATGGGCCTTATTTTGTGTGCCTTGTGGGACCCACTTGGGGATTTTTGTCACATCCCAAACTAACTCTGTTGTAGCATGATATTGTCTGCTTTGAGCTTACCATTCCCTCACGGTTTTGTTTATGGGAACTCACGAGCAACTTCCCAGTGGGTCACCACCCATCATGGGATTGCTCTAATCCAAACTCGCTTAACTAAGGAGTTTTGATGAACTCCGAAGCCAGTGAGCTCCCAAAAAAGCCTCGTGCTATAGGGAGGGGAGCATGTACATATAAGGCACATCACGCCCTCTCTGTTGGTTAATGTGGGATCTCATAATCCACCTCACTTAAGGGGAACCTGGTGTCCTCACCGGCACATCTGTTGAACGACAGAGTGGCTTTGATACCATTTTGTCATATCCCAGGCTCGACTCCACCGTAGCACGATATCGTCCGCTTTGGGCCCCAGTCACACCCTTATGGTTTTGTTTTGGGAAACTCACACAAGAATTTCCTAGTAGGTCATCCATCCTAAGAATACTCTTGCTCGAACTCACTTAACTTCGGAGTTATGATGGAACCCGAAGCCATTGAGTCCCCAAAAGGCCTCGTGCTATAGGGAGGGGAACATGTATATATAAGGCACATCACCCCCTCTTTGTTGGTCTTAAGCGAGTTCGGGCGAAAGTAATCCTAGGATGGGTGACCCACTGGGAAGTTGCTCGTGAGTTCCCATAAACAAAACCGTGAGGGAATGGTAAGCCTAAAACACACAATATCGTGCTACTACAGAGCCGGTCTGGGATGTGACAATTTTGATTCGCTTATCCTTTCCTACCCATGACCCCCTCCCCTTTTTTCTGATTTTATAACACTTTCTCTCACAACTCCCTCACTTCTCGCCCCTCTCATTCTCTCTATAAAAACCGGCCCTCACTACAAGCAACAACAATGACAACACTCCCACCATCGCCCAAACCAAAAGCACCACAAGCTTCATCTCATCCTCGTGAGCCTAGAACACCCAAACTAACCTTGAACTTCCTTTGGGATCACTTGATTTCGTTGAGTATTGAAGAAGTTATGAACGCTTAAAATTTACCCATTTTCCGGTGAGCACCGCCACTTTTGAGGCGTTTTTCGGCCAATCCACAACGAGTTAGCCATAGTGCAAGGTACCATTTTCTTCATCTCATTGAGTACTACAACTTTGATTTTTGAATCACTCGATTTGGTTGAGTATCGATGAAGTTATGAGCATTGAAGTTGTGCCCATAAACCGGCCAAACCTTGGCCTGAAGCCCAGATCCAAGATCCAATCTTGCAGCCGGCCTAACCTAGACCCTTTGGGCCAAGCTACTAAGCCCAAACCTATAATTATGACCCAATTACCCAGCCCAAGTGTAAACCCATTAAGCCTATGACTTTGATCGTTGACCTGTCAACGTTGACTTTAGGTTGACTTTTTCGTGTTTCGATCGAAAACCCTCCTAGACTAATTTCAGCATCTTGATTCCAAATTCATGCTTCGTTTTCCCAAATTCAATCGTTTGAATAGAGTTTTATTAATTGGTACCATTTACGTACATATGTGCGTTTGTTAGTGGTGTTTCCGTTCTTCCCATTTCGCACGGCTCTTCGACGACGGAGTATCTATGAGTAGATCCCTTCTAAATTGCATATTTTACTATTAGAAATGCATACATGAAAAACATGATTTTATGTCTACGTTTTATGAGTAAATTGGTTTCACGCTTTTATGAATTATCATGCTTTATCGACTTTATGTTCATTGTGGTATATATGATTGATGACTATATACATACTTGTTCACATAGCTTTATGATATGACGTTTTAGCTACTGAACTCCAATTAAGATAGATATATATATTAGAAATATTATGTACTTACTTAGTGGTTTTTTATATGATTTGCCTACAGACGAATATCATGCCTATGGGTGTATGTTACTGCCTACGGGTTAATGGTCCTGCCTACGGGCGATTGATACTACCTACGGGCGAATGATACATTTATATTGGCTTCGGCTGGGAGATGTAGTGCCTTCGGGCGAATGAAGATATTTGTTTATATATATACCCTGTACTACTACTACTAAGCACATTATATATGATATATGTTTTATGAAAGGTTTTATGGCATGCTAAGGTTTTCGGAAAAACCTTTTACTTATAATGCTATACAAGTTTTATAAACCTGGGGGTTAGTACGTTAAAGATTAATTATTTTAGTATTACTTATATATCAACTTGGTCCACTCATGATTTGTTTTGCACCCCCTCAGGACTTAGATTCGAGGTGTACAATCTCGGCGTCAAGGCACTCCCGCATCGCCATCTTCAAGTCCTTTCGGTGTAGAACCCATCTCTTTGTTCATTCAAATTTATATTATTCATTTTTAGTGTCTCAGATTAGTTATATGCTCTGAATACGTCCCTCAATTACGTATTCATTATAATTAAATTTACAAGTTTTATTTATGTCGGTTAATTGTTTCTAGTTCTCATGCATCCTAATATGGCTTCGTCACTTTCGGGTGTCGCCTAGCACGTGCCTACCTTGATGTTTGGTGAATATCAAGGTCCGGCGTGTCAAAAATAAATCTCTCCCTATGTTCCCTCTAGCATTCCTTCAATTATTCATAGATTACTATCCTTACAAGGACTATTCTCTTATTAGTATAAGTATAAATACACCTTTTAGGGTTATCACCAAAGGTACGAGATACATACGCTCTCAAGTCTACTATTTGAATTCTAGACATTTATATTGACTTGATCATTAGAGAGTCCTTTAGTGGACCTTTTATTGATGAATAATGCTAGGAACACTCAATTTAGAGACTAAATTTTGGAGACTAAAGGAGATGGAAGTTGATGATTGATTTATTACTTAAGCATTGATAAAGGTGCTTATTTCTATTGGTGATACATCATTTAGTTTGCAATTTTAGTCTTCAAATTTAGTCTCCCTATCATTACTCTTTATTGATTGATTGATTAGTTAAAGATTGTGAGTGTTAAGAATTTACAAGTTTTGAGAATTGAGTTCCAAATCATAATTCCTAATAAGTGAAATCTAAAGAATTTAAAGTGTTTAATTTGGTAGCAAGTGACCATTTACCATAGTGATGGAAATGAGTTGAGCTTTTGCATGACAGTGTGAGTTTGAATCCTATCGGTGGCTAATCAAACATCTAATCTAACAAAATCTATCGTTTGTAAATAAAAAAAAAATGTTTAATTTGGTTCAATTAATCGAGAATAGCAAGAGAAAAATTGTGTATTGAATATTTACATCATCTCTTTCCATTTGCTATTATTTAGTTTTGTATGCCTATTGGCCAAATATGTTTATCTTGTGGTTTATAAGGCCTTTCTCGATAGACTACAAAATTGAGTATGATACTAATTATAGAGGTATTAAATTTTTATAGTGAGCCAAAAAATATGAGATGAGTGTTATCATAATGATTCATATTTTTGAGTTAAGTATAACTCATGAATGTGATACACATACAATGACTACAAAAAAAAAAAACAAAGGATGATAAAGCGTCATAAATACTAAAAATTCATCACATAATGATTATTTGTGTCGAATTTCTTTGTCACAAGGCCCGTCACCCAAAGTGTGATGAAATTGTAATTCGCCACCTGTACTTTTGGATGCATGACGTGATTCCTCACGTATTCTCAAGCTCAAATGCTAATTCTAAGTTAGTTTACGATGACCTAGGCGTCACAAATCCTAAAATTATGTGATGAATGCTTATATTCACTACTCTTTTGAATTTTTATTCATTTATTTTTATCATTTATTCTCGTACTCTCTCTCTCACTTTTATAGTTTAGTCCCACAACATATTCTTAATATTATGAAGAAGATTCTTTTGTATTTAAATTTATTATGATAAAATTATTTAAATAATGAAAAGTGAGATTTGAATACAAAATTTTGAATGCATGAACGAATACTTTTAACAATCTAAATTACAAATCACTTGCCAATTAACTTATGATTTAGTAAATACCATCATGTGGCCTTAGAAATAAAATAACAAATTCTTTTGAAAGGAAATATGACATAATTTGTATATAATCAGGGCACTGGAGCAAACTGAATATAAGAAGCAAAATAAAAAAAATAATAAGCAAATTTAAAACTCACGTCTCTCTGTATTTGCCAAGAGTGTACTTTTCTAGGTCTGCACTACAGTTTCCTTAGGGCGGTGACTAGGTTTGACGACAGTGTTAGGGCATTGGACTGCGTTTCCATGGCCATATCATCTTCCCTCCCAAAATAATTACCGCACTCAAATCACAGGTTAAAATATCCCTCATGGGATTTTAGCTGTGGCGCCATTTTTTCAAAATTCCCCCGCCCTCCCTCCCCCTCTCTCTCTCCTCTCCCACCCACTGTTTTGTTTTGAAGTTTAAACTGAGGCACTGACCGACCCATCGTATCGGTACTTTCCACTCTCTCTCTCTCTCTCTCTCTCTCTCTCTCTCTCTCTCTCTCTCTCACCCCCATAACACCTTAATAACCGGGAGACATTTAAGGTTCCCATAAATAGGTTTCTTTGAGTTCTCCCACAAGCAAACAACACACTTTTTGCTTTCCTTTCCAGAGCCAGAGTAGAGAGAGAGTTGAGGATTTGGGTCTGTGATGGCGAGGGGAAGAGGGAGAGGCAGAGGGAGAGGAAGACCAAGAAGGGTGCCGGAAAATCATGGGTCCACCACCAGTGTCGAAAAGGATGGTGCTTTAGAGGCGGAGGAGGTGGGTTTGGAGAATCAGAGTGAAGGGTTGAAAAGGGAAGTGGCAGAGGTTGCTGCTGTAACTGAGAAGAAGAAGCGCGGTAGGAAAAGGAAGACTGATTTGGAGGCTGAGAAGGCCGCGGAAGGCGGCGACGGAGGTGCTTCTGTCGCCAAGGAGGAAGGGGAGGCGGAGGAGGAGGGGGTTTTGGGAAATCATAATGGAACACGAGGGGAAGAAGCTAAGGGAGTCGAATTGAATCAGAATGGAGCACAACGTCGAAGCAAGAGAAGCAGAAATATGGGGGTGGAGTATTTGGAGAAAGATGAGCAAGAAAGCGGGGACGAATGCAGACACAATGGCGGTGCTTCTGTGAAGAAGCGCGGCGGGAGAGGTCGGAAAAAGTTGAGATTTGTAGAGGGAAGGGGAAGAACTGTTGGTTTGGAAGAGAATGGTGTAGTTGATGAGTCGAAATCGGAGCGCAGAGGAGACAATGGAAATAGGGCCCCTAAAAAACGTGATAATGGGGATAGGGAGGATGCAGAAGATGAACAAGTGGGGCATTCTGATGACACCGATACGGGGAAAGAAGGTTTGCGAAAAAGCAAGAGAGCAGATTATTCAATTAGGGGCGTCAAGTATCCTATGAACCAGGGAGAAGGAAAAGTAAATAAGCAGTCCAAGAAAGTAAGAAATTTGTGCATTCTATGTTTATGTCATTTGTTGTCACTGTTGTGGTTTATAATGTAATTGTTGTTTTGGATTTTATCAGTTTGTTGAGGAGGTGTCGTTGATGTGCCATCAATGTCAGAGGAATGACAAAGGCCGGGTAGTTCGCTGCAAAGTGTGTAAGAGGAAGCGATTTTGTATTCCTTGCATACAGAACTGGTATGCATTTATCTGCTCTATATTTGTATTATTTCTGATCTACTAAAGATGCTGGGTTGTCTGAGTTCGTTTTGTCGAACTAGTCACCGTCTTTTGGAGTTTGTATGAGTAGAATGCAGTCAATGATGTTTGATTTGATTTCTAAAGGACAAAGGGGTTATAGTTTACATCTTAATTGATTGGTGATGGAATAATGTTTTCATTGCAAAAATAGTTATATAAGGCGAGTTTCAGAATAAACTTTTCTGTTAATATATTTATTTTTCTGTAATAAACATGAAGATCTGTTAACATGGGTTTTAAAATTGTATTTTAATGGATGAAACCTGGGGTGCATTTGGATTGGATCTGGAATTAGGGGTTTACGGGTATGTCTGGTTGTAAATCTCTAATTATTTTGAACTGAAATGCTAGCTTTCTCTTTGCATTAGTTTTTTCTTACTATTTATTGTGTTTTTTTGTGTTGTATAGGTACCCTTGTACATCAGAGGATGCCATTGCTGAATCTTGTCCAGTATGCCGAAAAAATTGCAATTGCAAAGCATGCTTGCGCTTAGATTATCAGTCTGAGAAGGTCAGCTACCTCTCCTTGTGCAAAGCTCCTGAGTTTTGGCTTTTTCAGTTGTTCAGTTTCATACACAAGTGAAGTTTTTATAAAATGTTTTGGTTTTTAATGCAGGATGTTTACCCTGAATTTGAAGTTACCAAGGAGGAGAAAGTTGAGCACTCTAAGTATTTGATCCATACTTTGCTTCCATTTTTGAAAAGACTTAATGCTGAACAAGTGACGGAGATGGAGATGGAGGCTACAAGACAAGGTATTTTCTTTCTGGTGCTTATTAGAGGAATAACTCTTGTTTCTAATCATCTTTTGTTATGATTTTAAGGCGAATAGTTTAAACTTACATTGTAGTCGTTAAAATATGTGTGCATACATGAATACAATCTGTTGTGCGCGCGTGTGTGTGTGTTTTTTTTTGTGGGGTGGGGGGCTGGTTAGAAGATGAGCTCACACGGATACAAAAGTTATATCTTTTATTGGGCCAAGATAGGTAGTCTGCAGATAATGTTGCCACACATTCAAAAGAGAGACTTATTACTCTCAATAGTTTGCAATCATTTATGAAATCAGGGATATTGGATGTTATTGCTGTCCTTGGCTGGGATTGTTTCTCATTGATGCCTGCGATTAGAAGTAATCACTGTCTCACTCATCCCATCTGAGACCTACCACACAATATTAATGGAACTTCTATTATTGTTTTAATTTGATCTTGGATGTTCTTTGGGACAGGGATATCCCCTTTGGAGCTAAAGACAGAAAAATCAGATGTAGATCCTGATGAGCGTGTGTTTTGGTAGAATCTTTACCAGGAACATATTACTGTGTTGCATATATTCTGTAGTTTTTTCACTCATTTGATAGTAACTTTGTTGTTTATTTTTCCTTTGTCAGCAACAACTGCAAAACTTCTATCTTTGACTTTCACAGAAGCTGTCCTGGATGTTCATATGACCTCTGCCTTATCTGTTGTGGGGAGATTCGAGATGGACGCTTGAAGGGAGGTGGGGAAGAAGTGATTATGGAATATGTGAGTCGAGGCCTAGACTATTTGCATGGGGGGGAGGGAAAAGTGAAACTGCCTTTGGAAGCTTGCCCAAAGTCTTCTGTTGGATCAACATTTGAGTGGAAACCAAATGACAATGGAAGTATTCCTTGTCCTCCGAAGGACATGGGTGGTTGTGGTGATGGTATATTAGAATTGAGATGTGTGTTTCCCGAAAATCACCTTATGGAGTTGGTAAAGAAAGCAGAAGAGATAGATGAAACTTACAAACTTATGAATGCAAGTGAAACTGCTGCAGGGATGTGTTCATGTCTCAAATCTGTTGATGATGTTAACTCAAGCACTAAAATAAGGATAGCGGCTTCTAGAGATGCTTCGGATGATAACTACTTGTACTGTCCAAGGGCTGTAGATATCCAGCATGAGGATCTGAAGCATTTCCAGTGCCATTGGGTTAAGGGTGAGCCTGTAATTGTGAGCAATGTGCTCGAAACTACTTTAGGCTTAAGCTGGGAGCCATTCGTCATGTGGCGGGCTTGTCGTCAAATGCAACATATAAAGCATGGTCAACATTTGGATGTCAAGACTATCGACTGCTTGGATTGGTGTGAGGTTAGTTGTTCTTTGACTTTAAAAGTATAAATTTTATGGGGATTTTTTCATTACTTATTTCCTGCCTGAACGAGCAAGGATAGACATCTTACTGGTCAAGGGTCTAAAGTCTACCACAATTTCTTAGAATACGTTTTGCGTTGCCTATGGTTCATGAGTTTCAACCTTCAAGTATTTTTTGTTACTTATACATTCTGAACAGGAAATAGTGTTGGTCAGATGGTTTGAAAATTATGAACACCATTCTAGCATGGTCTCAGAAAATCTTGTTCTCTTCTCAAATGAATTTAATGTTCTCCGTTTGATGTTAAACAACTCATTTATAAACTTATCTACCCAAGAAAACAAACCATGTATGAAATAATTATCATCTGAAATTGTGAGAAATGGAGATTAAAAATGGTGTCTTCCCTAAATGAAAATGCTAATTAACTAAATGATTAGGTAGGGGATCTAAATGTGTTCCTTTAGTTATAATTCTTCAGAAAAACTTCCATTCAGATCTTCTTAATCAGTTTTTAAAGCGGTGCCTGATGTGGTGTTACTTTTTATATGTATTGATTCAACTAATTACCATCTCGTAAAGTTGACCTCGAATCTGGATCTATATTCTTTATTGAGTTTCAAGTGTCGTCAAACATAGGAGTTGAATGAGTTTTCTTCCTCCATTGCATTTTAAACAGAGGAATTTGTTAATTTAGCTGTGGAGAAATATAATATATATTTTAAAGGTAAAAACCCTGTTTTTGCAAGTTGTTAGAATCACAAACCTTCCTTAGATCGATGTTAAAGGGGATATGCCACTGGTTTGTTGAGCCTTCTCAAACTGTTTCTTTTTAAGAGCCAAAAGGATTTGCACATTGTTTGTTGCTCATTAGTTTTCTCCACTTTTGTCCACCAATTATTGCCATTACTTTGTTCAAAAAACTGAAATGTTTTATGGTTATTGATTTGAGTTTGATAAGTGTGAACTTGTGATGGAATGCAGGCGGATATCAATATACACCAATTTTTTACTGGGTATTCGCAAGGTCGGTTTGACTGGAAAAAGTGGCCCCAGATTCTGAAACTGAAAGATTGGCCGCCATCTACTTTATTTGAGAAGCGCCTTCCTCGCCATGGTGCCGAGTTTATAAATTGTTTGCCATTCAAGGAATATACTCATCTTAGAAATGGTTATTTGAACATTGCTACCAAATTGCCTGATAAATGTGTAAAGCCAGACATGGGGCCTAAGACATATATAGCTTATGGTGTTGCACAGGAGCTTGGACGTGGAGATTCTGTTACGAAGCTTCATTGTGATATGTCGGATGCAGTATGTTTCCTTATCTTGGATTCTACTACTGTGCTTCATTTGTTTGTCATAGTTCAATTTTTGGATCTTTGATACTTTATTGCTTTTCTTTTTCTAGTTTGAGTCATTGTTGAGTTTTTTTGGATCCAACTTTTAGCAGACTCATGTCTTTAACTTTTGTTCACCTTATAGTTTTAATCATATTTTTCCCACTAATAATCTGTTTCAGGTCAATGTCTTGACACATACCACTGAAGTGACTCTTAATCCTAAGCAGCTTGCCACTATAGAAGAGTTGAAGAAAAAACATTTTGAGCAAGACCAAAGGGAACTTTTTGGGAATTGTCAGACTCGGGTTGACTGTGTGGAGAGTGACAATCCAGATAGTGGTACATCAGTTCAGGAGTCGGATGAACCAACTGTTCGGCATGATGGAGATATTTCAAAGGGGTCTCAGAGTGTGGAGGAAAAAATGGATCATGATGAAGGTGGTGAAAATTGTGAGGATTCGCGAAACAGTGTGAATAAGTTGGAAGGGTCAATTGAAGCTGAGGGAGGTGCTTTGTGGGACATTTTCCGGAGACAGGATGTTCCTAAGCTGCAAGAATATCTCAGGAAGCACTTTAAGGAATTCAGGCATACACACTGTTGTCCGTTGCCTCAGGTAAATTGCTTAGCAACAGTTATTAATCAAGAAATTCTTCTATCTCTTGAAGGTGAAGCTGGGATAATCATGGTTTGGGCTTTTACATGATCAATATTTTTGTTTCAAATTATCAATTATGACATTATGTTGCAGTCTTTTGTATGCCCACAATTCACAGGACGTTGTCTTTAAGTTAAAACGGTTTTAGGTGAATTGCAGACAAATCGCGTTTAGTTTATTTTTTTATGTTTTTTAGAATCTTTAGCCTTTCAAAGCTTTTGTCTTCGGGTTCTACAGCATTTATTGTCTTTTTTGGTGGTGTAGGTTATTCATCCCATACATGATCAAACCTTTTATCTGACCGTGGAGCATAAAAAGAAGCTCAAGGAAGAATACGGTTAGTTCACAATATACTTATCTATGCTAAGGTAACCCTCTTTGTGAACCAGAGAGGATAAACTTACTCTTGTACACTTTCAACTTTAATAAGTTGAATAATAGAATCGAATGTTAAGGCCAATCAAGTAATATTACCCTCCATGCAGGCATGCACTTGCCTTTTTTTCCCTCCCACACTTAAATTTTTCTTTCTGCAAGTGATATTATTATAAATCTATTGTGTTTGTGTATTCAAGTTTTGTATGATATGTTTAAATGCTCTCTACTAGGAATTGAACCATGGACGTTTGTCCAAAATCTTGGGGACGCTGTCTTTATTCCTGCAGGCTGTCCGCATCAAGTCAGAAACTTGAAGGTAACTTATATTACAAGCATAAATCGTATATTCAGGTTTACTTTTTCTTGGGTAGTTGATGCTCTATCTGTTTGTTTTGTTTGTTATACTGTTTTGATTTTTTCTGTTGATGCTATGAAATATTAGATTGTTTAGATTTTTTTACGTTTGGGATTTTAGACATGTTACTTCTCTTTGGAAGGCCTTTGTTTATGCCATCAATATATCATTCTTTGTTGCAATGAATAGTACACAGCCATTCTATGGCTATGTGATTGTGGATTAAATACCGGCAATGATATGTGACGCTTATGTGAAATTTCACATTGTATTTCATGCATATATGGACTATGTGGAATGTCAAGAAAGGTGCTAACTTTGGCTCTATCATGATTAATTGACTTAGATCTTAAATTAAGGGCCATTGATTGTTTTTGTTTCACTTCCCAATTGACTTAGGCTTTCTTACAAGAGTCTTTTTAATCATTTTCACTAACACACATTGTGATGGGAAATATTTTATCATCAATATTAAACTTCTTTCTCTGTTTGTGAAATATGTAATTGGTTTGTATGATGGACTAGTTTACATACATCTATTGTATATAAATCTTACAAGTCATCCTTTTATTTCTTCAGTCATGCATCAAAGTTGCATTGGATTTCGTTTCACCTGAAAATGTTGGTGAGTGCTTCCAGATGACAGAAGAATTCCGAAAACTTCCACCAAATCATAGGGCCAAAGAGGACAAGTTGGAGGTATGTAGTCTTGTTTGTCTTAAAAATTGGCTTTCGTTTTTGCTACATTGACATGTTCTTAGTGTAGATTTTGTTAACCAGACCAACTGAAATTTCATTCCAATTTCTTGAGTTGCTTGTGTTTCTTTGGTGATTTGGTGGGTTGATTCGAATGCTTAGAATTACGATGAAACTTCTTCCTTTACACTACGTAGTTTTCTATTCATATGCTCAGATTTACGACTACAATTAGTGTCCTTGACACTATGCACTTATCTATTCATTTACCTGGGTGATTTTGGTGTTAATCTAAGATAAGATTTTGGTGGTAATATAAGATTTTGTTTGGATGCTATATTGATGTTTTCGTTTTGAATATTATTTAGAAGCCTAATTTGGTGGTGGGTGTTTATGAATGTACAAAACTATGCCTAAACGTGAAATTTTCTATTCATTTAGTTGGGCAATTTTGGTGTTAATTTAAGATTTTGTTTGGATACTCTGTTGAATTTTTTTGTTTGTTTTTGTTTTGAACATTATCTAGAGACCTAATTAGGCATTCATTTCGTCTTGAACGGTATAGAGTGCTACTAGGATATTGTGATATGCACGAGTATCATATATGTGATACATTTTGTTACGGAGGACTTACTATTCTGCTACTCCTAAAACAGGTCAAGAAAATGATTGTTCATGCTGTTGAGGATGCTTTGGATCCAAATGCGAGGTTAGTTGATTAGCATACATATGCAATGCCTTTAGATCAGAATGCTGGTCAGGCTCTACTTGTCTAAGGGGCCAATGCATGATTGGAACTGTGCTGTTCCTTTCTATTCCTTAATATCTGGATCAATGAACTTGCAGATCATACTTCCATTAGATTGGTTTCATATATTACTTACATTTGACAAAATACAGTTTGGTTTCTTGATCTTAGGATCAACTATTCTGAACGAAAAACGTTGTTTCTTAATTTAACTGCCTTCAACACACACACACACCGTACTCATCAATGAGCATGAATGCACATGCATGCAAGCACACCTTTAAACATGTTGAATGCTGTAAGATACTAAGATGGAATCCTGATATCCATCGTTTAAAAGTGAAAAATTATTTTTCTAAGAGTTGGATATCAGTTCAAAATCTAATGACTAGTGAGCAAGGTTTCCTTGTTACGGTAGTCCTTGTGTGTGTATTATATTGCACTGCTTGCAAAATGTAGACCGAAAGCAGTGGATGGACAAGTTAAGCACATGATAAAGTTCTGTTACCGGAAATTTAAGAAAGTTTTAGTAACACACTAATATTTCCTTACTCTGCAGATCCTATGAGCAATAAAGTTATATGAAAGTTGTTTCTCTGTTCTTCATATCCTATGAACTTTAATATTTCATTTGGAGGACATTGTCACAAAGAAATTGGTAAAAGCTTATCTACAAACATTAGATTGTAATTAGTTTATTCACTGGTAATACTAGCAGCTGGAACATTGAGTTTTAAATTTCATTTTTGTCTATTCAAGTACCTTTGAATTCTGTTGAGACAACCCGTTCTTTATGGTTTGATATCCAGGTCCAAGAAAACTACTGGTCCATCACCGAAAGGTAAGAAAGGTCAAAAGCGAGGGCGAAAGAAAGCCAAGACCGTGAAAGGTAAGGGAGGTTCCTCAGCTGTCATCGAGGGATGAAATCAAGCATTGAAACAGCTTCCTTAACTGGTAGAATGGTTCTGTTGAGCTGTGTATGCTGCTAGGTCTGTACCATAAGAAGTATTATCCTACTTTATGCTACATATCGACTGATGGAATGTGGTATTTTGTACTCCATTCTCACATTCGACTCGTTTGTTGCTCGGGAGTGAGTTTGGAGTTTATTTTGTTTTGCTTAAAATCCACAGTTCCATGCTCAATTCGCTACGTTTTTCAACTCGTGCAACAGAGTTATGTCATTAGTATTTGAATCTGTGTTGCCACTATTTTGAGTGGGCCTTGTAAAGTGCAGAAACTACGAGGTTTTTGGTTGCATTCGAAAGTTCATTGCCCATTTATCAATCTTCTTTATTTATTTATTTTTAGTTTCTTTTAACAAACGTTAATGGGGAGGGTCGAATCGGGGGCATTAGAGATGCCGGAGAGAATGTACCTAACCAACCTCTTGCATTTGTATAAAGAATAAGAAGGGAAGAAACATACATCTTTGGAAAAGGGTAATTCAAGACAGACCGTATCACGCTTAGGATTTGAGGTCGGTGAAAAATATAACTCCGCGGCCGGAGAGTGATTGCCGGGACAAGGATAAGTTAAACCATCGTATCCCAGCATAGACGCACCAAAAACAAGGAAGTTGTGTGTGCCGCACATTCTGTTAAGGACTAATTATATATGAAGAGAAATATGAGATTAATAAGATAAGAAATACAAAGAGGGTATTGGGGTGGACCGAGGGAGGGAGGGGAATTGGATTTGCTCTGGACCTTAGTGTTTGGAGCTTAAGATCAACACATCTGGATCGTTAATTGGTGTGTAAAAGAAATCAGGGTTATTGGTCTGTGTGTAATAGGCCAATGAAATGAGTTAATAGAGATCATCAGATTTAATTTGTACGTTACAGATATGATGATCTTTAAGCTCTGAACACTAAAATCAGGAGTGGATCCAATTCCATGTGGGAGGCATTGGATTTTTCCAAGCACTTGTTATATTTGTGCGGTAGATTAGAATAGGAATGTGAGTGTTGTTGGAGCCGCGATGCAAAAAGCAGAAGGCAAAGACAAGCACAAGGACAAGGCGCGGGTTTCAAAATTGGAAAGTGAGACAAATTGGAAGCATACACCTCTATTTACACCCAACTAGCCTTCATGCAAGCGCTTACGCGTGTGTAGAAGACATTTTTTGAATCACGACATGCTACGCGTGATTTACACATTTTAAATGTATTTATATGCGTAAAATGACAAAAGGAAAGTCAAATATTTTAAGTAAATGAATAATCTTAGATCATACTAGAAGAAATCCCTTATAAACCAATTAAAACGGCTGAATCCACATAATAAAATCGATATTTATTGAATTTATATTAAGAATAAAGAAAATAATATTCAATAAACAACTAATTGAATCACATTATTGCTAGCACATTATGAGACTAAGCTCATCCATCCACTTTAGTGTAGATAATATCGTTTGTTAAAAAAAAAAAAAAAACAATCATTTGAAAACTAATTTAATCACATTATTATCCGCGTGGGAGTGACCTTTTTTATAACCGGCATTACACACTTCTTAAGAAGTTTTGAATGTGTTTAAAAATAGAGAAAATAATATTTAATGAACAACTGATTGAATCATATTATTGCTAACCTATTGTGAGGTACTAATTATTAAAAAAAAATTGTACAAAAAAATTTAATTATTAAAAAACACTGTTAAAATGATGAAAATACCCCTGCCACATTTGATGCATTGTTTTGGGTTGCTTTTGAAGTTTTTTGTTTGAGGGGCATTTTTGTCCCATTATTTTTGGTGAAGCTTGTGACACAAAAAAACAGTGTTCATTGAGCCCATGACTTTATATATAAAGATATGCAACAAAAGAAAAAGGAATAGTATTCTGGTACTATAGGATAAGTAAGAATTCTCATTTAAAATTTTTTGTGGTTGATTATAGAATTTTGTGTTTATTATTAGAGTTCGTTATGTTATTGTTTAGTTAATTAGCTGTAGTATTTCACATTATTTATCACAATTGATTAACTAAATGATCCTAATTTTTATTGATTTTATACAAATCTTGATCTTTATGGAGTCATTTATAACATGACTAGTTTCGATCATAAGCATGACGTTCTCTAAATCGATAACAAAGAATTTTGAGTAAAGATTTGTAATGATTCCTTACAAGCCAAGTATTTTTTGAGAAAAAAACAAAGTCAAGGAACAATGATGGGTATGAAACTTGAAAGAGCATCGACAGCTCCATAAGTGACGAGAGAGAATTAGACAAAGCCCCTTCCCACCGGCGCCTTTCGTGGCCACTATTTTTCTACTTCGGTAAAGCGGGGGCCACACACAAACGTTTGCAGTTTGGTTTTGAGCATCCCATAGTTGTAACCCAAAAACACAACAAAACAAAAGAACATGCCGGAGAGAGAGTTCCACTCAATTTTCATACTTGATTATTTTTTCACACTTATTTTTATTATTTTTATTTGTTATGTTGAAGGGAATGCAACATCGTACTCTGTAACTTATTTTGAAACGCAACGATAGTGGTTTTATTATAATATTAAGAAGTGATACAAATATTAAATAGGTTATTCGAGATAACATTAAAGAAATCATCAATCTAAAGTCTTGAAATTATGCCCGAGAATAAGTAAAAGAACACATCTAAGTCTTAAAATCATCCACATCCAAATTTAGAGGATTGAGATGACACTCTAAAGCCCGAGAAACTCCATTCCTAATAAAAAGGTCAAACACTTTGTAAATTAGCATTTGAGAACTTCTACACGCAAAGCCTTGCATATGAGGAACATGATGACACTCTTTGATAACGAGCAACACCGACCATGAAGAGAACTGAAAATGAAACCAATTGGTGTTGATACTAACATGAATTTTGTGCCCAACACTATCATGAAGATACCACGACCCAAAAGGAGCCGATAACGCACCAACACAAAATTAAAATATTCACAAAGAAAGACTCACAAAAACCCTCACCGAGGAGGTACTTATTGACAAAAACACTAAGACGAAGAATAGATAAACAACAATCCATAAGAAGATAAATAAGGGAGGCTAGAAAAATGGGGAGAGGGATTGCCACCGGCCCCAAGTCGGTTCAAGGAACCGACTACTATGGAGTTTGTAGATTTAGGATTTTGTAAGAGGAGATACCTCGATAACATTTATAAACATTTTCAACCACTTAATAAATTTTACATTCATGCTTTGGTTTAATTTTCATTTTTGGGAATTGTACAAGTGATGTTAGGTCACACAATGAGTCAGTCACTAACTAAGTATCAAACTTATCACAAATGTAATAAGTTCTCATCATCTATTTGATTCGAACATAAAACCTTTTATTTTATAAAAGAAAAAAAAATATTACTGAACTGTAGTACTTGTCAGGCAGATAAAGTATTGGACATGAGATATTTATTGTGAGAAATACTGTTTATGCATGTGGGCAGGATAAGAGAGACTAGAGAGTGGTGGGTGGATGGCATTAACAAGAATGTGTTTTATTTAATGCACTCTGCAATTTCCTCCACCTACAAATTAGGAAAACAAACATTTCAAATCCTTTAGAAATATTTAACACGAATAGCATCTCCGTCCAATTCTTACACCTTTCGGTTCGATTCAAATAATCAACCAAAAAACCGATAACTTTATAATCTTGATGTAAAAAAAAGCGATAACTTTATAATTACTCGAACGACAAATTCTTTTCATTAAATCAACTCGTATTAAGGTTGGTAAATTGCGCAAACTATATTCTTATTCCGTTTGACATAAAAGTGATGCCAATTTCAAATAAGCTTCTCTTCGATTTAGAAAGAGAGAAAAAATAATCATAATTTATGGATCCGATGAATGATTTTGAAATTACAAACCGGCGCTGCTCACTAAGATCTCATCACTAATTTCACGTAGGAGTAGGACCCACTCGCATCAAGTCAAGTGGGACCTTCACCGAATTACCCCATACAAATATCTACCGTCAAAACATGATTGCGGGTCCCACTGGTTATGTCGTGAACGGTTCAGATGAAGAGGAGGAAGAGGAGCCTCTCAAAGCAGCTCCTTGATATCCATGTCCTCCTTCTGCTGTGTTCTTCTGCCTCTGCCTCTCCCTCTCTCTCTAAACATAAAACATCCCTTCCCCTCCACTAAATGCCGCACCACACACACACACCCCCTACATACATTCTCTCCTCCTCCTCCCATCCCCATTTCTTTCTCTCCTCTCTCTCTCTCTCTCTCTCTCTCTCTCTCTCTCTCTCTCTCTCTAGAATAATAGCTCCAGTTGATTGCAGCAATGGCAGGTGCTGAGCAGGAAGAGGAACTGATATATTTTTGAAGATTGATTCGCACTTGCAAATTAAAAGGTAAGCAACATATGATTTGTTTAAGCTTTTAAGTGCTGTCTTAACAATTATAATCAAGAACTGTTGATAAAGGTTGAAGCCTTGTCCAATAGTTTTCGGATTATTTATTTAATTATTTGGTAATTTCTGTGTAAATGCAGGGATCTAACAGACTAACCCTGTATATTCTAACTTAAGCTTTTCAATCAGTTCGATAAAATATTACATAGGTTTTGTGGAAAAGTGACGTTTTCCAAAAGCACTTTCTGCATCTTTTTAAGATTTGGCAGTCATCGCAATAATCACTTCCTTTGTAAAGGTCTTTTTTTGGGTCCTAAATTGCTTTTGAAGTTCCTGAAAAGGGCTGTTGAGTTGAGTGTTTGCCCACAAAAACGAAGCTTCATTTGAATCGCCAGAGAATAATTGCACTTGTGGAGCTAACAGTCAAAGACATGGATACTCACTCACACGTCTTTCCTTGCTTCTAAACAATTTTGAAAAAAAAAAAAATATAAAAATATTTATAGTTTGTTCGTGAATCAAGTTGGTTCAGAGGAGCAATTTGTGCGTACAAGTACAACTATGGATAACTTCCTTTTTTTTTTTTTTTGTAAATTATATAGTAATTTAGAGTGTGTGCCGTTATCGGCACGTTAAAAATTCACTGTGCAATCCAAATTTCTATATTACAAAAAAAATTACACTTACGAAATGTATGTAATATTTTTGTTAGAATGCCAATAACAACGCTGCTTAAAATATCATATGAAAAAAAAAAAATAGATGTGTATGGTAAAAATATGAAAGAGAAGAAAATGAGTGTGAACAGGAAAGGGCGAAAATTTCACACTGCCTTGACTTTTACAACTTGTCATTAGCTAATTAGCTTGGTAGATGTGGAGTGTGGACTTATGGTGTTTTTGCACATGGCTTGCAGGCACAGTGGGTTTTTATTTTATTTTATTTTTGTATTTATCTGTATATTTAATATCTTCTCTAAGCAGCTACTGCTTAAGCGAGCTTAGATAAGTGATTAAAATATACACTTGGTCATACATGCGCATGTTAGTGAAGTGAGATTAAGACCCTAAGGCAATCATTAACATTTTCCCTTTAAGAAATGCATTATTTATTTCGATTTTTACAATATAATGTACACTAATACGTATTCGTAATCTTAATTGTTCCTTAGGTTTTATTGCTTGAGTACAATACCCCCAACCGCAAAAAGATCAAAAGGGGCAAAAATAAACAAGGATGAGGCGAAGACTTGCTTGTTGCACCCGCGACCGGGAGATTAGCATCGACTTTGACGACCAAGAGAGTAAGTGCTTTTCAAACCTTTTTTTTCTTCTCTCCTACAAGTTGGATCACTTGTGTTTCCACGATACAAACCTCACTTGAAATGGACGGTGCAAGTTTGTCAAATGCTTGTCAAGTCGCTACATTAGCGGCGCATAAATTATCTTGGACAATCAAATTTGCTAAATAGTCGTAACATAATTGATTAGTGAAAAAAAGTGATGAAGCGATATTCTAATCTATTTCGGTTACAAATTATTTAAAATTTTCGGTGATTTAAGTTGAATGGTCACCTTTAGTAGGTGGAATATGATAAAAAAGTAGCGCAATTTTGGCCACTTTAGGGTTTTCAGGTTTCATATCAAATGCACCCCCTACCTACCACATTGGTGCAGACTGCAGGGTCACTCCAGAGCTTTTATTTTAGAGGGAATTTGAATCCTATCCGGATATTCAATTTTTTATTTGTTCATCGTATATCGTGCAGTAAAATATTATTTAAAATTTAAATACAAACAATACCTAATGAAAGTCGGCCGTACGATGTATGATGAACGGATAGGATATTAGGATCCTCATAAAGAGCATCTGGAGAGGATCCTCACCCATTTTAAAGTAGTGCTATTTACACACTTATTTTTATCTCATACACACTTTGCCAATTTTTGTCCATTTATTTTTTTCAATTCATTCAATCCGACTACTGAAAATTTAGAGGAGTTTAAGATAGTATGTGAACAGCGCCACCCTTATTTTATTGTACTTTTATGGGATGGGAAATGCAAACTTGGACTTGTTTTTCTTTTGGAAGATTATATTCACACATCCCAAATTACTTCTCTCACACATTTTTAATTTTTTAATATTTTTTATCAAGCGTTAGTAGTTTGTAAAAAATATTAAAAAATTAAAAAGATGAGGGAGAAGTAAATTGGGTGTGTGGATATAATCTCTCTTTCTTTTTCACCATATTGCAAGGCTAGGTTTGAATCCAGGGGAGGGGAGGGGTCCCAATGTGCATTTTGCTTGCCATGCATCCTCTGCTGTCTGCATTTATATGTTCTGACTAGAAAATTTATGGTACTATTGGAAGATTTAATATTTTGTTCCAGAAAGGGAGAGTAAGTTACTGTCATTCAGCGTCTTAGAATCTTAATTAATAATGCAATATTACGTATATAAAAACTTAAAATTAAAATTGGTTTATTAGATTAAGATGCTACAGTAATGATGAACTTGCTTCATGTCCGTCATTTTTGCCGGAGAAGACCAAATGCAATTTCACTAGATCAACCAAATCGAATTGTAGGATGTTTGGTAGGTATAAAAGATAAAAGTTAGGTACTAAATTGCCCGAATTTGTAGGGCAATAGGTATTGTAAGTGGGCCGGACTTGTGGGTCCACGCACCTTTATACGTCCAGACCACATGGGGCTCTATCTCATAATTTGAACCGTTCGGCTTTGTTTTAGCGTGGAAAGTAAGAATCTTCCTTCTTTGTTTTTTGTTTTAAAAAAATTTATTTCTTGAATTTGCAAAAAGGGAGATGTACCAAATAGAGTGACTGATTTATCAAACATTCTGTTTGAAAGTGCTTATAAAATAATTAAAATTGTTTTTAACTTGTTCAAAATGTTTCCGGTCATGTTTGGTATAAAATGTTAGAAGTGTTTATGAGTTCAAAATAGCACTTGAAGTGCACTTGAAGAAGCTCCTGTTGTGGTGCGCTTCTTTCAAAAAGCACCTCAAGTGCTCTTCTAGATAACACTTGCATTTTTATTAAGAATTTCAATGTACTTGTAAAAAAAGTAAGTAACTTGTAACTCAGTTGATTAAAAATTTAAAATATTCAGCCTTGCGTCCAACATCTCATTATTTGATTTAGAATATAGATTAGTGGACCCGCACCGTATGGAAGCGTCATTTTAATTGGAAACACTCCTTATATGAGACAATGAAGTGAGTGGGTGGTGGAGCGCAATAAAGCCATTGTCTTTGTCTGCAAGACTTTTCAATTAAAAAAGTTCAATGATTTCCTTCTAATTTTTGCATGTATGCTTTAGTCATGTGTTTCATATCAGATTCAAATCTTAACCACCACACAATGTAATCGTTAACGTTTGATGAGTTTTTTGGCGTGCCAATAATAATTTGATTGTTAAATTGAACGAAAAACGCTTTTTCCCCTGGAAAAGATCCTTTTGCTTGATCCAATTTGAACTGAGCGAGGAAGCTTCTGCTTTCAATTCAAATCTGTATTTTTAGTAGGAAAAAAATGAACAATGATCATGGGATCAAACAATAACACTATGCCACTGCTTGTTTTTAGTGCTCACATCTCACTCTCTCTCCTGCTAAAGAGGGACTTAGGCAGAACGGGTTCACCGTCACTATAGTGTTCAGAGCCAATAATAGGAGGACAGATTTGACTGATTATGTCTTTTCCTCGACACGGCGTATAAATTATCTTGTGTGTTTTTACTTGAAGTTCTCTGTGACAGTTTGGTAACAGTCCAATTACATTGCTGCCTTGCTGCAAGGATTAAAGTTTATATGGGATGATTCATCTGATATCTGTCTAAAAGTAGAAATGACGAGATTAAACTTGCGCGTTTCAGGGATAATGACATACAATGGACTTGAAAATTGCATTCTCAGCAGTCAATCTTTTGAAAATGAAAGCAGAACAAGTAGAGGAGATGGCTTTATAACTGACTCACTGGACGATGATGCATCAACCTGTTCTTCAGGAAAGGATGCTTCTGGATCTTTCTCGTCAAAATGGATGACGGTGAACAAGGATGAACAAAGTCTTGATGAATGGGATCACTTGGACAGACCCCAGCATTTCTATGTTAACCAAAAACCTGATTATCCGCTTCAGAACTCAGATGTCGAGGCAATGAAAGAAAAATTTGCAAAGCTGTTATTGGGTGAAGATGTCACCGGAGGGAACAAGGGCCTCAGCACTGCACTTGCACTGTCAAATGCCATTACAAACCTAGCAGGTTTGCTTTAAATTTGCTTCTCACCATGGCACATTACGTTACCATATTGCCTGCACCATGTAGCCGGTAAGATTGGCATTATTCATGAACAGCCAACTACTCGTATGATCATATAAGAAGATTTGGAACTAGTAGCATAAACTATTTTTGTAACCGTTAGACATTGCATTCATTACACTGATATCAATATAAAAATGCACTTGCAGCAACGATTTTTGGAGAACTGTGGAAACTCGAACCACTACCTGAAGAGAGGAAAAACAAATGGCGACGAGAAATGGACTGGTTTCTTACACCTACAAACTATATGGTTGAGCTGGTTCCTGCCAAGCAAAATGGTGCAAATGGTAGAACACTAGAGGTACGTTTCAATTAAGTTGGTTTGTATTGACTATACAAATGTAATTCAGGGTAATGAGATTGGTGTGTGATTCTTAATGCTGCAGATTATGACCCCAAAAGCCCGTGCAGACATACACATGAATCTTCCAGCACTTAAGAAGTTGGACTCCATGCTTATTGTGGGTGGTCTCTTCATTGCCAACGATAACCATGGAAAATTTACTTGGTTCTTTTTGCTTTTCACTTTAACTAATAACTTTTGTTCGCCTTATTAATCTTCAATTTATCAGGACACACTTGAGGCAATGGTCGATACTGAGTTTTGGTATGCAGAAGGAGGTAGCCGGGCAGAAGGGAGGAACAAAATGACATGTCAGAGCAAGAGATGGTGGCTACCAACACCCCAAGTACCAGCTACTGGGCTCTCTGATACAGCTAAAAGGAAATTGCTTAGTCATGGAAGGATAGTGCATCAAGTATTCAAGGCTGCCAGATCTATCAACGAAAGTGTGCTGCTTGAAATGCCTGTGCCAACCATTATCAGGGATGCACTTCCGAAGGTAATACAGCCTTTTTTTTTGTTTCATAGCATTCTTAATCATTGATTACATAGACAATTTAAAATCAAATCCTTGTAACTTCATCACGTGCTTGATGATTATACGTCTAAATGTTCAATACATCATTGATAATTAATTATATTTCTTTTGATGTATTTAGTCTGGAAAAGCAAGCCTTAGCGAGGAACTGAACAAGGTCTTGACTGCTGAAACAAACTCAGCTGAGGAAATGCTCAATTCACTCAATCTAAAATCCGAGCACAATGCCCTTGAGGTCATTAACAGGCTGGAAGCTGCTGTATTCTCTTGGAAAGAAAGAATCGCAGAACAAGCGAGCAGTAAATCTCCTGCTCGAACATCTTGGTCCTTCATTAAGGACCCTTTATCTGAGATTGATAAGATGGAGTCACTATTGGATCAAGCCGAAGTACTAATACAGCAGCTGAAGACCAAATACCCCAACCTTCCCCAAACTTTTCTAGATGTTACAAAAATCCAATACGGCAAGGTAAGCTTCGTAAGTATATCCGTTCAATTCCAAGAAAAGCTTGAGTTTATCTGCCTATTGCTTCAAAGTTCAAACTATATATAAGCTTCTTGATATTTATTTTGTGGAGTTTCAATACACAAACAGCTTCCATTTGAAAACCGACATTTACCATATGAACGTTGATAAACTTGTTCAGATACTTGGAAAAGTGGGATGTAGATTTTGGTGATCACCTTCCTTTACTTTACAGGATATTGGTCATTCAATTCTGGAAGCATATTCACGAGTACTTGGAAACTTGGCATTCAGCATACTGTCCAGAGTAGGAGATGTTTTGCAAGAAGATGCTTTACACAATCCCGACTCATGTACAGAATCATGTTACTTTCCGGGGACTAGTCTCAGCTGTAACTCAAACAGTTACTCATTCATTGATGGCAACAGTGGGGTTCCCCAGCATTCTGATTCTACTTTGGGTAGCATCGTTTTAGAATTTTCATATAATGTAGCAAAAGGTAGCCCTGTGACTGCAACACCAAGCCGATCACGTGTATGGTGCATTGGTAGAGAGGCTTGTGTAAGTGTTTCCCCTACAAACTCCCCTTGATGAAAATGTATGGGAGCAGCAGAAACTCTTATTGTAAATGGTTATCATTATATTTAATGCAGTACTACAAATCTCAATTTAGCCACTCTCTGAGTAGTATAACACACCATTGCTTATGTGCATCCAGTCGGTAGAAAAAATTTGGCACAAAATTAGCCCGGCCACACACACACTAACTAAAATTGCAGATCACGTAAAAAAAAAATCGAACTTTTAGAAATTTGGCATAAAATCTAGAACAATGGATCCATCACAGTTATTAATGCACTTTTTGTAGCAGAGAGAATCAAGTGTGCCTTCTAATGACGGAAAGCACTTATTCTGGCAGAGAGATTCAAGTCTACCTTCTAATGACGGAAAGCACTTATTCTAGCGGAGAGATTCAAGTCCACCTTATAATGACGGAAAATTCTGTTTATGCCCAATTTTCGTCTCTGGACACTACTTTTGTCCCAAGGTCATAGCCTCGGCCACCTTCTTGAAAGCAGGCCTAGATGAAATGTCCTCCCACCAAGCCTTAACGTGAGGACGTTCATTCACCAACGACGCCCACGGAGTCTTCATGAAGTAGTAAGTGTAGGGAAGGTGGTGGAGATCAGCAAGGCTGTAGAAATCACCAGCCAGGTACTTGGTGCTACTCAGCCTGGCCTCGTACACGTCCAGAACTTTCGCGAGCTTCTCCAAGTTGGCGTCGATGACGGCCTGATCCGGTGTTTGTCCGCGCATGGGGACGATGATATGTTGGAAGACAATGGGAGAGATTGCAGGGTGGAAACTCTGGGACTCCACTTCTGTCCAGACCTTGACCAGAGCTGCCTCATTGAGGTTGTTGTGCCTGATCAGATCAACACCATTTTCCTTGAATTTCTCAGCCACATATGCAGTGATAGCTCTTGACTCTGCCATATAATTATAAACAAATGTTCCAAATGAGTATCATAAAAAGGTAACAAATGGTTCGAAACACGCACCAAATAATTCCGGATTAAATCCAAAACATTAAATATTATTACTTACGGAGTAGCATTTTAGTAAATATTTATGTGAATTAAAAACAATGAAAAGTATCAAAATTTGAAAACAAATACACATGTGATGAGGCTAACTTTATATGTTTAGCCTTGTAATTGAGGCTCATGTGTTAAGAATTAACGGAGAATTGACGAAACTTTTAATTTTGGGCTTAACAAACATTGTTACATAATTTAAGATGCCTTTTTTTATTTATTTTTATATATAGTGAGATTTAAAAAATTATGATATAGAGGTAAGTTCAAATTTTCTTCAAAAAGTTAAAATTTGATAATTATAAAAATAATTAAACATCAGCAAGGGATGGGTTTCAGGAGACTTAAAAATAATTAAAAAGTTTCGCATGCAAAAATGGTTATAAAATAATTCTAATTTAAAAAATAGGACTAACATTTCCACTGTTGTTTCAACTTAAAGAGTTCCAAATTGATACAAGAAGTGTTGAGAATCAATGTCAAGCCCAAAACCATAAGTAATCCACAACCCAATCTAAAGTCCAAGTTCATATCTAGTTTGATGATGTAATTGCTTACAATTGCAATGTTAGGTATGGTTGAGTGGAAAAAATTAGGTGCAATTAATGGGTTTTGTGTGGTTGTAAATAATCTTAGTTTAATTAAGTGTGTGGTGTAGCTTTCATTTGGTTTGCTATAAATACCCAAGTCCCCAAGCATTGTATATCATCGAAGGAAAAACAAAGCCTAGAGCTAAATAAGAAAAGTTTTGCTAATTAGTTTGTTTTGTGAGTTTTCTTTAAGAGTTTGCTCTATTTTCTTCTTCTTAGGATCATTAGAGTTATCTTAGATACTCTTCTTATTCAACACATACATAATTTAAGATGCCTTTTTTTATTTTTTTTTATATATAGTGAGATTTAAAAAATTATGATATAGAGGTAAGTTCAAATTTTCTTCAAAAAGTTAAAATTTGATAATTATAAAAATAATTAAACATCAGCAAGGGATGGGTTTCAGGAGACTTGATGATCTTAATTTGTGAAACGTTTTGTTTATCAAAATATTTCAAAAACTGGTAGAAAATCACCATGGACGTTGCCCGATGAGTGACGTATATTGAAAAACCAAAAAATAAATAAATATAGAAAATCAAACATTCGATATTGGAGGAGGAATCGTGATGCTAATCAAATTCATAAATATGATGCAATTGCCAGAGAAATGTGAGGTTTGAAAATAATTACATTAAAAAATTGTAAAAGAGAGGTGCATATATATTTGTAAAACCGGATCTGAAAGGAGAAATTAAGGGAGAGAAAATTATGGAAAACCGGATCTGAAGGAGAAATTAGGGGAGAGAAAATTATGGGGTAACCATTGATACATACGTTAGAGAAAACAACGAAGAATATTTACCAAAAAGAGTGAGATCACCATCTTCGAGCACTGGAATCTGTCCAAAGGGCTGCAGAATTGTAACGAAAACGTGATCAGAAATATAAATATGTACATATGTTACGATTAAAAGATTGATTCGATCGATCCAACGGATCGATCAATTGACGAAGAATATAAAGAATTTGATAATTAAACATATAATTGATTAGTTACATTTTTGGCGAGGAAATGGGGCTGCTTGTGTTCTCCTGCAAGAAGGTTAACAGGGAGGAGCTCAAAATCAATGCCTTTTTCATGGAGAATGGTTAAGACACGAGATGTGCATGTCGAGAGAGCAAGACCATGCACTTTCACGCCCATTTTCTCTTTCTCTTTCTTGTGTGTAATAGAAAATGGAGATATGAAGATGAGAAGTAAGAGGGAGGCCCTAGTTATATATAGGATAAATTATACAAAATTAACTCAACTATAGGTCGAATTATAATCTCATACCTCATATTTTAAATATCATAATTTTATACCTCATTTTATATATCAACTTATGAATTCATTGCAATGTCAGATCTCCATTAAATTTTTTGTTAATTTAGCTATTGAATGATAACGTGTCAGAAGCTAGACCCACTCTTTCGTCAACTGGAATAAAAAAATAATTAATTCTTAATAAATTAAGAATTTTTTATTTAACAATTAAAATTAATTAAAAAAGAAAAAAATTGTTCTTCTTCGGTTCTCTCTCTGTACGGTTTTTTCCCAAAAACAATCCATTCCTTAAAAACCAGAGGGAAGTGGAATCAAAACCCCAGAAAACGCATGAAAACCAGCGGGACTTCGAGATCGGAAAACCCCTCGAAAAATGGAAAATTCGGTCGGTCTACGGTAAAGATGAATTTCTCCTCATTCGAAATCGAAAATCTTCAAATTCAAAACGGTTGATAAGTTTTTGGAAAAAAAAAAAAAAAAAAAAATTAGGTTTCTAAAGTTGGGTCGTCGTCATCCGGGCGAGAATCTCCGTTGCGGCCTCAGATTTCCCTTCAGAAATGGCCTTGTGACTGCTTGGAACATGTGGAGGTAGCAGGAGATTCCACGGAGGACGAAGAAGAAAGAGGCTTCTGGCTTTGACCAGGAGCCGCCGGAGAAACAAATTTGGAAGGTTTGAGAGAGAAGAAGAGGAGATTGAGGGAAGAAGAAGGAGGAGGAACATGAAGGAAGGTACTTTGACGGCGGGGGTGAATCTAGGTTCTTGCCGAAGCAAGAACAATGGTATAGAAGCAAACCTGCGATTTTGGTTTTTACTTCTTTTTAAAATTACTTTTAACCAAGCCTTTTTAATTAATAAAATGTTTTTTAAATAACTAATTAAAATATATTTTTTAATTAATTTTAATTGTTAAATACAAAATTCTTAATTTATTAATAATTAATTATTTTTTATTCTAGTTGGCATAAGAGTGGGCCTAGCTTCTACTACGTCATCATTTAACAGTTAAATTGATAGAAAATTTAATGGAGGTCTGACATTGCAATGAATTCATAAATTGATATATGAAATTGTAATGTTTAAAACAAGAGGTATGAGATTGTGGTTCGACTTATAATTGATGTAGTTTTGTGTAATTTACCCTTATATATACGAAAAACTAATGATAAACGCTTCAAAATTTTGAGTTTTAACAAAAAATCATGCAATAACTTTACTTAATGGTTAGGACAAAGCTTAACCTAAATCAGTCCAATTAACATGGCCCAACCAAAATAACCTAATGAGTTTCCAGTTTTACCCTTGACAATTTTTAATTCTTTCATTGTTAGTTTTTCGTATGTTTTTTTTTTTGTTTTTAGTACAATGATGTACTTTACACTAGGGAAGGGAAAGTTCAGCTAAACCACACAATGGGCAACCTAATTTGATATCGAATTTGCCATCCATGAGATTTGAACCTAAGACCTCTCACTTACAAGTGAAGAGAAATACCACAAAACTGTAATACTGAATGACTAGTTTTTCGTATGTTAGGCCATCTCCAACTGATCTGGCCAAATGGCTACAGGGCTAAAAATAACTCGAAATGACACAAAAATTGTCTCCAACCGAGGGCTAGGCCAATGGGCTCGTGGGCCCCACCAGGCTAAAACCACCAAATCAAGCCAATCGGCTGGCCCAAAGGAGCCAGCCAACAAACCCGGGGTCGGCCTAAATTTTGAACTATTTAGCAACGGCTACCTGGCGTCAACATGACGCCAGGTTACCGTTGGATTTGATTTTTTTTTTTTCTCAAGACAATTTTTTTAAAAAAAATTAATAAAAAATTCTAATTTTTTTCCTATAAATACCTAAGCCATTCCTACACCATTTCTCACATAATTTTCACAATTCCATACTATCTTACTTCATTTTATTTCAATTCGTCACATTCTGTTCTCTTACCTCTTCCAATAATCTTTCCTTCAATTTTTTTCAATAATTTTCAAATGGCTATATCTGCAATGAAAGGTAGGGCTTGGACCTGAAAAGAAGATAAAGCTCTTTGCAGGGCTTATAGATGGGCCTCAAAAGATAGTGTGAGGGGGAGTTCTCAAACAAGTGAAGGTGTTTGGACTCGTACGCCAAAAAAGTACTATGAGTTCTACTAAGGCACCACTCCATCGAATTCCCGAAACCAAGAGAGTTGTTCTTATGGAAAAAAAAAACATCTTCATCCAAGTTTGAATAAATGGCATCAAGCAGTGTTAAAGGCCGGAAGTAGACATGAAAGTGGAGCCAATTACTACGACGAAGTAAGTGTTTTCACAAATTATTTTAAATATTTAATTATATCACATTCAATTTCATAAATTAATTTCCTTTAATTTTTGTAACCATATTTTCTAGGTATGCCAAGTGAAGGAATTGTATATGGAGGACAACTCGAAACCCTGTAGTTATCACGGTTGTTGGGAAATTTGTAAAGGGTGGTTGTTATTTGAAGATCCACCTCAACAAATAGTTGATCCTACGCCGGTGTTCGGAAATGTTTCCTCAAATGTAGATGGGGATGAACATGAATCTCCTACTATTCAAGAAATAAGGGTAGAAAATCCGTCTCCGGGTGAAGGTTCCATACCTAGGGCTACGAGACGAAACAAGGCTAGAAAATTGAAGGAAGAGGGCAATGCAAAGGATGATTACGCCTTTCAACAGGGAATTGCATCCTCATTGCGATTAATGGCGGAGTAAAATGTCTTTTCTGTGGAAGAAAGGAACCGTATGCACGAAGAACGGGTAAAACTAATACAAGAAGAGATGGATGATAGGAACATGCAAAGGAACACTTTAGATTACACTCTAATGAGTAAGACATAATTTGATAGGAAAAAGAGGGAAATTATGGCCCAAGAGTTGTTTACATCCGACTATACTCCTACAATGGCGGATGAAGATGATGATTATAGTCTTTAAATTGAAGTTGTAATTTTTAAATTTAAGTTGTAGTAATCTTTAAATTTAAGTTGTAGTTTTTAAAATGAAGTAATTGAATATTTAAATTGAAGTTGTTGTAATTTTTAATATGTCCGAAAACCTTATTTTAATAAAGTAGTTTAATTTAAGTAACCATATTAATTCAATTAAAATAATAAATTATGTTTGGCCCATGGCCCTTTGGCCTTCTTGGTTGGAGATGATTTTTTTTATCACATGGCTATGTTTGGCCTATGACCATTTGACCCCCTCGGTTGGAGATGGTAAGAAATATGGCTTAACATTGTTCATTAAAATATTAATTTCTTAGAGGGCTATAAGGCTAAAGGGAGCCCTTTAACCCTCATTCGGTTGGAGATGGACTTAGTCTTCCATTTTGCTACTGCAGTGGAAGCTCACTACCATCATCCACACAAAGGCCAAAAAGCCAACCCCACTCAAATCAAACCCTTATTTTATATTGGTTTTTTTAGTCAAAATGGTCCATGAAATTTGCATAACACATAACTTTGGTCCCTGAGATTTAAAATCAATAGAAGTGGTCTTTGAGATTGTCCACTATCCATTAATTTGGTCATTCCGTTAAAAAACTCCATTAAGTTAAGGGTATAACATGTAACTTTGGTTCCTGAGATTGTCCACCATCGATCATTTTGGTTCTTCCATTAAAAAGCTTAGGGACCACTTAACAGAATTTTTTAATGAAATGACCAAAATAATAGATGATGAACAATCTTAGGAACCACTTCGATTGTTTTTAAATCTCAAAAACCAAAGTTATGTGATGAAAATCTCAGGAACCATTTTAACTAAAAAGCCTTTTAGAGCAGATAATATGATTTGGGGGAAAAAGATTCAATCATATATACCATGATTCCTTGCTACTTGGCAGCTCATGAATGGCAAGGGCCAAAGTCATTAGATTATTAGGTTTCCCCTGTTGGAAGAGGATCTTTTTTTTTTTATTATTTTATTTATTTAAATGGGGATTCGGGAGATCCTGTAATCATGTCCATTTATCGTACATCATGCGGTCAGAAATCATTTGAAATTTAAAATTTAAAATTAAATATAAATAGTACCTAACGAAAACAGATCGTACGATGTACGATGAACGGACATGATTACGAGATCTTTCGTATCCTCAGAAAAAGAATCCGGCAAGGATCCCTTTCCTCCCCTGTTAACCCACTAGCATAAAAAAAAATTGAAAGAATAAAAAATCAGTACAATGATTTCATTTAAAAAATAAATAAATAAAGCAATTCACACATATAAATACATTAAAAATATGTAAATTGCATATAACACATTGTGATTTAAAAAATATCTTTTACACTTGCGTAAGCACGAACATGAATGCTAGTATTGCTTAAAACTTAAAAGTATACTTCTACTTACACTCCACACAACCCGAATCCTTTTGTTTTGAACAAAAACTTTCAACTGTTTCATCTTTTTCTCCCAACTTCATACTTTGCCCCATATACTTTAACCAAGTACATGTATGAGTCAAATGGTCGTTTTGGAATCGTAAAATGAGGTACCAAACTTTACTTTTCTTTTTTGATTTTATATTTACAGTCTTGTTTTTTTTTTTTTCCTTTCGAAATTATGTAAATATTCATTTTTGTATATCTCTTCCGGTGAATAAATATTTTACACCCTGTCATTGAATTGTTTTTCAGCCCTCTAAATATGTAAGGTAGCAATTTCAAGCATATTACATCTTCTATTGAAGATGCAGTAACTTTAATTTTAGAACCTTATAATTTAAAATTAGTATTTGCCTACACATAAAATGTGCGAAATTTTTGACTTTTGTTTTTAAGGAGAGAGGAAGGAAGTGAAAGAGAACGTGGGGATGAGGAGAGTGGGAGAGATGTTTGTTTTTTATTTTTTCTTAAATTGGAGATAATAAAATCACCTCTGGGTAAGCCTTAAACAAAAAAAAGTAAAATTTTGTTTTATAAATTACGTTACTGTTCTTAACTTTTTTATTGTGATAAAGGATAAAAATATATTTTCATCCTTTTTTAATTGAGTAAATTTTTTTTTTATTAATAGGTAGTTTGGATGAGAAAATTCAATGATACGTTTTGAAAATCATCTCAAACTTAAAAGTTAATTAGTGTTGTAAAATCGACGATGTGTGTACAGTGGAATAAATAAAATAAGACACAAAATTTATGAGGTTCCTCTACAGTCAGTGTGACTGGAGTACGTCATCGGACAGCAGTAGTGCTTTCATTATAATTTGAATAATAAGAGTACAAAGATAACTCTATTTATTCTCTCCTCTCTTCTTCCTCTCTTTCTCTTCCCTCATCTCTTTTTCTCTGTGCTCTGTATCCATTGATAGTAGTCGGAGTGCTCTATTTATAGAGCAACTCCGTATTATTACATTTTGAATAATTACACCACACCTTTGACAAATGATCTCCACATATCAATATTCTGCCAAGGTTTTCAATAATGTGGCAATGTTTTCAATGCTATGGTCCATTGATAGTAGTCGGAGTGCTCTATTTATAGAGCAACTCCGTATTATTACATTTTGAATAATTACACCACACCTTTGACAAATGATCTCCATATATCAATATTCTGCCAAGGTTTAATGTGGCAATGTTTTCAATGCTATGGTCCATTGATAGTAGTCGGAGTGCTCTATTTATAGAGCAACTCCGTATTATTACATTTTGAATAATTACACCACACCTTTGACAAATGATCTCCATATATCAATATTCTGCCAAGGTTTTCAATAATGTGACAATATTTTCAATGCTATGGCAAGGTCTTCAATACTGCGGGCATTCATTACCCACTATTATTTTCAACAATTAGCCCTAAGTAGAGAATTTTCAACAGGAAAAGGCTACGACATATAAACATCCGGAGATAACTTTGCAGTTGCCGTGGAGCGAACACCATTCATGGGTTTAACACGATTTGGGCGTCCAAAGGGAGGAAAAGGGCAATTGAGCCCCAACCTATACGTGGCCAACTGTGGGCCAGCAGTGGGACTCTCCTACGACACCATAGCGGCGGTGTTTGCGGCCTTCGGTGAAATCAAAGGAGTCTACGCGGCTGACGACGGCGGCGCTCGGGTTGTTGTGTCTTTTGCAGAAGAGGGTTGTGCCCAAAACGCCTTGAATGCATTGGGCGGTCGGCCTTGCCCTGAGCTTGGAGGGCGCTCCTTGCACATTCGGTACTCTGTGATTCAACCCACTTCGCAGGTTTGGAATTCAACTCGTTTTTGTTTGTTGGGTTGTTTTAATTGATTTGGTAAAACTGGATGCTCGTCATTGTTCTGGTGAATCTTTAGGGTAGCAGGAATAGTGTGTATTTTTATTTATTGTATTGAATAAATTAGCTACTTTTAGCAAGGAATGACCCCGCCGAGTTTGTAAGGAATGAACTAGGAAGTGTTAGATAGCGGAAATTAGAAATGACGTTCATGAACATTACAAGGGCATGCGAGAGGGATTTGCAAATCACTATTTGGAATAAGTCGTTGACAAATCGCTCTTACATGCCTATCGGCTATTGCAATGCTCCCTCTATCTAACAATTTGTAGTCATTTCCTTACTACCTTGGCATCAATCTCTTGGGACTTAGAAATCTCTTACCCAAACAGAGCCTCAATGTTTTTTCCGTGATGTTGTATATCATGGTTCCCACTTAGGAACAAAACGTTACATTGCGTGGTTGCTCAAATTGTTGTTTTTAGTTTTGATGCATAAATTGATTTCCCAGAATATGTCTATCATTCCTCAGTTTCTTCTCACATTAATGTATTTGATGTCTTTATAGGGCCGAGCGAATGATGCAGTTCCCGTATCTTTGTTGGCTTCAGATTTAAACATTCCTGGCCTTTACTTGTTTCATGACTTTGTCACTGCTAAAGAAGAGGAGGTGTTCATTCCTTGTCCACATACACTTTCTTTTTAAACTTGTGAGGTGTCAACATAGTTTTCTGCATTACACCTTATATATGTATCTTATTTCTGTTTCTTTAGGAGTTACTTGCAGCAGTTGATGAAAGGCATTGGAATAATCTTTCGAAAAGAAGGGTTCAGCATTATGGCTATGAATTTTGTTATGAAGTAAGCCTTAGATATTTCACAGCTTGCCTCCTCCTAAACTTGATTATTTGTTCGTAAACTACACCATTGTGAAAGTATCCAATTATTTTGTTGGACAGCAATATCTCGTTTGAAATCTAATCATTACATTTGACGTATCAGTCCATGGATGAAAATATTGACATTTTCGTCCGGTGTTTGGCCAACATGTTAAAACATGGGAGTGGGAATGTTTCTTCTCGTGAATTTGTCAAAATTCTGTAAATTCCATTATATTTTTTTCCATATCAGTTTGAAACAGAGTAACAACTTGGAAATTGGTTGAAACAGAGCTAGAAATGGGAAATTGGTTAAACCAGAGGAAGAATTTGGAAGTTGGTTTAAAACAGAGCAATGATAAAGATATGCTATTGGAATGTTAACAACTGAATCTCCTTTTTTTCTTGAAACCCGTTATATTGATAGTGGTTTCTTGTCCTATTTACAATTTAGTTTAAGATGTTGGGGTTCTATCATCCATTCTAATATAAAATGATTTGTAGTTGTGTTGGAATAGTTTCTAGATATTATGTTGTTTTTTTTACTCTTTGTTTCTTCTTATTTTTAAAGAGAGGGTTAAAGCAATATTGGATTGCTAATTAAGTAAGGAATGTGAGGGACTTTCCAAGCGTTTCTGAGTTTCTGTATAATTCTGTTTTTTTTGTTGCTACAGACAAGGAACGTTGATTCTAGAAAGAACTTAGGTGAACTTCCAAGATTTGTATCCCCTATACTTGAAGGGATATCTATGCTTCCAAACTGCAAGGATGCTGAAGCTATTGTTTTGGACCAATTAACGGTATGAGACTATATATTCTGCACTTTATTTGTGATAGTTCTTTCATTTGACAAAATAGATCTTGTTTTCTTACTTTTATTTTGTGTTGAATTGAAATTATTGGAAGAAGATAGCTGTTATCTTTTGTTAGATATGGAATATCATGAACTAGTATGTCTTAAGAATACGAGTTATTGCATCATCATATGCATACTGAAGCTAGACTATTATATTACAGGTTAATGAGTACCCATCTGGGGTGGGTTTGTCCCCACATATAGACACCCATTCTGCTTTTGAGGGATTAATTTTCAGCCTTTCATTAGCAGGACCTTGCATTATGGAGTTTAGAAGATATCTGGAAGGCGGGTTGCCTCCTAGACCTTCCTCAAGTTCTGATTTTGAAGTGGAATGTTCTGAAAAGAATTCAAATTTTTTAAGAAGGGCAATCTATCTTCCTCCACGGTCTATGCTACTGTTATCTGGGGAGGCGCGCTATGCGTGGAATCATTACATTCCACACCATAAGGTATTTTATATAGTTTCTGAATTATCAACTTGTTGTCTGCTGGGGTCTTGCCTGCTAGTCACCTAAACCATTTTACACTACTGTAAGATTGTGTTAGCATTGTTACTTACCATTGAACATATATGGCATCAAACACAATCATCTCATCATCACACCATTCACCACCACATGCACACACACTCTCTCTCTCTCTCTCACATTGGTGGATTGTCATTCTCATTGATGGAAAAGGTTCATTAATTGCTTCTTTCACAGATTGACATGGTGAATGACAATGTGATAAGACGAGGCTCGAGGAGGGTGTCGTTCACACTTCGTAAGGTACATAACATTCAAAGTCCTTGGCTTTTGTTTTTTTTTTTTGGCTGCTACTGTGGAAACTCAAATTCATACTCGGAATCCTTGAATATGAGTTACAGAAGGAAATAAATTGCTATGGCTTAGACGATACAGAGTAAGCATCTCAATTACCACTTTGATATATGACCCTCTTTTATGTATGAAAAATCCGTCAATAGTGTTGTATGACTGTTTTTGAAAACCATCACATTTGTACTTATAGTATGTTTGGATTCGGAAACTTATGATTAAAAAACCCTGCCTTTTCTGGAAATTCTGGAGGTCAGTTATGATAATTTGGCTGTTTTGTGTAATAGCTTAGAGTGACTGATGTAGGTCGTGAACTTGTGATATAGAGTGCAAGAAAGTGGAAACTTAAAATGAATTTTGTTAAAAGGGATTCTGCTTTGCAAGATCCCACGTCCATTCAAAATTAATTATATTTTTCTATTTTATTCTTTTTATATATGGCTTTCAGGTTTTTGGTTTTCAATGTGGGATCAGATGTCATTCAATCCAATGGCTTGGAATCCTAATAATCTATAAAATTACAAGCTGTTGTATTGAATCATATGATTGTCTCACAGGCTCTAGCAAAATGGCTCCCATTATGGACAGCAGTGTGGTTACCTTTCTCACTGATTAGAAATAAGGAGCCTTAATGTACGTGGGCACATAGTTGTATAGAAAAAACATTCCTACTCATACTCGATTTTGTTATTGTTAAATCACTGTTGTCGTCATAATAGATATGTAGCATATGTCGGCACATATTATACATGCTATATCTGCGATGATATAACACGTATCAGGATACATAAACCTGTTTAGTTATACGTTAAAATTATGACTGAAGATGCTGCAAGAACCGAGCAAGTATGTGCACTAATGAAATATCATCAGTTTTATTTGTTACTTCTTATATTTGCTACCATACTTGAATGGCTGTGCGGGTGTGAATTCTAGTGCTTCAACTGCGTTCCTTGCTTTCCCTTTCTTCCCCTGTGTTCATAGTTGTATTTAAATACCAAACTAATCTCCTTCAGGGTACATTGCATGTGCATGTGGTTCAATACCTTAAATTGTTTCCATGCTATCCAGTTTTGCGCTATGTTCTAATAATTAGATTTATGATGTTAAGCTAAGTTCTTTCGTGCTTTTCAGATTAGAACAAGTCCATGCCAATGTGAATTCCCTGAATATTGCGACTCTCAGAGATTAAATGGGTACGTTTCTTGAAGGTAGAAGATGTTGCTTTGAATTCTGCTTCATTCAATAGCTTAATTTCATAAGAGATGGTTAGCATGGTCTAAGGTGATTAAGCGGACTTGATTCTTTGATCTCTGAACAGGTAACCCTGTGTTGCTAACAGTTGGTCTCTTAGATCTTCAAGGAAAGAGTTTAGCAATCGATGATCCCGCGTATGACTTTGTAGGATGAAATTCCAGGATCAGTAAATGGCAATCCATGTAGCAAAAATCGCTGCTGGTCTTACAAGGAGTAGAAATCACGAAAAGAGGAAGAGAAACTTAGATTTCGTTATCCGAAGCATTTACAGATCGGTGTAACAATTTCTTATACTTTAGACTTGTCGAAATTTACCTGAGGAGAAAACATCAAGTGAAATCTTTTGGCCATTTTTTTCTTTCTGAAAATTGGAAAATGCTGTCACTTAAAGCAATTGCTAGAGCATAATTGTTGAATTTCAAAATGGAATGAAGTGATTTGAGTCATTTTGCAAAGGGTATAACAGGCTTTGACATATGGGTGTGCATATCACATCGTACACGTACCATTCCCATTTCTTTGTGGGTAAGTAAATGAACTTATGAGACAAAGAACCGACCAATTACAAGCCCGTACGAAAGGAGAATTTTTTTTCATTGTGATCGGAACACGGAGGGTACACAACGTGTTTTTATTTAAGTGGTGGGAAATTTTATTTTTTAAGTTATTAACTTTTTAACACATATATCACACCATTTGTATAGTTACACGTGATGTACCATTCCGTGTACTAGTCACATTGAAAAAAAATTTCGTACAGAAGAAAGGCCAATTCCTACAAAATTCTAGTTGGAGATTTGTGTTTCTTTTCTCAAGGAGGCACATAAAAGTGAAGACAACTTCTGTATGTGCATCTATTCTATTTCATATTTTAAAAAGAAAAAAATGAAAAATATTGGGTTTCCGTATGAGTCTTTCTACAAATAGTGTACTATACATCACAAATCCAACGGTGATTATTATTCTAAAGCGCAAAAGATGAATGTATGGAATACATTTTTTGTATGATTCTTAGTCATATTACATTACATGGTAGAAGTTTAATGTTTGGCACATCTGCAAACAGTTGAAAGGCAACAAGTGTACGTAGCAATGCAAGTTTGGAATATTTTGCTTTATAAGAGCAAAGTAGTGAGCAAGATACCTAGATGGACAGATATATATATATATATATATATATATATATATGATATTTATATAATATGATAAATACAGACAACACAAATGCTTTCAAGCAAGGAAAGGAAGATACCAAAACCTTCCCTACCATTAAGAACTAGGAACAACCTCAACTGAATTCCACGTCTTGGGGGAAGCCGCTCAACCCTAAAATCTTCACCACCACCGCCGCCACCTGATCCAACATAAAACTGCCCATAAAACCCCGAAACGCTCTTGCCCTATATGTTGTCGCTCTTCGGGTTGGCCCTCAATGAAAAAAGCAGGAAGATTAATCCATGGTCCGCATCACCAAAGAACCACACACCCTTTGGTTTGGTTTGCAGCCATCATCTGCACCGTTATAGCCGTAGCCGTGATCATCGCGGGCATCGCGGTGTTTGTCGGCTACATGATCATCCATCCGAGGGTGCCTTTCGTCACCGTCACCTCCGCTCACCTCGAAACCTTCCAATACACCGTGGCCGGTCTTCTTGATACGGAGATCACCATTGTGGTAAGGGCGGAGAACGACAACACCAAAGCGCACGCAATGTTTTCGGACACGAGCTTCATTCTAAGCTTCCAAGGGCTGAACATTGCGAGGCTGGTGGCGTATCCGTTTGAAGTCAAGAAAAATAGTTCAGTTGATTTTCATTACTTGGTGCAATCATCGCCGATTCCTCTGAGTCCGGAGCTGATGGATCAAGTCGACATTTCGTTGAAACGGGACAAAATTATTTTTAACTTGAAGGGGAACTTGAGAGCAAGGTGGAGAGTAGGGCCGCTTGGTTCAGTGAAGTTCTGGGGTCACTTGAATTGTCAGCTCAAGTTTCATCCCTCAAATGGAACCTACATACGCTCTCCCTGCAGCTCAAGGGCAAAATAGTATTCAATCAATAGATTAATTCTTCCTTCTTTTTCTTTATAATATTATAATTACTGTCTTTCAGTTTTTATGTACACAAATTGAGTTCTTCTTTCTTCTTGTTCATCTATCTCTCTCTGCTCAGGCAATTGGCAATAATGAACACTTTTTGAGATTTAGTTGCAGAAGTAATAAATTTTTAGTAACGACTACATATAATTGATCCTACAAACTTTTATACTTTCTGGAAAAAAGAAGAAAGGGTTAATTGTCATTTCATAAACCTATTGGAAGAGCACAAACACAACTTTTATAAGAAGCTCCTTAGGCAATCAAGAAAAAACTTGGGTAATTAGCTATAATAAACAAATTTTAACATTTAGTTGCAAAAAAAAAAAATGTTTAGTGGTTATTATGTCGTTATTATATCATTGTTGTGTTATCGGTATGTCACATTTGTGTCGTTGATATATAATCAATATGTCGGCATTACTAAAAATAATCATTTCTGAAAATCAAATGAAAAATATGTTTACTATAGCTAATTTTCCAAAAAACTTTTTTACGAAGATTTCAGCAATCAAATGATGGATTTGCTAATGTAGCTCTTAAAAATGTTTACACCTGTATTTAATTTCGGAATGTTTATTGAGAAGCTCATTTAGTCCTCAACCAGCAACAATGAAGGGCCAAGGAGAAGGCTATGTTTTAGCTCCCTATAGTTTTATTTTTGGGTGTAGTCTCGGTTACATTATTTTCATCTCCACTAATGCAGGACTATACTGTAATAGTTTATTTTACTTGGAGAGAAAAAAAAGTAAAAGGTAAGAAGCCCACAAGGGCTCCACAAAGGCTTTGTCATAGTACTAAAAGCAGCATGCTCGAGGGTACAAGTGGCCAACCCGAGAGCTACTTGTAAGTAACATGTTTGCTGATTAAGATATAGTCCTTCCTGGCTAGGATATAACTTTGAGGATGACCTTAGGCAATAAGAAAAGAAGCAAAATACATGAAGCTTTGCGCATTCAGTAATCAAATAGCAAGTTGTGACCCACGACAATCGTGCATATTAAGCAAAAGAAGGTAAAGCTACCTAGAAGCAACTAAAGATACCCAAAAATCTGTGTAAATGGGGCCTAAAGAAAGCACCTTTATTTTCTTTATTTTGCTTTTGTGATTGCCTTTTCTTGGCTTTTTGTTTGGAGGTCTTTTGGAGTTGCTTCGAGGTGGTACTAATGAATGAGGCCAATGGTGTGCCTTTAACCAATTTGACTATGACCTAGACCAAATTGATAACACGTGGAAACTGAACAACTCATTAGCTAGCAACATGGCAAGATCTTACTTGGCAAATTATACGCACTTATAGAACTTAATTGTCATTAATTTGGGTTTTGAGAAAGGTGCATTATGCACATTGTTGCGAGTTGTATGTATATATTTATTAAGTTGTAAATGGACTTAATGTCTCACATCGGCGAAACAACCATTTATTCACACTTATAGAACTTACTTGTCATTACTTTTGGGTTTTGAGAAAGGTACATTATGCACATTGTTGCGAGTTGTATGTATATATTAATTACGTTATAAATAGGCTTAATGTCTCACATCAGCGAAATAACCATGTAACAATACTTCTAATTCCTATGTATACTCCATATTGGAAATTAATGAAATATATAAAAAAAATTCCAAAATATAATTCAACTTGGAGGATACAACTGTTTTAAGTTCAAGTAATCATCGAGTTCTAAAGTGTCAAAGTGGATGACAAACATCAAACTGGGTTGTGGCATAGACATTTGAGACATCCATCATTCCGTTATTTGAAGCATCAGTTTCCTTCTTTGTTTCACAATTGTAGTTATTCAATGTTCAAGTATGAAACATGTGTCATGGCTAAGAGTCATCATGCTCCATTTCCATTAGGTGATTCTAAATTTTCTTCGCCATTTGATTTGATACGTTCTGATGTGTGGGGTCCATCAAATGAATTTTGCTATACTTTTTTACTTTTATTGATGATAATACTTGAATAACTTGGGTGTTCTTGATGAAAAATAAGAGTGATGTCCCTTCTTTTCTTCAAGAATTTTGTGCAATGGTGTCTACTCAGTTTCAAACTAAAGTTAAGGTCTTCAAGTCTAATAACGAAGGAGAATATGTGAATAACACCTTGGCATGCATCTTTTGTGACTAGGGTATTATTCACTACACGACTACTCCGCTTACACCCAACAAAATGGTGTGTCCGAACGGAAGAATCTTCAAAAAGTGGAGGTTGCTCGCTCCTTGATGTTGAATAAGTCTGTATATTGCATGCTGTTGTGGCTGCTTGTATTTGATCAACAGTGTTCCAAGTTGGGTTCTGGATTTTCGATTGATGTGCTACAAAAACATGTCTCTTATGTCTCTATATCCAAACTTCCTCCTAAGGTGTGGTGTATGTGCATATATACTCTTATCAATGGAATAAACTTGATGGGATGTGTGCTTCTTGGGTATTGTAGAAATTTGACTCCTTAATTGATTACAATGGTTACAATATATATAGGGTTTGACAAAAGCCATATGTGGAAGAATCCTAAAATAAATACAATTATCAAATTACATTCTTAAAATTACGAAGATGATTGCTGTTTAATTAACACTCTTCTAACACCCCCTCCCGCAAACTAGACAAGTTGGATCAGACAGGTTTGGAATAAGGAACACCATGGCAGGTGTTGATGAAGAGCTTCGGTAAGGTCAGCCGACTGATCAGTAGAGGAAATATAACAAACCTGATGACTGCCAAGTGCCGCCTTTTCACGAACAAAGTGATAATCAAGTTCAATATGACGGGTGCGAGCATGATGATAACAAAGTGATAATGAAGTATTTTCTTGGAATTGAGGTCGCAAGATCCAAGCATGGTATTTTTTTTATCTCAACAGAACTATGTTCTTGAATTGTTGGTTGACACAGGTATGTTATATTGCAAACCTATTGATACCGATTGAGTAGAATCATCTCTGGGCTTTTTCCAAATCAATTTCCTACTCATAAGGAACAATATCAGAGGCTTGTGGGGGCAATTAATTTATTTGTCTCACACTCACCATGACATTGCTTGTGTAGTTAGTGTGGTAAGTCAATTTATGCACTCATCTAGTGAAGTTCATATGGATGCGGTAATTCGTATTTTGAGGTACTTGAAGATGGCTCCTGGTAGAGACTATGTTTTTTTTCTTTCAAGAATGGTCATTTGAATATAGAAGGGTACACAGATGCATATTGGGCGGGTTCTATTATTGACTGACGATCTACATTTGGATACTTTACTTTTCTAGGTGGTAATCTAGTTACTTGGAGAAGCAAGAAACAGAAACTGGTTGCTAGGTCAATCGAGAAGCTGAACTTCATGTTATGTCCCATGGTGTATGTGAATTGTTGTGATTGAAGAAATTGTTGAGGGATCTTGAGTTTAAACCCAAGGATGCTATAAATCTCTATTGTGATAACAAGGCTGTTATTGAGATTGCTCATAATTTGATGCAACATGATTATATAAAACATATGGAAATTGATCGACACTTTGTCAGGGGGAAAATTGGATGCTAGAGTTATTGCTTTTTGTTTGTGGGGTTTGAAGATCAACTCGTTGACGTGCTTACTAAGGTTGTGTCTAGTAGTGTGTTTTCCAACTCGCTTGACAAGTTGGACATACATGATATATTTGCTCCAATTTAAAGGGAAGTGTTGTATAGATGTATATACTAGTCAAGTTGTACATAGGCTTGTTGTCGCACATCGGTAAAATAACCATGTAAAAATACTTATAATTCATAAATAATGAAATATATTTGGATTCCCCAAAATATAAATGAACTGAACTCACATACATAGTGTGAAGAGACTGAAACGCAAGCAGCTTGGAAAGGTACACAAGAATGAAGATCTAACCGCTCACCATAAAATTCTGCAAGAAACAACTTTTTTTTTTTCATTTTCCTTCCTAGAAGGAAGGGAACTTGATTTTTTCAGAGCAATTTGACGGCGGCAGGCCAAGACAGTCAACAATTTTAGTTCCAAACTAGGTTCAAATTAAAGTTCCAAACTAACCAAACTCCATCGATTAAAAAAGAATCTAATTAATTATACATGTAACATTAGATATAAGAGAAATATAATATATATAAAAGTGAAATTGAAGTATTTCAAATGACCTGCACTGCTGAGCATCTCCAAGATGTTTACTTTGTTCCTGAGGTTTAGAGCTGCATGAAAGTAATGATATTGACCACCGAAGAGTGGTTCTGAACAAGTTCCGTACTTCGTCCATTCCTGCTCCCATAGTTTGCTACTGCCACTTATTGGGCAGGAAAGGGATGGCCACTCATTTTCCAAGCTCTTTGTCAGGTTTGAGATCTATTCAATCAGAAGGGTAATGGTCAAGTATAAGTCCGTGTAAAGTTTGTTTATATACTACTGTTGACCTTAAAAACTACCAAGCCTACATGGCGCGCAGGCTGAATAACTAATGGGTTAACTACGTTCTTCGGTTGATGCGGGCCGTGCCAACTCGTCGGCCGAGCTCGGCCGAGGAGTAAAATTTGTTGATGTTGCGTTGAGCGCGTTGCTGACTTCTTGATCTTGCAACTACGACCGAAGAAGGAACACGTCTTGACCTTCAGGTTCTCGAGCCTGAAGACAAGGCTGCTGGTTCTGCGAAGTTCATGAATCGTCGGCACCAGGTTCAGTCATGGTGATTATATTCGTAAGAGTATAAGCACATCGAACCGGCTCCAAATTATACGGACACAGGTACTCAAAAGAGATGTATGTCTTGATGGTAAATGTGGTTCGGCCGTCAGAAGGCCGAACTCTGAAACTCACTTATGAGTATCCAATCATAAAATCACTCGGCGTTCAATGTGCCGAATGTAGTAACTTGTAACACCTTACTTTGCCGAGAAGGCTAATAAGATGACTTCTGCCAATAAGGATTCGGAAATCCTTCTCGACCGAGACTTGGATAGGTAACCAGTCGGTCTCGACGCAGTGCTGTTTATCCAAACTGAAGGTGCTCCTCAGTCGACTGATTCTACGGCAACAGTGCTGTTTATCCAAACTGAAGATGTTCAACGGTTGCCTTCACAATGCTATTTATCCAAACTGAAGATGTGTTGGTGGAAAAAGAAAATAAGAAATCTCAAGATGTTTGAGAGGTTTGTGCAGGGCAATTTGTGTGTTGAATTGGGGAGGGTTCAAATGATGCATCCCCCTCTTATTTATAGCATCCAATCTCATCTTGGCCGAATTAGAACTATACTTGGATTAGGATTCTTCGTCCTAGTCCTACCAGGGCTCGGCCAATCCTACTCCTACTCGGACTTTGAACTAAACTCTTTATCCGGCCACCTTCACTTCTCAAATCTTAGCGTCCTCACTCCACTGAGACTCCTTATCATACTAGGACTTCGACCCATCCGCTCTTATCCAAATCACTCATTCTTGTAATAGGACTCGATCGCCTTAACTGAGTGGCTTATGACCACTAGACAACCCATAATACATTTGGAAAAGTTTTGGGCCGAATATAAACCTACGCTTGACCCAATAATATTATATTGGGCCCAAACAACTACAGAAGAGAAAAAAGAAGCTAAAGCTTCTAGCTACAAAACCAATTGGCAATGAGAATAATGACACAACTCCTTATACGTTTTTATAAAGTTTGTCCGATTTTCGGTGTGGGACATTTGATCACAACACATGCACGCTGAGCCGTTTTAAATAGTTTTAATTTTTTTTATTTTATAGATGCTTCTAACAAATCAAAGAATGCCCATATTGTGGAAGTAAAAGCAAGATCATATATATGGGTTTGTTTTTAGTAGTCCAGAGTATTCAGTTGTTTGACTCTTTATCAATTAGATTGGCAACTTGAGGAAAAATAATATTTTCTCAATTCAGTTCTGATCGTCTATTTTTTATCATATTGAGTAGTTCGGACTATTAAAGAAAAATATTTCATATGTGTACATTCTGTCTAATGAACCATGGTACAGTCTCAAAATTAAGTAAAATTAGTTATTAGTAGAGTGATAATGGAAGAGGGTTTAGGGTACCTACCTCAGATAAACGGAAATGGGTGTTGGACTCGCAGTTGGTAGGCATTTCTCCGGTAAACGAAAGGGACCATATCCCACCAATCTTGAAATCTTTGGTCGGCTTTCCTGTCTTTGGGTAGCAACAACCCTGCTTTGCTGCTCCACAGTAAGATCCTGGCCACTAATTACAGAAAGGGATATTCATATATGCTACTGGATTGAAGATACATTGAGCTGAGTTACATGGAGTTGCAGAGAGAGAGAGAGAGAGAGAGAGAGAGATACCTGGAAAACCATGTAGTAGGAAACAACATTTTCAAAAGCTATGGAGAGAGTAGTTGTTGATAGGATTACTGCAAAGACTATCAAACGCCCCAAGAGAGAAGTGAATCTTGTCATGGTTTATGACTTAGTTTCTGTTGTTATACGGGACTCTATCCATATATAGTTGTTCTGATGAATCACAACACGAGGGTCATGGGTGTGGACTCATGAATTTCTGCATCATTTATCACTCATATCTGTATGAGGTAATTTGGGCGCAGAGCTGCAGAGCCAATTATAAATATCCTGATAAGAGCTTGCATGGAACGAATTTATCGTCAGTGTGATATTATTAAATAATACAATGTTAACTTTTGTTCATATGACATTACATTGTGAATCAACAGAACAGTATCTGATAATGAATACGTTTACTCTATTAAATCTCAGCTACTTATTTTTACGTTTTTCAGTTGTAATTATTATTGTACACTTATTATCTACCAACCAAAAAACCATTGCCATAAAATATCCATATCTGATTTTTCTCGAGAGTTTCAAGAGCATTTGTGCCAGAAGAAGGCATTCCAAACCCAAAGCATCCTTCCCATATTTTTACTTTATCACATGAAATGTATGCTTTGAGATTAATAAATCCATTTGATGTTGCCAGAAACAAATAGACTCGACACTCCCTTTGTTCCATTTCATAGACCCCAAAATCCAAATTTGACGTGAACCTTCCCTTTATAGAATTGACCTGCAACGAATTATATCACCGACATACTGTCTTAATTAGTATGATGTTCTAGCAAACTGCTGTTTTTGTCATTTAACATTCGACAGAGCGGTTACTTAGTACTATAGTCTAGTGGTGGAACAGGTAATATTGTTTGGAGGGGCGAACACGATGTCATTGAAATGCAAATTTATGAAGCTTAATACTACGGTATAATGATATTATTCTTCACTTGTAAGCGAGATGATCTTAAGTTCGATTCTCGATTAAGACTTGGAGAACCTATAACGCTCCAAGACAAAGAAGGCTCTCTCTCACACTCACAATCATCGCCACACTTAAATTCTCAAACACTCTACACGCTCAGAAGACTCAAAAAGTTCTTATTTTTAATTCAGTGGGAATCGTTAGTGGGTTAATATTTAGTTGGTAGGAGGAAGGCGAATCAGTGGGAATCGATTCTGCATCAGAATGCGTAGTTATAATTACTTTCAGCTATTTTGGTAAAGTGCTAGTTGCATTTTATTATTTTTTTGTTTTTGTGGAACCATATTCGTCAATTTTTTTCATTGCAAATAAATATCTTAATAGTTTTAGATTCGTCTAATTATTTTTAAAGAATAATTTATAACTGCTGAATTGAAATATAAGCGGCTAAAATCCTTAAAGAAATAGAGTGAGCTAAGAAAGTGTTTCAGAAAAATGTGTCCCCACTATCTTAGCCTCTGTGGTCTAAACAAATTGTGGTTACTCACCATTCATTCTTAACACAATAATAGGTAGTTATTAATTTTTTTGTTGTATTTTTTCCTTCGTTCTTAAATTAAAAATAAAACTCTGGGTGATTGACAATTAGCATGAAGCCTATATATAGAACGAAACTCGCATATAACATAGCATGTGTGCCCGGAAGTAGAAGGCACTCCAAGGTTCCATTCCCAAAGCGTACTTCCATTTCCAACGTCCCAAAATTTTAAATTTTGATGCTAACTTTCCAGATATAGAAATCTGCAACGAATGATGTCACCAAGTGATCCAAACTCTGTAATTTTTCACTTAGAAAGAAGATTAATGTTGGATGAGAGGATGAGGGAAGTTCGATCTATTTAAAGTCCCAATATATGTTTCACCGAAAACGTGTCACTCATTGGCCATGCTCCTGCTGCCACCTCTGCATTCCCACAACTGCTTTTGATAGGAACAAGCCCTGCACGTATCCACTCTCACTCCTCTCTCTTCTCTCTCTCTTTCTCTCTCTCTCTCTCTAAGCTCAACTCGCACCCTCTGCGCCCTGCTGCGTAAGTGTTCTTTTCCTCTTCTGTAGTATTGCCATCGTCTTCCGCTTTTTTTTGTGTTTCATTGGTTATCTGAAAATTCTCGGTTAGACTTTCTTTTTGTTTTTTTCGCGTAAGAATTTCCTAATGGATGTGCTTTTAATGGTTCCTCGGCATGCTTCTGTGTTATTTTGGGTTTGAAGGAAGATGGGTTACTGGGTTTTTCACATATTTGTTCCCCAGATGGAATTTTTTGTGGTCTGTTGCTACTTTTCCGGTTAACAGTTTTGGGTATGATTTAATTCTCTGTTTTATTTTGTTTTTAATTTTTTGGGTTTTCTTTCTGCATTTCATTTTAGTTAATATAGTCCGAAGTAGTTTGATTCGATTCGATCTGAGGTTGAAGCATTCTTTATCTTGGTTCAGCTTTCTATTGAATCGCGTTAGTTCTGTTGTTAATAGTTGTTTTGGTTACAAGCGATATTACTGCTCTAAATTACACTAAGACACTAAGGGGATTGGAAGGGTTTGAACTCGGATTGCAGTGGGTTGAACAGAAAGGCGGCAATCCACCACTTGCATTGTTAATATTTGTTGAATGGATTGGGAATGTTTTATTCATCGATCTTCTTTGTTTCACCATTACTGTTATTACATAGTGCAATGGGCAGTTAGTGGACCAGAAGTCTCATTTTTCAGGACTTGCAATGGAATTTGACACTTTGTTGAGCACTGTGATCATTTAAAGTTACCAAATTTTATGAGACGTGTAGTCGATATATTTTTGAGATCTCTATCATCATTAGAACTGAAATTCGGATCTGTGTTTCTGAGAACCTTTTCAATTATTTATTTAGTTTTCTTTTGTTTCGTTTTTCATAAGCATTCATTGATTATGCAGGATGGTAGGAACTCAAAAATAAGTTACATCATGTCTTGCAAACTGTGACAAACTAATTGATTAGAAAAGGCACTAATACCGGTCGATGTGATGGCATTGCTTTCCGAGTTAATAACTATCACAATAATCTTGGTGACTCGGCCTTTCTCACTTTTGAAGCTCTTATGCTTGTTTGGCATAAAGACTACTTTTATTGTCATTCATGCATGGTTGGATTTGTTGAGGGCAGCTGTCTGCTTCCATGTGAACATATTCTGGAGAATCATGATATGGACATTGGCACTTATATCCCTGCCCGGGCGTGTTTTGACTGCCTTACAGAGGGAGAGGCAGGTTGGTTTTATCTGCTTTCTGTCAATTTTACTCTCCTATTTTGGAAACACATATTTTGAGCATGATATTTACTAAGATAAGTAGATTGGCATGTTGACATGTAATTATACGAAGATTCTCACTATGTGTGTTTTTCTTTGGGTTCGCTTTGGTATGTTGGCATGTAACTATATTAAAAAAAATCCCATCCTCACCCATTGTGTTTTTTGTTTTGGTTCCATTTACGAGCAGTTTACTATAAATTTTTGTTTGTTTATTTGTATGTTGTTTTGTTGCTTGTGTGATTGAGCATAACTTTCTAATAAATCTCACGCTTGTAAGTTTTTATTCATTTCAGATCACAAATGTTTAGGAGAAAAAGGGAGTCCTGTAGTTCATTTCACTTCATTTTTAATTTCCAATGAAAGAGCCACGAACCAATGAGGGAGGACGATGACTACAGGGTTAGGGAACGGTTCTAAAGAAAAGTAACTAGGAACAAAAATTATAGAGACTGACTCAATGTATAGAGACTACGAGATAAACTCTGAGAGTGCTAACCTTCCTGTACCTCTGATACATCACTTGCTGCATACTACTACTACCAGTTTGTTTAACTCTGAAAGTTTGCAAAAGGATTGTGTGTACGTGTGCATGTGTATAGTGTGGGGTCATTCTTGTGCCTCTTTTCAGGTTTGAGAAAGCTGACTAGAAATGTTACCGTTGTTTTCTCTTGAGTCCTTTTTCTGGATTGACTTTATAGTCATAGTTACATGAATTAGCTGTCTGTTATTTTATTTTTTTGGTCGAAGGGATTAACTCTTTTATTACGAGACTCTGTAAGGTACTCCTCTTTGAAATCAAGTGTGTCAAAGATAATGGATGGTTATGATTTGTGCTCTAGCTGGAGACTAGGGTGATGGCTTTTGTTCGTTTACTATGTCTGCTCTTGCTTTTGATGATGTTTATTTCCAGTTGTTTGGCTCTTAGTTACTTCGCATCTGTTTATGCTTCATCTGCTAGATGGTTATTTTCCTCATTGTATTATGGTTCCTAAATTTCATCTTCTCTCAGTATGTCTTAAGCTACGAGGAATGTTGTTGTGTTAACAGCTGGAAAAACATTTACACGATATGCAAATTGAGTTGGAGAATCTAGAATGGGATAGAAAAGAACTTCAGGAGCATCTAATTACAGCCATTAAAGAACAAAGAATGATGGAGTTGATATTAGCAGAACTTGAAGAGGAACATGACAAGGCCATTGCCAAAATTGATCTGCTAGTGAGCAAGGTAATGACTTATATCATCCCCTTGCATGCCTTGAGCTAGTGGCAAAAACCGCATTCGACTACTCTTGCTGCACTTTAAGTATTTCTTACTATGCCAAACATGACTAAACACTTCTAATTTGTAACTTCTCTAGTATAGTTTGCGGAACAACAATTTCGCGTGTCCTCTGGCTCTGGTGTTTGGTGTGCCAATATTTAGCGATCCAAAATAAGGACATGCCAATATGTATGTGTGAGCCTGCACCTTTTTATGAGGAAATGAAAGGATTTGAATCTATATTTCTTGTAATGATTAAATTTAACAATTGAAACTAAGAATCCCCTTCTTAAGAGAGTACATTTTGATTAGAACCAAAAGAGATCTTATTCTTGTGGTTACCCTGCACCATCTAGTTCTTAGATCCCGTTTAACAGTTATCAATGACAAAATCAGCAAAAGTTGAAAATTGTTTGATCGTTTGATATTATCACGGGTATCTCAGTTTTTGCAATAAACATTGTCTACTATTTTTGTGATGTTAGATGACTAGGTGGTTTCCGAGTGGTTTGGAAAATTGGGTCGCTTTTCTTCTGATACTAATTTAAGTTGAATGATCAACCACTTACAGACTTTGCTCTTACTTCTGAAAATGAAAACAAGAAACCCTTCTCTCAGTTCTTAAACAAGACACAACAAGAGACACGGTCGCTAAGTTGCTTGCAATGAAAATTTAGATTCTCTTTCTATATATATATGCATTACTATGTCCCGTTTTACACTTCACTGAATACTGACCCTTTTATGTGCTTTGGCAGTTACACGATCTGAAAACTGAAAATCTGCGGCTAAAAGAAATTCAGGGCAAAGGATGGAACGACAAAGGTCGAGATCAAACAGGCAATGCACAGAGTACAGCCATTGGGATCCCATCATGGAAATCCCGTTATGGTGGAAGTGAATTCATCCGTCAAGACCTTCTGATGCACAAAGATACATGGGGGGACGAAAGCAAAACTAATATGGAGTTGCTCAAAACCTTAAGAAATGAACCAGTATCCAGTGGACCTATACATCCTGTTATGCCTGAAATCAGCCTCAGAAATTTAGATATGAGTGAAGTTTTTTACCAGCGAAGGGGTATTGCAATCAAACAGAGTCTTTTCAGTGCAGTGTTATCAGTTTTGGTTGGGATTATCATTTGGCAAGCGGAAGACCCTTGCATGCCCCTTGTCGTGGCTCTCTTCTCCGTGGTTGGTCTGTCACTCAAGAGCGTGGTTCAGTTTTTCTCGACCATAAGGAATAGACCTGCTACCGACGCCGTTGCTCTCTTAAGCTTCAACTGGTTCATACTTGGAACACTTACCTACCCGACATTACCGAAGGCTGCGCATATGGTGGCTCCATTGGCATTAAATTTTGTCGACCGAGCGTTGAGCTGGCTTGGTTTCTCTTTTTCCCTAGCTTAAGTCTGTCTCTCCTTTTCATACACTTGCATGTACTATATAGCCCTTGGAATACGACGATGGTCTTTTGTATATAATCGTTTTGAGAGCTTGTATGTTGAAAGGTTGCTCTACAGTATTTGATTTTATCTTGCTCATGAATTGGTTTGTTAAGTTCCCTCGGAAGAGCACCGGAGAAATGGGTCAATTTTGGCGTACTCCTCGTGTTCGTTCAGCTCTCAACATCCAACTGAGTGCTGGAATTGTCCTCCTTCCCACAAGCATCCTTCGCTCTCGAACGCCACTTGGGGTTATTCCGACAAAGGATTCCCGAACCCCTACGTCCACAAATTCGATAAAAAGTGATGTTGGCTACTCTGTTAGTGATGTTGGCAACTCGATTGTGTTTTTGAGCTTCAAAGCACATTCGAGTCACCAAAATCAGTGGTGACGATGATCAAACCACATTCGAGTTGCCAAAATCAATGGTGACGATGATTTTGCCCTATAGGGAAGCAATGTGGTGAAATCCAATGACTATGGTCTATTCGTTGTGCATTACCGCCCACACAGAAATGTGAAGAGTTATTTCTAACCACACAATATGACCGGTCATATCCCGATTAGACCTCAGGTGTTTGAAAATTAAGGAAGTGTGACCAGACCGCTTAGGCACTAGACTAGCCCACCTAAACTCACTTAGGCACCCGCTTAGATCACGACTTTGACTTATACAGAAAATAGACAACTTTCATTTGGCATTTTATATAGGTCACGACTCTGACTTAGACTTGTTGAGTACTTGGATGAACACTCATTATTGTTCTCCATATTTTCAATATGTTGTATACTCTATAATTTATATGACATTTCATTTTGCAATTTATGTGTCCAAATATATTTATGTATTTTTTAAGTATAAATAGGCACAATATATAATAAATCTATTTAAATCCGCTTAGTCCGCCTAAGCCCCCTACCTAGGCCACACATGGCCCTTAGGCACTTGGTCCCAAACTGAATGACTATTTTTGTGATTATATCTACGTGAGAATTGCAAACTAAGTTGAGCCAAGTGGTAATTGGTTTTTAGTTTCATTTGGCATACATAAAAAAAAATTGAAGTTCTATCATAAATAAGACATAGAAAAGAACATAACATCGATTTTAACGACATTCATGGCATAACCTTTTGAATAGAAACTTAGTTTACTTGTGGTGCAAGTTTACATTCAATTGCACTTCCTTCTCCGGGCACACAAATTGAATGAGTAAAGTCTAAGATCACGACGAACATTACAATTCAACTTTTCTGTTGGTATTGTCAACAGTGGCACGCTTGATATAACAAATCACTCATTTAAAAGAGTTTCATGCCTACTTAAAGTGTTACAAGACATTTTAACACTCATTTAAAAGAGTTTCATACCTGCTTTAAAGTGTTACAAGATATTTTAAACTGATAACAGTTATAAATACTCGCATAAAACATAATGATATCAACACATGAGCGATTGACGCTAGCTAAATCTGAATCTGTGGATAAGAAAGCGGGGACATGATGAGTAACGTAATTGAAGGAGTGATGCACACGTATAAGTGATTGGATAAAGAACTGACGCAATTCTTTGTTTCTGGTTTGGTGATGGAGTTTATTTTCCCCTCTAGCTAGTGACATCTGTCTGGCTACGACTCTCAGTTATTAATTACCTAAATCGGTGTCCTAAAAGGAGGAGATGGTATTTGACTTTCCAACTCCCCGTCTTAATCTGTGCAATTAAATCTGGAAGTGGACTTGTCAACTTGTCAATTTATGCCAATTTCCTTCACTCGAAATATACATTGGCACTAGTTAGTTATTCCTTGGTTTAATTGGCAATGGCAAAGTGCCTTTTCATCTTTGCAAGCACAAGGTGGACAAGTTTTTTCAAACTTTTCAAATTACATATAAATGGTTAGTCGTAATAATTCAGTTTGAATTTAGTATTGACGCTATTTGACTTTAAGATCTCGTAATTATAAAGAAAATGAAATTACTAAATTTTATTGTTAATTGACATTTTTTTGTAAGCAGCTCTCCTATGATCTTCATTTTGAGGACATGAATATCGTACTTGCACTTAAAAATAAAGCAAAACCAACTTAAAACTCATGAACTAATAGAAAACTCAGTTTCTTATTTTGCTTTATTAAATTGTCAAATATTTTAAACATTTTGATCTAAACTAATATAATCTTGTGACTAGTATGTATTTAGTTCTCACAAGACCTCAAAATAAAAACCTTAAGAGAGCAGGATTGTTTGTGCAAGTTTTGCAAATTAGGAGTTTTAATGTGGCCTGCACTCTTGTTGTAAGATTTCTCCACAGCAAATGGTTTGTGGGGCAACCGATATAATTAGCAACGGGAACGGTTGAGCCAACTTATTTCCCTTTAGGAATTCTACTGTAAGTTGAAAAAAGTAAGTGTTATATCATTACATTGAATTCATATAGGAATCATATTCTTACAGTGGATTGGAGAATTTGAGTGTGATATCAATTTGTTGAACTCATGAGTTCGATATATTATACTCATGATGCTAATATATGAACTCACACTTGTGTAGCAGTCTGCTACTGTTCTAAAAATCCCCACCTAGCACTGCCGAGGCGCTAGGTGGTTGGTCACCGCCTCAATTAATGCCTAAATGTTTGAAAATTAAGAAATGACGCCTAGAGCTGTTGAGGCGCCCGCCTAGACCGCCTAGCCCGTTTAGACCCGCCTAGGTTGCAACTCAATTAGACAGAAAATAGATAACTTTCATTTTGCATTTTATTTTTTTTCAATAAATTGTAAGAAACTTGTGGAATGCTTAAATGAATGCACATTATATGCATGTTCCCCATGTTTTAATTATGTTCCAATACTTCATAATATATATATGTCATTCTATTTTGTAGTTTATAATGAAATTATATATATTTTAAGTATAAACACACTTATTTACACAAAATATAATAGATTTACTTAAATCTGCCTAGGTGCCCGCCTAGGCGCTAGGCCCCAGCTCGCTGCCGATGAGCGCCTAGCGTCTTTTAAAATCGTAATGTTATAGATCAATCTCAGGTTGAAACAATACTTAGTAAGTAACGAAGTTATATTCTTTAGACCTTTTTATACACACATCTGAAATGGTCTTGATTATAAAATTGCAAATTGAATATTGACAACAATAGTTAGTGACTATTGCGAGACTTAAAAAGTCCTTGTTTGAAACAAATGTATAGAAATTAGCATGCATTGGGTCATTTTTTCCACCCAATCCATAATTTCATGTTTAGAACTTGATTTCACAATGCACAATTTATTCAATTTCATTCCTCTACTAATTGACAGTGACATGTTTACATCTATCAAATTCAAGAGTGAACGACTATGCATTAATTTCTTAAAAACTACTTCACCAAGATAACATGTGTGTTCGTTTAATCTTAAATTACTTCTACTAACGTGACTAAGACATTATAAATTGCAAATATATTCAATGATCTTTCAGGAAAGTTACTTTTTCTCAACATCTATGCATGTTTTGGAATTACCACTTGGGATTAAGAATCATCGAGTGATTCCTTTCGTTGAGGAGTGATCGTCATGATTTGTCTTCTACTTCTAGTTAAACTTCCTCTATTTCTCGTATATTGAAACCACTTACTGTTCTCTTCCGGAATCTCTTTCTAAATTCTAAATTCTGGTGAGTTGTTTTACATCAATTAGCATAAAAGCCAAACCTCCATCGGCGGCACCTTAATTTGTTTCGATCATCCATCTCCTAAATTCTAGTTTTCGGCTACTACTGCATTAAAAAAGAAAAGTGACAAGAACCATGAAGGCCAATAATTTCGTGCAACTTTAGCTGCCTCAATTGGTGGCTAAACAAGCTCAGATAGTTCAATATGATGAATCAACGATAAAGACAATATCATGTGTACTCGAGACACAAGATGTTTCAGTCTTAATTTCATGGTCCGGTAGTCAACCAGGACACTCTTAGTATTCAATTGAAATATAATTGTTCTTGTTCTACAAAGTATCACCGTTATCATGCTACACATCCTGTTCTAGCTTCTTGCGTCCTACGTACTTGCATTGTAAAATTTTCAAGCAACACCATCAGACAATTATGGTAAGGAAATGATTGGAATCCTATATTTTCCCCATGATGTTCATGTCTTGGATCCGTTTGACAATGGCTAGGCAATGATGTCCTTGACCCCTCCTTTAACTCGAATGGAGTCGAGTTCTTATTTTCGAAGGAGAATGAGGCTGAATAATATTTTAGGAATTTATTAATTTAGTTTCCTATTTATTTGTATTTTTTTTCTTTGCAGCAAGTAGGTTATTATAAATATGTGCTCTGTAATTCGTTATTGATACGGTAGATTGATGAATGAAATTGTCTTCTGTTGTGTTCTTTGACTTCTAAACCATCATCTCCCATTCTTCTTAAGGTTAATTTCACTTCGATTTATCTTTATTTATTTATTTATTTTCCTACTAGTTCTTAAATTCCAATGTTTCTTGCATCTGAAAACCTAACTCGCGCTATCTTCTAGAATCTTGTTCTAAACTATGGTTAGTTGTTTTTTTTTTAAAATGAAAATCAATAATATAAATATTGAATAAGGACTATATCCAAATGGAAGAAAACTTAGTCAATGTCACAGAAGATTAGGCGAGCCAGACCACGCACCATGATCTTGACCATGGTTACCAGCAACCTATCCTTTCCCCGAGCTTTAGAGAAATTGGAAGCTGCTGATTTCTCTATAGAACCCCTAGAAATGAACAAAGTAGCTAACAGAAGCAGGACAATTAGAAGCACACCTCCAAACCTCATGGATACAAATGGATTGCATAATGTGTAATCCCATCACACATCATGATTCTGACAGAATAGACAAGAAACATAGATATGTAACTATTATATCCATAAGTGATCTTGAGATTAATTTCTATTTGGACAATACTATTTAACAAATATTCCTATCCACTTGTCCAACGATGAAAGATGTGCACAAGCCAAACTATACTACCAATTAAGGACGGTGTTTGAGTAGCCAATGTGCATTGGGAATTTATGAGCACATGGCTCTAAACCTAACAAATAAAGCTATAACGCATAAATAAAGCATAAATAAACTCATGATTCATCATGTTGTGAAAGTCCTATTCACGTGTCAGATGTTGAATTAGGTTAACAAACCATATCATGCAACTAGTCAAGAAAGAAGTAAAGTAGCCAATAGAAGCCTGACAATTAGAAGCACAACTCTAAGCGGACTACATAATGTATAATCTGCTCACACATCTTGATTATAACAAAAAGGACAATAAACATAGATAAGTAACTGTCATAACCATCAATGATCTTGAGATTCATCTGCATTTGGACAGTTTTATTCACAAACGTTACTACCCACTTGGCCGATGATGAAAGATGTGCACAAGCCAAAGTACAACACCAATTAAGGAAGGTGCACAAGGAGCCAATAGGCATTGGAAAGTTATGAACACACCTCTAAACCAATAGATAAAGCTGCAATGCATAAATAAACCTGTGATTTTAAAAGTCTTATTCATGTATCAGATGTTGAACAAGATTCACAAACTATATTATGCAACCAGTGAAGATATGAACTAAAGTACCCAATAGAAGCATGACAATTAGAAGCCACCTCCAAACCTCACAGACAAGAGGGGATTGCACAATGCATAATCCTCTCACACAAACTGATTATGGCAGAAAGAACAAGAAACATAAATACGTAACTGTCATAATCATTAGCGATCTTGAGATTCATCTCCATTAGGACAGTACTATTCACAAACGTTACTATCCACTTTTTCGATGATGAAGGATGTGCACAAGCCAAACTATACCACCAATTAAGAAAGCTGCCTGAGTAGCCAATGGGTGTTGGGAAGTTACGAACACATCTCTAAACTTAATAGATAAAGTAGCAATGATAAATAAACTCGTGACTCGTCTCGTTTGAATGTCTTATTCACGTGTTAGATGTTGAACGAGGTTAACAAACTATATTATGCAACCAATCGAGATATGAACTAAAGTAGCCAATAGTAGCATGACAATTAGAAGCACACCTCCAAACCTCACGGACAAAAAAGATTGCATAATGTATAATCTCTCGTCACACATCATGGTTCTGATAGAAAAGAGAAGAAATATAGATACTTAACCGTCATAACCATCAATGATCTTGAGATTCATTTCTATTTGGACAATAATATCAACTATCCACTTGTCCGATAATGAACGATATGCACAAGTCAAACTACACCACCAATTAAGGAAGGTGCTCGATTAGCCAATGGGCATTTGGAAGTTATGAACAAACCTTTAAACCTAATAGATAAAGTTGCAGTACATAAATAAATTCGTAATTCATTTCGTTTTGAAAATCTTATTCACGTGTCAGATGTTGAACGAGGTTCACAAACCATATTATGCAACTAGTTGAGATATGAACTAAAGTAGCCAAAAGCGGATTGCATAATGCATAATCTCATCACACATACTGATTATGACAGAAATGACAAGAAATATAGATATGTAACTATCATAACCATCAGTGTATTGATTTTTTTTGTCCATCCTGATAAAATTTATAAATTCGAAGTTTCATTTCAATTCTTCACGATTAAGAAGTTAATTGGATATTTTCAATTTATTCATATATATTCGTATCTTCCCTTTTTGGAAGTTTAATTGAAAGAGTCTTACACATTCTATTTCTGTGGTATCCAAAAGTAACCTAAAAACTATTAGAAAGGAAGCACAAAGTAGTATCCAAAAGTAACCTAAAAACTATTAGAAAGGAAGTACAAAGTGGAATACAACCGGGATGTGTTAGAGATACCATATTTTTTTGGTGCAATTTTGCTTACCATTCTTAAATGATGATAATACTTTCCAACTTACTTAGTTTTATTGTGAGTTTAAATTTTGAGATTTGATCTACAATATAGATCTTAAAATTTAAATTCAACGAGATAATAAATAAGATAGTGAGCATCACCATCATCATCACTGAAAAACGGTGAGCCAAAATATTCTCATTTTTTATACTATAATTTATATATCACGTGATCTGACGGAATTGATGTCTGGATTCCTACTTAAAAACACAAATCTGAATTTACCACAATTCGATTGATGTGGCAATACCGGATTTGGACCTCTGAAAAGTTCCACGACCAGAAACCAAAGTGGAGAAAGATCAGCCGCTGGATCCCAAATCGGCGAGACTGACAGCACCTACCACAAAACGTCCTGTAGCACCACACGCACGCACGTGCATGCACGGGTACACTGAGCTCAAACATGATGGCATACGCGTAAATAAACCCAACTCTGTGGTCCATTCCGATACCGCTCACGCCAGACGCGCAACTTTAACTCAATTTCCTCGTGAGGGAGGGCCCACTATTTTGAAATAAAAATCACCTGTAGCGTGAGGCCATCGGAGCTGGTGGTAGACCACGTGGCGCAATCGCCTTGGTCTGCAACGAGTATATATCGCTCACGTCCGAGCTGCTGTCACAGATTTCATAGGGTTAGATTAAAAGCCTCTTCCATCTATCAAAACAAACATAAGTGTTTTTGCCGTGAGAGGCGTAGGAGGCATAGGGCATGATGATTCATTTCCTGGCTGTCTCTAATTCGCTTGGTGCAGGTCGGGAACCGTCTCGTCCCGTTTGAGCCTATGAATCTGCTGGCTCGAGGCTGCGGGACGAAACGGATCCCGCCTTGCATCAACTGAATCGGAGACCGCGGTGAAGGCGGTTTCATGGATCTTGCGTTCCTGCTTTGCTCGTTCGTCAGATCTCGTCTCAGGTTGGCCACCTCCAGAGAATAGTTATTATTTTTATTTGATTCAACCACTTACTGCTAATGGCAATGAATTAATATCGGTGTTCAGATGAATTTAGAGTATTTTATCTTATTGTTTTTATAAAATAATATCGGTTTTTTTTTGTTAGTAAAAAATAAATAAATTTATGGATGGAATATTGATAGATCTTGCTCATTTAATTCTATGGGTATAGCACCAATATTAAATATTTTAGATCAAATTATTCCCATTAGGTTAGACAAATTGCATTTGGTGTTCATTTGGAAATATAATTAATATCTTAACAGGGTATAATTTTCTGTTTTAATTTCCAGTCCTGTTTTTGTGTTAATAAGCAGATTATCGAGATTAATTATTTATGTAAATGATTGATATTTCTTGTCACCTCCTTCACCTTTTTGCATTTACATAGAGAAACAGAGTTACTGTTTTGGGGGAATTTGAGAAAAGCATAGAATCTTTCAAAAAGAATGAGCAAAGCATGGCGTGTTCAGACACTCACTCGGAGTCTTTAGTTTTTACTAAATAAAAAATTGTTGTAGGGTTTCGACGAGGCCACTAGCATCCCCTTGTGTTAGGGGAATTGGATCCCAGGATCCCATCCGGATTCATTTTGGAAAGATCATCACATTTTAGCCATTTATCTTGTATTAGTCAGAAATTATATGATTTTTTTCAAATACAAATAATATCTGACGAAAACTGACCGCACAATATACGATGAACGATTAACATGTGAGAATCTTTAGGGGTTCTTTGAAATATTAATGACATTCTTATTTTCGATTAAGAAAAAAAAAAAAAAACCGATGCATTAAGTGCTCGCTTGATAATTAATTTTGTTTTTTTATTTTCACAAGTGCACATAAAGTAACGACGAACGAAAAAAGTGGAAGAAGAAATTTAAAAAAATGTGTGAAACAAAAACTTAAATACGTTTAATGGGTTTAATCGATTATAATCTTTCGTAGTTTCATGTACAATTCTTCCACTTCTTTCTCAAGGCTTTATTTACCTTTGCTCCTTATCTTTTATCTTGAAGTTGAGAAAGGTGATACATTCATCCTTTCAAATTAACGAAATGTTAGGTTTTTATCACAAAGGGCTTTTGAAATAGACATATCATCACTTTCATCCCTACATTTGAAATGGATAAGTTTTGTCTCTAAAATTGACTTAACAAATCACTTTAATCCTTCATGTCCAATTTTGTTATATTTTCTATTAGTTTGTTGATGCGGCACAATACAGAAACCACAACACCATTCATATATCGTCAATTTGTGATCATGATTATCATAAATGTCTGTATATCACTGTGACGTCGTGATCGTGATTACCATGAACATATCATTGCGTGAAAAAGAGAAGACAAACATGAATAAAAGTGACTGGCCGTAAACTTTTGGCAATAAATAACACAATGTATTTTTTGAGCATTAATTTTCCTTGAAAAAAATGAAATGAGGTATGAAAACTTTTTTTTTTTTTTAATGAGAATTTCATTAATAAACAAATCGAGGAACATCAAATTCCAAGCTTACAAGTCTAACATCGACAGGGGATCCACACCTAACTAAGATAAATAAACTTAAGCTTTATAAATCGGATCCAGATGTCAAGAGTCAAAAGAAACACAAAAAGCAAAAACCAAACGGCAAATCAAACATAAAATCTCTTTTCTGAAGGAAATAAATTGTTCTAGCTAAGAACATGTGAGAAAATTTGAACACATAAGCAAACTAATAACACTTTAAAGTAGGCATGCATTCAAAAACAATTCTAAAAACCCATGACTTTCAAAGCCTAATGAATGGTGAACCAAAAGACTCTTTAACAAATTAAAGAGAAGAGAGGGTTTGAATTTCATTACCCTTGAAGCTCATCCTTATTTACACAAGGGATTCACCCAAGTGGAGGGCCTTCAAGTCACTTCCTTTGCTCCTTGGATGGTTGCTTCTTTGCTTCTCCTCTGCTCCTTGAGGATTTGAGGAGAGAAACTCCAAGAACACCAAAAGTTTGGTGTCTCTAAGTCTCCACACCAAGGATGAGGTGTGAAGATGAAATGGATGACTTGGAGGAAGGAAGATTGCTAACTATTTTTCTCTAAGTGTGGCCGGCCTCTTTGGAAGACAAAGAGAGAAGGAGTTTTGCTCTTTTGCCTCAAAGAAAACCCTTGATGTGGTAAAACTATAAAGTTTCTTTTATAGCACCTCACTTTGAGTGGCAAACTTGCAATTATGCCAAGTTCACTACCACTCACCCTATGGCCGGCCATCCTTTAGTTATCGGGCTAATTGCCTATTTTGTTTTAGTTGTCATACAACTTAAACATAATGGGCCTTGTGGACCAAAACCCTTTTGGGGCCCCGAGACCCGAAACTAACTTGAAAGCCTAATACGAACCTTTCGTATAATTAATTAATCTTGACCATTCTCAATTAAACCATCTAATTGCTTATCCATCTCATTTATATTTCTTCACTTTCATCCTTACTCGGTGTACGATCCATTAGGTTCCAATTAGCGAGGCAGTGGGCGATTTTTACTCTTAACGATCGATTGTGAATTGAAACTACATTTCAATTCTCCTTTTGATGAAGATTAGTATTTGCTAATCTTCAGGGCTTCCACAAACCATGAATGACACATTGCAGTATGTCATGGCTACCCAAGCTAAGTAGAAATGGTTAGAGAACCTATCTAGTTACAATTACAATGCAATACAATCCTTCTCTAATACAATACTCTTAATCACATTGTTTGAGTGATAGTTTGTTTTATGTCTACTATCCAATGTGATACTTCTCTATATAATTCAATTGAATATGATTTTGAACAAACTTCCTAAGTCATATTCGTATGCTTTGGCCAAAGACTCCCAAATCATATCTCAGAGTATTATACCTCCACCATGGAAGGTTAAAGATCCCTTGTTGTGCATTCATATGCCTACATGACTAGATAGCTTGACCCCAACAATGTCGTGGACACTCTCGATGGAATGCCTTTGACATGATCAAAGATCAAGGATCGAACCATTAGACATCTATGATGCCTCAGGTCAAATGATTACTTTGCATATTGCAACTTACGAGTTCTTACATGTCATGTATGTTTGAACTCTCTTTTGATCGTAGTTTAGCGTACTCGATTACCATTTTGAGCACATATGTGTTTGTCTCAGTGTCCAACACTAAATGACTTGAGACTAGTCATGCTCACGCTTGAGTTAACATAACACATACTAACCTTAGCTGATTGTCAATGCCCAATTGGCAATCCTATGGCTAGGAACGTTTTAGGAATGAACATAAGAGAAAGGTCTCGTTAATCTAACTTACTTAGATCACTTCTCTCTTAGATTAAATACATTCCTTGGATTCTCTTATTGCTTAAACACATAATACAATAAATAGTGATTAACAATAAGCTTTGCCCTTCATTAAACGTATAATAGTTTAACACAATAAGTATTCCAAAAGCTATTACATCAAATGAGTGGCTTTGTGGGCATACTTTCAACATCTTCGACAAAGCAAGAGAGCGACTCAAACGCAACCTCAAATAGCAACCCAATGCAACCCGCAAACGAATCACCATAAACCAAGATCTCGACATTTGACAAAGACCCAACAAATATAGTACCCGAGCAAGACCACCCTCACCCAAAATCGCCTTAATTGAGACCAGCATTTACCACGGGCCAAGTAAGGTGGATCCACTATAGAATTGACTAGGCAAGACGGAGCCACCAAAAATCAATCGAGGAAACTAATTCTTCCATGAAACAGGGTGAAGAATATGTGATAAAAATAAAGGCATTGAGGAGAGGCAAGTGGGAGGGAAAATGAGAAGAAAATCCCCTTCCCCCCGAATCCTGACTCACTACAGAAAGCCTAGGAAACCTACGAACACGATTTGGAATCGGACGAAACCCAATTGACTAACCTAAACATATACAAGAGACTGGAGCTGCATACTACAACACGTAGTCAGCCATAATCGATCTTCCATCAGAGATCAAGAAAAGCAACGAAGTGAAAGATTGAGGGTGGGGGAAAAAGGTAGGAGGCGGTGCAGAGGTAGGGAAAAGCTAAGGCAAGACACGAAAAAACAAGGCAGAGGGGAAGAGGACTAAAAAAGGGCTGATGTCGACTATAAGCTAGAGTAAGGGGTCGACATCTAAGAGTTTATAGAGCTAGGGTTTAGATAGGAGAAGGAAAAAAAAGAAAGCAAATGGGTGGAGAAGGAGAAGAGAGAAAATGAGATGTGTTAAGAAGTGAAGAATTGTTGAAGCATAATAAATTAAGTAAATGAGAACCTATATTCTGGTAAATACATCTTTCCACAAATATTAGATCACACTCTAGGGTATTTGGTACAATAATCATGTTCTACACAAGGAATGTAACGTTTAGGTGCTACAGTTGAGTCAATAATGACTGTTAAATCATTAAAAAAATGTTTCAGTTTTGTTTATTCAAACTAAAGAAATATGATAAAATATTAAAATATGGAGAATTGCAAAATAAACACAATTGACGAAGTGTAGTACATGCATAACATCTTGAGTCAAAAGTCCAAGAGGAGTTGATCTGGAATCTTTCCTAAACCTATTTTGCCATCATTATGTAGGAATTTTTGACGATACAAGAGGCAAATGTTTTATCTTTCCCAACTTAGATCCAAAAACAACAAAAAAGACACATATTACAGTTAGAAGGAATATCACAATTAAAAACATGTGTAGTCCGGGAATAATGCTAGAAAGAACGAATAACTTTTGATTTTCTCAAAGAATGATCCCTTGGATGCAATTGAACTTTAAAGCGATGGGCTTTAGACTTATATGGGATGCGGTAAAGGTACGAGTCATTCGTAAAATGAAAAATGCATTTAAATCTCACTGATCCCATACCTATTTGTTTACCGGTCCGCATCATGGATAAATGAGGTGAGGGAATACGTTAAATAGTGATGGGCGACACTCCATTTCTCATGTCGAATCCCTATGATAATAAATCTTAAACAAAATTGCGCTAAAACTAGACCGTCACCTGGAGGTGATGCGCTATGTGGCCCATGCACAATAAAAACTTCTTTTTGAACGACTCTACTCAAAGTTGTTTGGAAGCATTTGCTAACATCAACTTTACCCAGGACAGTCAAAAGAAGTATTTTGACCTTATTGGAGAGGTGAGGCCAAAGAAGCTAGAACATGAGGGTAGGGTTCAAGAGAGTAAAACGCGTGAAGGAACGTGGAATAGGAACCTTACCGAAAAAACTATGGAAGTAGTAGAAGTTATAGTGAGGAGAAAGATAAGTATTATGTGTCTCCACAAAACTAAGTAGGTTGGTCTTAAGGTAAATGATCTCAAAAAATTAGGTTTTAAGCTTTGGTATTTGGACACAAATAGATCGAGAAATGGTGTTGGCATCATCATGGATAATACTCTAATAAAAGATGTTATAAATGTTAAGAGGCTCGGCATGGGATTATAGCAATCAAGATTGTGATAGGACAAGAACTCATCAATATGATTAGTGTGTATGCACTTAAAATGGAGTTGGATATGAGTCTAAAGGAGAAATTTTGGAAAGACCTTGGAGAATTGGTTCAAGGAATCTCTCAGATGGATAAGTTACTTATAGGAAGAGATTTAAATGGATCACTTACAAGAGTAGGTCATTAAAAACACAAAATAGATTTCTTTTGAATGAGGAAGAAGGATCGTATAACTTATGAGATAGAAAAGATACTGGCGGAGAACTTGGCTAACCAACATCGATTGTTGGTAATAGATTTGAAAAAAAGATAAAAGGAAGAACCAGACCTTGTCCCAGAACTAGATGGTGGAATCTAAAAGGAAAAAGCAAGTCACTTTCAAAGAGAAAGTACTCACCAATGTGTTCGGGATATCGAGAGGAACGCTAGCTAAATGTGAGATTCCATGGCTAGTTGTATTCGAAAAGTTGCAAAAGGAGTATTAGGAGAGTCTAAGGGTTTTGCTCCACGTCAAAATCAATCTTGGTGGTGGAAGGAGGAGGTATAGGAAAATTTTAAGGCTAAGAAGGAATGTTGTAAAGCCTTATACAAGGATAATACCGAGAAAGTTGCAAGAGGTATAAGATAGCTAGTGAAAAAAGAAAAGCCGTGAGAGAAGCAAAGCTAGTAACTTTTGATGATATGTATAAGCGATTCGATACCAAAGGAGAGTTTGATATATATAAACTAGCTAGAGCAAGAGAAAGGAAGACAAGAGACTTGAACCAAGCAAGGTGCATGAAGGATGAGAAAGGAAATGTTCTATTTTTAGATAAACGACTAAAGACAAATGGAGAGCTTATTTTCATACTCTTTTCAATTAAGGACACGACGGGAGTACTTCTTTGGGTTAGTTGAGGAACTCGGAAGAGAGTAGAAATTACTCATTCTACTGCTGAATCAGGAAAGAGGAAGTGGTTGTGGTTTTGAAAAAAATGAAGCATAGAAAAGCAGTGGATCTCGGTAATATGCCCATTGAAGAGTGGAAGGTCTTGGGAGAGAAAGGTATAGCATGGCTCACAAACATTTTCAATAAGATTTTGAAAACGAAGAAGATGCCAAATGAGTAGCCAAAAAATCCTCTAGTTCCTATCTATAAGAATAAAGGCGACATACAAAATTGCATGAACTATATGATTATTAAGTTAATGAGTCATACATTCAAGCTTTGGGAAGCATAGACTGAGGCAAGTGACACGGGACTTAGAGAATCAATTAGGGTTCATGTCAGAGTGCTCGACTATGGAGGCTATCTAGGGAATTTAAAAGTCTTTACCTAAGTTGGTCAAAACCAGCGTATAAGTTCAGTGGGAATGAGGTCCAAATGAGATAGAGGTGAAGATTAGAGATCATAAGTGCCAAAGAATGAGCACTTTAATTATCTTGGATCTATCTCATAAAAGAATGGAGATTTTTTTTTTTTTTTTTTTTTTTTTTTGAATGAAGGTAAAAGAATGGAGAATTAGATAGAGATATAAGTTGGACCTGGCATTCGTGTCGTGTTTCCCATGTTCATGTCGTTTTCGTGATATATCCAATATCTTAACGGGTCATGTCGCGTAACACACGTTAAAATAAACGGGTAATATGACCCGACTCGTTACCGTTTTTAAAATCAATAAATAATCAAATGGAAAACATAATACCAAATTAGTATCTACATATCACATTGTTGCATAAATATTACTTGAAAACATAAGAGAACGAGATAAAAGATATAAATTATAATCATACAATTGAGATAGAATCCAATGGTAAGGACTATGTTGTTGTAAGGTATTTTAATTGTTTTTTAATGATTTTTTAACCAAAATAGTCCCTGAGATTTGCATAACTCCTCACTTTGGTCCTTGAGATTTGAAATCAATAGAAGTAGTCCCTAAGTTTGTCCACCATCAATTATTTTGGTCATTTCCTATAAAATTTTGTTAAATAAGGACCAAAATGACAAAAATACTCTCAATTTAATAAACAATGGACCAAAGTGATTTAACAAAAATTGAAGATATTTTTGTCATTTTATCTTTATTTATTTGAGATTTTTCAGGAAAAGACCAAAATGATTGATGGTGGACAAACTCAAGAACCATTTCTATTGATTTCAAATCTCAAGGACCAAAGTGATGAGATATGCAAATCTCAGGGATTATTTTTACTAAAAAGCCTTTTTTAATTAATGTAGAAGTGTGAAAAAACGTAATGTGTGTGTGTGTGTGTGTGTGTGTGTTTGTACAAATGCTCGTACTGGCAAGTTTCAGAATTTTTGTGATGAAGTCAACACCGAAATTTGCAGCTATAATTCCATAAATCAAAGATTTAAATTTTAACCATTGATTGTCTTTTAAATTTACGCTCCGCTCTTTTCATCAAAATTTACCACTGCTTGTGACCATCTTCCAAGCATAGAGGATGCAATTACATCGTTTATATATATTTTTTCACATTTTTCACACTTGTACTTAATTATTATTTATTTTGAACTCTCCTAAAAATATTATTCACGAGAGTGTGTTGGGTTTTAAAAACTCAAACGACAATGTACCTTTTGTCAAAGTACAGGGAACACGCTCGCAAGCGTTTGCGTAGTTTTCATATTTTGTCACAATAGTAAATTAATTTTTATAAAGAGGAGGGGGATGAAGGCTGCCATCGGGCCATGATTTTTCTGCTTTTATGACTTAGGTAGAACCATCAATGTGCCACCTACAGTTAACTATAATCTTGTAGAAGCTCGAGTGGCAAAGCGAAAACTTTGCCCTCGTATTTTTATTTTTGATTTGTGTAAACAGCATTCTCCCTGATCCCTACGGCCTGAACAACAAAAATGAAACAGCAATCAGTAAAAATTGGGGTTAAAGAACGACTGATTCCGTAGCACATCATAAAGTCCCCGGAATGGCAAAGTTGTATAAATGCACAACTCTATGGCTCAATGTTGAGTGCATCCTTGGTCGAACAAGAAACAAAATCATTCATACAATGCTTGAAATGTTTACCGGCCACCTCTTCTTCCTCTTCCGCGATGCCCTCCTCCCCCTCCTCTTCCTCGGCCTCCTCTTCCTCCTCTTCCTCCTCGGCCTCCAAATCCAGGCCCATTTGGTTTTAGTCCTAATGATTGGACTCCCCTCCTCTTTCCACGGTGTTCGTCATCCTCATCCTCTTTGTACTTAGAGTTGCTTCTAGCCCTAAAAGAAATCTCACGCGAACCTCCAGGTCCAAGCTTAACATCATTCGGGATGGCAGAAACTCGCCGATCATCTCTGAGGGCTGCCACCCTCTCCCCCAGTGGAAGTGATTCCTCGTTTGCAAAAGACTCGCGATTCAAGAATGCTTCTGCATGCCGCTCATCCTTAACTTCATACAATCTATAGAATTTTCAACAAACAGATAGTTAATAACTCAAGTTCAAGATTGAAAACTCCAAATCACAAACTCACACAAAAATACACAGAAATTGATAGTGTTAGCTTAAGAAAAAATAAATAAATCAGATTAATGACTTTTGACATGGGTTTAAGCCACCAAAACTAGCTAAATTCCTCCGTGTCTGATCATTATGATATTTTTAACACCATAGCCAATACTCGTATGATTCAAACCCACTTTATAAGCAAAATCTCCATGTCCAACACTAAGGTATTGTGTAATCCCTTGTAGAAGGCAGGAAAGAATGAGTTCTAAACAGAAGAGGTTAGATTTCACAAAACCAAGGGAGCTTGGATGTACTGTAATCAGTAAATAAATGTTATGGCAAACGTCAACAAAAGAACAAGAAACCCTCACCTTGGAGTTCGTCCCTTCATTCTCAGTTTACTGTTTTCATGGCCAGGCTCATCCAAAGATGTCGCTGAGGCATCAGAATCACTCAAGTCCGGATCATTATCCTCCATGGAAGGTCTGAAATGTTCCTCTACCAAAGATGGCTGCTTCGTAGAAGGCATAGGGTGTAGAGCCCTATACTCTTGCGAGAACTCATCAATTTCAAAATCCTGGACACATCTCATAGAAAGCATTATAACTGTTAGGGATCAAGAAAATTAATGAACGTGGTGCAAGAGTAGGCCCTAGCTTCTCATCAATTTTTTCTTTCTTTTAAATGAAAGGACATCATAAACAGAAATGGAGCTATACAGAATATATCCAGCAGTCCACTAAACTAAACAGAACAAAACAGTGCAAGTCAGGATGCAGCAAAGCCAAACCCATAGGTATAGCCGTATAAGAGGTCTAGTTCCCATACAAATTGAAAGGAAAAAAAGAGAAGAAAAGGCAATCAAACTTTGCTTGTGCATCTGCACATGGTGCATCAATGGCGGAAAAAAAAAAAAAGAGGGGAAAAAGAAAAGGCTATCAAACTTTGCTTGTGCCTCTGCACATAGTGCATCAATGGCGAAAACAAGGTGACCGATTGAACAACACAAATTCTAACATACTATCAAGCATCAAACCCACATTATAAGTCGTCATTGACACGTAAAATGTATAGATCCACAAAATCTAGCACATTCTATGCTACAATCATATAAACGCAGAAACCAATTAGGGAAAAGTTTGGTGAAATTAGTATAGAAAAATTATAGAGGAAGGATGGTGAACTGTGATAACAAACTTCTGTTTTAAATACTTGCTCTTTTTCTACATGAGACAGGTTGAGATTATATTACCTCATTTTCAAACATTTTTCCAAACCGCTCGTCTTTGAGAATATCACTAGCAAGTGCCTTCTTTTTCTTGGCTGGCTTCTTAGTCTCATTGTCATCAACATTAATTTCGTTCTCTGCATCTTCATTATCAAGAATACTCTTTGCAAGAGTTCGATTGACCTTGGGCAATTTCCTCTTAATCTGCAGTAAAAAATGGAAGTCATGCCTAGTTGAAATACTTTGAAGAAAGACTCACAAAAAAGGTTAAGTTGCAAAAGTTTTATCGCAGCTAGAAAATAGCACAAACCGTAGAGGATACCAGTTTCAAACTTCTCATTAAAAACCATCCTCAAGGAATAATGGATGTAGACATAGTATATGCAAATAATATAGAGCTTTGAAGAATTTTAACATGCAGAATCAGAAATCCTTATATATTGTGATTTCCTTGGTCACGAGAGAGAATTTCTTGGAATACATAGAAATTAATGCCAGGCACGTGTCTAAATAGACCATATATATACAAAAATAAATAATCATAGATGAGAATAGCTAACCGTAATTCGCTCTCCTGCAAGTTCTTTCTCTAGCATCTCTCGTTTCCGCTGTTCTCTGTATTCAGTATAATCAAAAGGCTCTGCCAAAGCTTTTGCCTGCCAGAATGTATATACTATAAAATAATGCAAACTTTGTACAATAACTAAAAGTAATCAAAGAAATACCCTAATCGAGCATGGAGAACGTCAATGACTATGAAGATATGCATTTATTACTGACACAAGATTTAAACACTAACCCTAACTTAAACACATTAGCTCACTAAATCCTTTAACTGCCGGAAACATGCATTTCAAAATAATATCTATAACCAACAATTTGCCCGTGTGATCTCTTTTCATGTTTTCCATATATGTCCCTGGATTCGCTTCTCCCTAAAAAATGTTTCAACCTAACTGTAAATGAAAGACAGAGGAGGCTATACACAATGAATGATACGAATTGTTTTGTTTCTTGTAGCAATCATGGCACCAATTGCTAAAAAAATACATACTTACAAAAGGAAGGCTAACCTTTTTATATAACCGATAATCAATAAAAAACCCATGCATGTAAGCTCGAAGTAGACTGGTCCCAATGAGACCAGTCAACTTCAACCTCTCGAGGTCTTCTTTTGTCAAAAATTTGAAATCATCATAAATGGTAGTCTGTTCACCCTCCTCTAGCTCCTCCTGTAAAAAAGAACTCGAACATTAGAATATAACTGAAGACCTCAAACGAGATGAAACTAAATCAATGTAGGAAAGATGTAAAATAAACCCACAGTAAGGTTTTGCAGGTAAGAACACCAATTCGGAGCAGGTCCAAGTTCAGGTATAAAATAAGATGGAATCTGACTGCAGTCCAGAGCAAGCAACATCAACCCACTGCCAGGGAATGTACAAATATCATTAATTGTGCCAGCCGTTGGCTCAATGCTGGTCATGCCTTCACCCTGCAGACAATGGGAATCTACTTAGCAAAACTATAAAATCCAACATCAACCCCAAACATAATATAAAAACATCTACGCCGTAAAATAAAAATAAATAAATAATGTGTGTTAAAATATAATTTCTTACCGTGTCAGGATCCCATATTCTAACAATATGATTATCAGTGGTAATCAACTTTGGCCCCTCAGAGTTTAGAGTTTGATGCCATTTAATGTCTAATATCGGGCTACCATACCTATACACCAACGACAGGGTTTTCAACAGCAAGTTATAAAAAGAAACAATTCAGACTCCCTCGGTGTTCTAATAATAAAAAATTAAAAAAAAAAAAAAAAAACAGAAGGAGGTAATACTCACATGTGATCCTTAACCTGTATAGGATGTGATGAGCGCAAGTCATAGATGAACACCTGCAAATTCAACCACACGATCGAAATTAGATTTCTGTGGACATATGAGAGAAAGGATTTGGATTCAATCTATAGCAACCAAAATGTAAAATGAAAGTTGAATTCTTTTTTGAACATTGGGCATGCCTCAGACAGGTCTTTACAACTTAATGGGAAAGCAAACAATGTTTCTCGAATATGGAAACCAGATATGCAATAAAATAAGAAATGGTGATGCCAAAACTAGGATACAGACACAGATTACAAGGTAGGACAATAAGAAGAGATCCTGACTCACTCCAGCCTTTGGCATCACACCAAAGTTTTTCCAGCATAGAAATCAGAAAAAATCCAGCATTACTCCAAACATATGCCTCACATACACCACCATTAATCACTTTAACACTATTTTTAAAGATCACAAAGTAGCCCCTTTATAGAGTGATTGGTACATGGATCCAGAAAACTGAAGTTCCACATTAATATATTTAGGAACTCTAAAGATGTAATTTGACACCTAAAGACTTTACCATGTAAAATCAATACCTACCTTATGCTTGGCAAGTTATCTCTTATCTTGAATATTGATTACCTTTTTTAATCAGAGATGATTACCTCGTTTTCTCTTCAATGCTAATGTTTTTGCCAATGAAAAATCACCATCCCATCACGTCAAGACCATATCGATTTGGACAAATAATTATGCACTCTCTCAAGGATTACAATATTAAGAAACAAAAAAATATGTTCACCTTGTGCAGACAAAAAGAAGACAATTCACTTCTCAATAAGAGAAAGGTTTATGAAACATTGTTGATAATTTGACAAACAGTGCCGATTAGCTTCTAAGTTGGTTAGTGCTTTTGTTTTTCACTTGAAAGAGTACTGGTCACCCTTTCAAGAGCCACTAGTTTATCTCAAGTTTCCCTGTCCTTACGTGTCACGGAAACAAGTGGCTGTCTTAAACAATTATATGATTGTCAAGCCTACCCATGCAAATACAGATATACAGAACCAAACAATTGTTCAAATTACATTTTTTGAATCACAACTGAAGAAAACTGCAGTAGATATTGCATTGTTAGCAATGAAAAATATGGCACAGTTCTCAACTTCTGATAACATGCATAATTAAATTAAATTGAAGCTATATCATCACAAAAATGTGAAATTATAGGATAACTTTTTAGTAAAAAGAAAATTGACATAATACCTTTCCACCACTGCTTCCAACAGCCAATTGGAAACCCGTTTTTTCATCAAACTCTAATGCAGTGACTTCCTGCAAATCCAGGAGGAAGTCAGATTAAGGACAGCCATGTCTGATTCAAAGTTGAAGAGAAAATGTAGTAACAGCAGAAACATAAAAATACCACCAATGCCTATGTCTTAGCAAGTGGAATAGAGAGCAACAGAAAACTTTATTCCCCGGCCACGCATCTGTTCGTTGGACTCATTAACCGACCAAATCATTTAATCCAATTACAAATGGGAATTTTGGTTTGGTTTGGTTTAAACTAGGAGACGGCCTCCAAGAGTAAATTTGGAGGTGATTTGGCAGTTGGAAACTTGATGGTTAGAAATAAAGCTCTTCTAGCTAAGTGGTTATGGAGGTTTGCATTATGTGCGGGAAGCACTACGGCATTCTGTAATAAATATTAAATATGGGATTTCATCCAATGGGTGGGACTCCAACTTTGTTTTGACCGGAACTTGTCGTAGCCCATGGAAGGACCTTACCCATGGCTACAACTCATTTATTATGAACTGTCATTTTGTTGTCGGAAATGGTGAAAGAATCATGTTTTGGGAAGATACATGGTTGGGGGATTCGCCTCTCAATCTCAGTTTCCATCCCCCTACAATTCGTTTGGTTGTCGGAACACGGACACTTCTTGCTTTGTGGACTTGTCCAATGGTTGGAGTGAAAAATTAATCACCGCAGAGATGAAATATAAACAAGGTATATCATTTTGAAAAGCCAAAGGTTCAACAGGTTTTTACAATAATAAGTTAAGAATGATATAAATAAAACAAAGGAGGAAATAGCAAAGAATGCCGTGGTGCTTCCTGCACAAGAGTTGTGAATATTAGCCCCACAAGAGTTTGTGAATAAGTGATTAAAGATGCATTTCTATGTCTATTCTTAGAATTGAAACAAATTACTTTATCTAATTATATAATTCGAGGAAGAATTGGAATTTAAGGTTCAGGAGAAATTTGAATGACAGTGAGGTGTATGAGGATTCTTCTGTTTTGTGCTTAGTGGACAGTGTCCATTTTTGTCTGTTTTGTGCTTGCTGGACAGTGTCCTGACCCATTCATCTAGGATGACTCAAGAAAATGGTTTCTGGATAAAGGGAATTACTCATGCCAATCTGACTAGACTTTTCCCATGTCATAATTATACTGATAACCATGAGTCAAAACCACACTAGCTCAAACCACTGTTGCACTCCATAACTATCCCACACTTATCCAGGACATTGACTCCATTGCAGAAACCAAGTACACTTCTGTCTGTAGAAAAGAGTACTTACTCTAACAAATATATAAAAAGCCTCTTACCTGGTCAAAGTCACCAGCGGGTGCGACAGCATTAATCCTGCCAGCTGAAGATTTCATTCTCAAGTCAAAACATTCCACGGCACCATCCTCACCACCACAAGCAACAAGACCATGAAGCTTGCTGAAATTTCAAAACAAAATATCCTTAACCTAGACAGCTAAGGAAAAATAACCAATATAGCTATATAAGGGTATCCAGCATGTGTCTGATAACTACAGAATATAATGAACCTATAATAGAAAGAAAACAAAGATCAACAAGCCACCTCCGAGAAACTATATTTAGTGCAGGCGATTGTGTGCTAAGGGAAGAGAGGAATCGCCCCTGCAAACAATTCAAAACTGTTATCGACAGACTTTATAAATTAAAGGGAATTCAAAGGAGTCTATTAAAGCAAGAAACCTGTTCCAAATTAATCCTGTATAATTCTGGAGAAGAGGCAGCACAAAGCAAGTCACAAGACCAGCAATCATATGCAAGATCCCGTCCCATTCTGTACACCCAAGTTAAATAAAATCATTATACAATGAATACCAAACCTTTATAACTGGTATGATTATCTTATTCTGCAAGGAAATTTTTTTGAAATGTCGAGGTAAAATTTTCATCTACGTATAAAGAGGGCAGTGGGCACAAACAAAGTACATATTTGGAAAAATGCTAGACATGCAAAACTATGTTTTAAAACAAAAAAAAAAAATAGATGCAAAAATTTTTATGTATTTATTTTACATTTATTTTTCATATTTTTAATATATGGGTAGACTTTCTTTCATGAGTTGGTGGTTTTCCAACTCATTAGATGATAGAAATGGTGCTAACATGATGACTGTAGAGAGTAAATCCCACATCCAGGAAATGGGGGAGTAGCCCAACTCCTTATAAGCCCATGCTAATCTTCTTTACTTTCCAATGTGAATAATAAAGGAGTGAAAACTACAAAATTTCAAATTTTGAGTGACACAATAAAGGGCACTCTATTTTGTGGTGTGTTCTATGTTAAAAATTTCACCAAGACATTTGCAGACGCACACAAGCACCTACACACTAATCTAAATACAAAAACTTTGTCAGAATCTGCAAGAGTACAAACCATAAGCAAGGCAAAGAAAATACATGGTTTACACAACATTTCATGCATGGCCCACAAACATAAGCAAAGCACAAAGCACAAAGGGAAACCTTGGAATCCGCAAACTGTAATGCTTTCCATATTTCGCATGTAGATAAACAGAACGGTCAGCACACAAAAACGCAAGCTTTGAATAATCATCGGCCAAAACCTAAATGAGCAAGTAAAGGTTAGGCCAGTATTATTTCAAACATCAAGTGAACATCTCAAGAACAGCACAATACTGTCATTGTTACATAGAAACTATACAAACTTGAATAACTGTGGATTTCATCAGGAGAAAACAATTTAAAAGGAAACTGTATTTAACCAAGGGGGAAAAGGGGCTGCACTTGAAAGATCAAATAGTTTGAGCCCACATGGTGTTCTTAAGTTGCTTAAGAAAGAATACCCAATAAAACTTACAATTTTCATTACTAGTTAATAAAACTCAAAACTCTTGTAAGAACAATTAATTGATTTCTTTTTTTCAAGTTCATCGGATTCCATAGAAATGAACAAGAACGACTGACTGACATTGCAAGCAGTAAGGCAGGTTAAAGTAACAACCAATGGCACAATATTATATAATAAAAAATTTGAGAAATATTTACAGGATAGGAGAACTTGAATGATAAAATACTGATAAAACCGGCGCAAGCCGAAGACAGAGTGGCAATAGACCATGAAAAAGTATTTCAAATACCATTGTTACATCAGATATGAATCCAATTGGTGAAACTAAACTACCTGAAAATCAATTATCTCTGAGTCCAAGTGCCTTTCAAACTTGAGTGAAAGTTCCCTCAGCTCATAAACTTTGACTTGTGGTGGGTAAATACCTGGATTTCAATAGTAAAAAAACGTAATTAAGAAAAGTTAGTATTTTGCGAACATACACACAAACACACATTCTGTGCAGAATTCCCTTTAGATTGTGAAAATAAAACTACATACCAAACACGACAGAAAGTAACTTTAAAAGCACCTGCTGCAATTAGAAACTCTCCATCAGGAGTTGCCTTGATTTTGGTCGTTGCAGTTTCAAACCTCAGATCCTGGATCAAGTCCACTCTTTGCATATAGTCTGAAAATAAACAGTGAATAAAAGTCTCTCATTACGTAAAATTGGTGCTAAAAGCATCTCTATTTTAATTTTTTTTTGGAAATTGAGACAAATTTTAATTGCACAAAACACTAAAAATACAAGGGCGGCCAAGATGTCCACAAAAACAAAAAAGAAAGTTCTATGGATACAAAGTACTACATAATAGTAAAGTATGTCAACTTTTAAAGATATAGACATTAGGAAAAAAGAAACACCTTATCTCAATTAGCTAGTGCGTGTATGTATGTATGGTTAGAAAGATAAGTAGAAGGGTCATGTTGAAGGTCTTACTGACAATTATCACTACGTAGAAGCAAGTTTCTTAAGACGGGACCTATGAAAATTATAACTTATTACAATGTGGAGTTTATTCCAATATATAATTGGCCCGAGTTGGGACCAAAATTGTGTATAACTAAATAGAGGTTATCCTCACATAGAGTATCACTATAAACAGGTTTTATTTTACATAATAAATATTAAACATTTCATTAACAGAGGATCTTTCTATAAGAATTGTTATTTTTCCTTTTAACAGGGATTCAATCTTCACACGCAAATTAGACAACGTTCAGTATAATCCAAAGACCCAAACTGAAAAATTTTAAATGTTCAATTTGTAAAGCACATATAAAATTTCAAAAAACAAGAGAAAACAAACATATAGTGCTCTATAGCATCCAATTACTGATCACAGATTCCACCATAATGTTCAAATCATTTTACAAATCCAAAATTTAGCAGCTGAAGTCGAGATCTAAGTAAAAAAATAAAAAACGTACTTTGGTCTTTGCGAAGAGCTCGACGTTTCTTAGGGTTAAGCCAGGTGGCGAGAGAGCGTTGCTGGGAAGCAACGCTGTACATCTTGACACCATTGATGGAGGTCGACTTGAGTTTGCCTCCGTCGTACGCCATGGAACCGGAAGGAATGAGATTCTGAGAAAGTGAAAGCATAAACAAACAAAAAATAAATAAATACAAGAAAAAAAACATCAATAATTAATCCAAATAGTGATTCTTAAAAAAAAAAAAAACCAAAAATACTCAGAAATCAAATACAAAATATCAACTCTTTGAGGTTATTTCTCCTATTAATACTATAAATACAAAACCCTGTACCGATCAAACAAATAAAAATTTAAACAAAAAAATGAAAAACCAAAAAGTGTATACCTCGGGATTAAATCGGTGGTGGTTTGGAGAGGATAGTTAGATGGGAGGAACTCGTGACAGGAGGTACGGCTGGCGGTGGCCGCGGCGGAGAAAGAGAGAGAGTAGGGAGAGACGGACAGCGGCTCGTCTCTATTACGGAGTGGGGATGTGGTGCGGAGCAGCAGACGATTACAACACTACGTTTTTTTGGTTGAGGGTTTAGGGTTTATAACACAAACCGACCCATTTCTATTTGACCCGGAACCAACTGGAAATAACCCATTCTCCTATCCGTACCTGTTTAACATGGACTTGTCCGGCTCATGTAATCCAAACCGTCCCCTCAGATCTTGCGGTCACAATTTGATTTTTCCATTTTTTGGGCTGGTTTCCGAACGACGGGCTGGTTTGGTATTGTTGTGTTTTGAAAAAAAAACTACTTCTGATGTGCTGTGAGAATAAGCAGCTGTGAAATAAAGCAGCAAAGTGTTTGGTAAACTTTTTTGTAAAAGTGTTTTTGGAAAAAAAAAAAACAGTATTATAGTATTTGGTAAACTTTTATGTAAAACAGATGTGAAAAAAAAGCCGGTTTTTCAAAGCTGGGTTTTGCAGCTTCTTGCTTTTGGCTTTTTTTCATCCAAAACTGTGAAAAAAAGCTGAAGCTGAATGTTTACCAAACACAAAAACAACTCCTAGCTTTTTTCAGATTCACCTCAGTACCAAACCAGGCTGACGTCGTACTCCGAGTGTTCGTCCACCCCCTCTCTTTCACTTGGCCTTCAGGCGCATGCGCGATTTCGGCCCCCCCCCCCCCGGGGCGATTTCTGTAGGGGTGGGTTTGTGTTCTTTTTATTTTGGTTTTTGAGTCTGAGTGGGTTTGTTAGTGTTTTCAAGAAAGCTATTTAAAATTCGTCTTAAGATCAATTTTTGAAAATACTCTTACAAGGGTTTTTGAGTTAAAATGTTAGGCTCAAGTAGAAGATCAAATAGGATCTTGAGATGTAACCATGTAAGTGTGTTACTACTAGGTCTTTTTGGACTCATGAAATAATACAAGTTTGAGAAAGGTCCAAATAAGGCCCAAGGAAGGAAGAAGACCAAGACAAGGGGACCACTGACCATGTCACATCCCAGCCCGGGGTGGATCACTTCCCGGGCCCGCTCCACCACTATAGCACGATATTGTCCGCTTTGGGCTTACCATTCTCTCACGGTTTTGTTTTTGGGAACTCACGAGCAACTTCCCAGTGGGTCACCCATCATGGGATTGCTCTAGCCTCCTTCTCGCTTAACTTCGGAGTTCCTACGGAACCCGAAGCCATTGAGCTCTCAAAAGGCCTCGTGCTAGGTAGGGATGGGAATATACATTTAAGGATCACTCCCCTGGGCGATGTGGGATGTCACAATCCACCCCCCTTAGGGGCCCGACGTCCTCGTCGGCACACTTCCGGCCAGGGATTGGCTCTGATACCAATTTGTCACATTCCGCCCCTGGGCGGATCACTTCCTGGGCCCGCTCCACCACCGTAGCACGATATTGTCCGCTTTGGGCTTACCATTCCCTCACGGTTTTGTTTTTAGGAACTCACGAGCAACTTTCCAGTGGGTCACCCATCATGGGATTGCTCTAGCCTCCTTCTCGCTTAACTTCGGAGTTCCTACGGAACCCGAAGCCAGTGAGCTCCCAAAAGGCCTCGTGCTAGGTAGGGATGGGAATATACATTTAAGGATCACTCCCCTGGGCGATGTGGGATGTCACAATCCACCCCCCTTAGGGGCCCGATGTCCTCGTCGGCACACTTCCGGCCAGGGATTGGCTCTGATACCAATTTGTCACATCCCGGCCCTGGGCGGATCACTTCCCGGGCCCGCTCCACCACCGTAGCACGATATTGTCCGCTTTGGGCTTACCATTCCCTCACGGTTTTGTTTTTGGGAACTCACGAGCAACTTCCCAGTGGGTCACCCATCATGGGATTGCTCTAGCCTCCTTCTCGCTCAACTTCGGAGTTCCTACGGAACCCGAAGCCATTGAGCTCCCAAAAGGCCTCGTGCTAGGTAGGGATGGGAATATACATTTAAGGATCACTCCCCTGAGCGATGTGGGATGTCACGACCAGGCCAAAAGAATTGGAGGAAGTAGCTTTGAGCACTATAAACGACCGCTTAATGGTATGGTTTGACTCTCAACAAGTAAGTCAAGCACCTTCTTATAAAGTATTTTCCGACCGCATTAGGCAAGTTGGCAAATTGACAACATTATAGCACGAAGTCCCAAGAGCCGACCTACTTAGACACTAACCCTAAGCCATGTGGGCACCATCCAGCCTATGAAATGACGTAAAAGGTTGTCACACCTGCTACTCGAGATGCGTACCTTTGATTCAATAGGGCCAAACAAGGCGCTCAGTACACATTGGTCCATGAAACCATGCAATTAGGCCTGAAAGAATGTCATTTCACCACTGCATGTCAACTGAAGAACAAAGGAGTACCCAACAAGCTATGTCAACATGTTCGGTTCATTATATGCAAAAGTGGTGGAATACTTGAGCACAGGGCTTTTAAGGATCATTGAAGGCCTATATATGACACACCCCGACCAAAATCAAGGCGTGTTGGGCGTCACGTGAGAGTGATGTAACCATGTGCTCAGTGCGAAAATGATATTGATAAAAAGAAATGCGAGTAACTAAGAACCAAGCTAACTAATTTACACTAAGCAAATATAAGTGTAAATCCCGATATTCAAGTGTGATACACCATAATCAGAGTATAGGTAGCCTAAGTGAGGTCCAGCATGACAAGTACTAATTATACAATACCAGAGGTGGTCCTACATTAGTGATAATCTGTCAGAACCGCCGTCAATTCGTCGTAAGTCACCAACAAGCACTCCTACCTAAAACCTGGAAGGGCACAAAACAGAAAATGTGAGTGGGCTTTTGGTTTTCAATATATATATTTGCTTGGTATTTTCCCAGAAAACGTGTTTGAATGGACTTGTGTTTTAAAATGTCATGCCAAATGTTTTATATTTAGAATATGCATTTAGTAGTTGCACTTATTTATGTTTGATGTTGCGGACGCTCAGGTAAGTTCCAGGTGAGTTTATAGATTGTGGATGTCGCATGATTATGCTAAGATGTATCTATAGCTCATAACCTGCACCCCCGGTGTTAGTACTCCCGCCCGTGGTCAGGGCACAGTTCTTCACGTGATGTTCACCTCCCGCACCATACGCTCACCTTAGATCCAAGTTAGGTGCACAGTCTTGTCGTACAAAACACTATAGGTGGTTCCGACTCATAGGTGACCCGCGATCATTCACACAGTCTTCACGTGATCGTAGCACTTAAGCGTATTTATTTACACCCAGTCCTGTCGTACAGACCACTTTAGGTGGTTCCGACTCGTGTGCAGGCATACTTGTTGAGCTATTGGTTGAGCCATATAGGTCATGTTAGGTGACTCCGGCTGATATGTTACTTGTCATTGACTTACTTCACCTAGTTTACCTAATTCGTTATACTGAGATTTTTGGCATGGTATACCAGTGGATTTTGCTATTCTGAGCATGGTTGTGTTATAGATATGTATTCTAATTTATGGGAAATTATACAAGTTATACGGCAAGGGGTTATTACCTTCAATAATTGAAATGGTTTTGAAAAGCTTTACATCGCCCATGGGAATGGATCCTGTAAGCCTCATATGTATATTCTCATCTCTACCTCGCATGAGGCCTTTTGGGAGCTCACTGGCTTCGGGTTTTGTAGGAACTTCGAAGTTAAGCGAGTAGCGCACAAGAGTAATTCCATGATGGATGACCCACTGGGAAGTTCTCGTGTGAGTTCCCAAAAACAAAACTGCGAGGGGGTGGTAGGGGCCCAAAGCGGACAATATGGGTGCTACAGTGGAGTCGAGCCTGGGTTGTTGTGGGGGCCCTGGCCGGGATGTGACAATATAAGGGGAATGAGCACCTCTTATAAACAGTCGAACACGAGAAAAGAAAAAAAAGATTAGACTCTTACCGAGCATTTCTTGTAACCAATCTTCAATATGTATACGAGCACTACAATGAACACAGCCAGTTGTAAGGGGTGAACTGCTTAATCCTTGTTGTCAAGTTATTATAGTTTTAATTACGAGCCCACTAAGGACTGACCGTATTGGTCTTTGTTAGCCTCCCATCTTGTAACGTTAATAAAGTATATTTGTTTCATACACTTGAATGATTAAATGATATTTGTTTCCAATGATTTTTTGTAAGGATAATTTTTTTTTTAACGAAGATTACAAAATTGAATGATTTCGATTACAATTTATAATGTGAATTAAACAGAACAACGTAGAGACTAAAAGAGACCTAAAAAGAATTAAACAGAAGGACACGATTTGGGAGAATTTCCAAAATAGAGTCCACCAAATTCCTCTTCTAGGAAATCAGGATCATGCCCTGATTAGAGTCGGAATGCATTTACCAAGAGACTACGGTCACAAACCATTACCAATAGCTATATTTGTATGAGGATGAGTGAGTCGTCGAGATTCGTAGCTATCTCTCGTTGCATATCTCTGTACTTCGCAAGGCACCTGAGTCAACTACTGATAGATATGTGTCGATGCAACGTCAAGTTATAAGGAATTGAGATGGATTAAGCAAGCATGTGGATGTCTACTCTGTGGGTGCTCGGTGTTGATTACCGTAGCATACCAAAGACTTCTGGGTAGCATATTGTATGTTGATAACAATTAGGTCATATCTGAGCACATGAAATATCAACGTTATCTAGATTATATATCGATGACTTAGCAACGACATCTTTATTGTGTGTTGATAAGTAGTAGGTTGTAATTGACACATGAAATATCAAGCAGATTGCTGAAAAATAAAAGAAAACGATGTATATGGTCAGGTACATTGCTGAGACTTTCTGCAGTGAATACACAGGGGCAGCCAATATACGAATGTAAGTTTCAAACCAGACTTTAAATATGAATAACATCAACTAATGCACTGGGACAATATCATGCGCAGCATGACGATTTAAGATGAAAAACAAATCATATTCTAAACAAGCAAATGCGCAAACAACGTGCGAAAGGAAATAGATTCTTGTTGATGACGGGTTATGAATAAAAAGGCAGAAGAACAGAGTGTTTAATCTACTCATTATGCCTCATGAAGTAGGATTCTGAGTTGCACAACCCATATAACACACAGGCAGCAGAGGCGTATGCACAAGTGTCTCTCAACCGTGCACGGGAAGGGGGTGATGTGATGCATTGGTGAGGCATAGCATCAGCGGCAGCATCTGGTAAGTTGGAAGTGGGAGGGAAAGGGAACATAACAAAACTTCCCTTGTTTTTTGGCAGTGCTTCGTTTGGTTGGCGGACCACTGGTTCACTAAGTCATGAACTGAGGTTTGAGATCTTTAACAAAATCTCGTTTCTCATTAAAAAAAAAAAAAATCAAAGAGAAGAAAAAGGAGAGATGCATCATGCAATTACTCTCAATCTACGGTTTAAGGACAGGAACCTACAAGTCTACAAGGATAAGAATCCATCTAGAAAAAGTCAAGCATAGATACTGTCAACAAGGTGCTTAAAGGACCAACAACAATCATAAAAGAACGAAGCACCAATATGCAGTAAAGAGAGCAACTAATACCCTCAGTATGTATGTCCAGCCTGGTGATTCTTTTGTCAAAATAAAAGCTCCACAACACGTAACAAGAAAGCTTTCGTATCAGGAACTCAATATAAGAAAGAATATGACAAGTAGAAATAGTCACATTGAAGATTGAACGCTAAGAAATCGAAATCAAACTGAACTGAATATGTCGAAAAAGAAAAGCAAAATCGAAAACAAAGACAAAAGGAAGGAACCAGAAGATAGAGTAAAAACGAGGTTAGACAACCAAAAGCAAAATCAGCTTGTTATGGAAAACGAAATATGCACTATTCACCAGTGATTATACAATGCAAGGAAAGCCTAAAACGAAAAGAACATAACTTCTATATACATCAAAATAATATTTCTACCGAACCAGTGAGGTCTTCCACCTCCTCGCCAAGCCATCATATTTCTCCCTTGCACCTCTCCCATCCTTATAGTAGGCACTCTTCAAGCTCGCCATAGTCGATTCATATATGTTGATCCTTCTATCAAGCATATCATCAGCGTTCCTCTTCAACTCCGACAACCTATCTAATTTACAAAGGCCCAAAAGCAAAGCATTGGCAGCGGCGTCAAGAGGCTCGACGTTGCTTTCAAGCATAGAGTTCCAAAGCTCAACCCCCATTTCTGGGTCGTCCCCATCAAAAAACATGGTGATGGCCGCAGCAAAATTAGCATGCGTCGGAAGCCACTCATTCTTCACCATCTCCACAAAAAACTTACTGGCCTCACGAACCTTGTTGTTCTTAATCAAACACTTAAAGATCGCATTGTAAGTGAAAGAATCCGGAAAAGCACCATGAAAAACCATCTGATCAAGGAGCCTAAACGCGTCATCGATCTCATTGCAATCACACAACAATCCAATCAATGCATTGTACATTGACAAATTAGGCATTAATCCATTACCAACCATAACATCCCAAATCGAAATCGCATTCGTTGAATCCTTCCGCTTAACTAGAGTATCAAGAGCGTTGGAAAAGAATCTCAAACCTGGCAAGCAGCCATTCTTCTTCATCACTGTCAAGAATTTGACAGCCTCCTCCGCTTGTCCCCCATTCACCAGCGTCGCCAAAAACGCGTCGTAAGCCGCCACGTTCTCCGGTCCCCACCCAACCTTCACCACCATCTCCCCAAACGTAGTCTTCGCCCTCGCCACCTCCCCTTTCTTCTCCAGTCCTTCAAGCAAAATGGCAAACGAATCGCCATCCGGACCGAATTCGGGCTTCGATTTCATGGTCTCGAGGAAGTCCAGAGCCCTCTCAACGCCTCCGTCTGCGCGGCACATTGCGCTGAGGAGAGTATTGGCGGCGACAACGTCTTGTGGGATGTCGTATTTGTCCATGACTTGAAAGGTCATGACGGCGTCGTTGAACTTCCCGGCAGCGCAGTAATTGGAGAAGGCGGCGGCGAAGGCGGGCAAGGAGAGGGTTTTTTCTTGTCGCATTGAGCGGATGGCGTCCCACATGGACTCAAAAAGCCGGTTGCGGCCGAGGACGTCGACCATCAGGTTCCAGGCCTGAGCCGAGTGCTTGTGGGCCAACCCGGCCCATTGGAAGAACTTTACGGCGGAGAAGGGGTGGTCGTAGGAGAGTTTGAGGACTTGGATGACGACTTCGGCACTGGGGATGATTCCGGTGGAGGCGAGGGCGGCGCCGATTTGCTGGGGTGAGGTCCGGATTAGGATGTCGAGGAAGACCTTGACGGCTGATGAGATGGATTCCGGTGAGATGGGGATTTGCGAAGAAGGGGGAGGGCGAATTGGGTGCGGTGGTGATATTTCGTTCTCCGCCATGCCCTCCTCCATTTTAACCTTGGAGATGAAGTTGGACGAGGACCTCTTTTCACTTTTTCCATGTTGATAACTTATTCTAATTCGTTAACTTAGCGGAAACATTAACCCTAAATATTTTGGGAATTGTCAAACTTTTTATAATAATTAGAAAGAAAGAATGTAAAATGAAACTTTTAGAGTGTTAATAACAATTCTTAATATTTTAAAAACTTCTATTTACAATTACATTTTTACCATATTGGTATAACTTCTAGGAGCACTTACACTGTTACTAGGTTCCCCTGGGCTAAGGCAACCAATCCCCTAAAATGAACAGTAATTGTCTTTAGTGAATAGTAAATGTCTAAATGCATCTCCATCCTTACCTTAACTGAATAGTCAAGATAATTCGTAATAAAATATTCGTTTTTTTTATTTTATAAAATAATAAAAAATAATTTTATTTTCATTATAAAACAATTTATTGTATTTTTAATTAATTTTTTTGTAATTGATTGTATTTTTAATTATTTTTTATAGTTTATTGTATTTTTAATTAATTTTTATTTTATTTTTATTAGTGGCTGACGTCAACCTTGTGTCATATCCCTTAGGTGTTGGGGTGTGGATTTATGCCTGGTGGAGAGCCCGAGCTCGCCTGGAGCCCCAGCTATTAGAATGCGTTGGAGCCAATTGTTGGGGCATTAGGTCATTAAACAGCCAATCCCCAAGGAAATTAGGGCACAATGGAAGTGCTCTAAGGTGTCATATGTCATGCCAAAAGGGGATGTACATAGGATCATGTGGTCTCGGAGTCACTGGAAGGGCGAAAAATATTGTGAAGGTCCTCTGCACACTCTCCAAACATTCAGGGTGAAGTGTCGATTTAGTCCCTAAACTATCACCTTAGTAAAAATTAGGTTCCTGAATTATTTTTCGGTAAAATAAGTCCCTAAATTCATTAAAAATTACTGATTTCATCCCTACTATCATATTCAAAGCTATTTTATCCAATTTTTCGTCAACTTAAGTCACTTGACACACTTTAGAGTGTAATACCGTTATTTTCTCGCCTATAAGCCCTTAACATTTCATATAGGTTGGGAATCTAACATCTAATTTACCCTTCAAAGTTAACTCTATACAATATTTCTTTATGAAAAATTACCAATCTATCATCCAATGTATATCACATGCAAATAAAGTGACTTAAATTGACGAAAATTTGAATATAGTAGCTTTGAATCTATTATTTAGGGATTTAATTGATAGATTTTTATAATTCAATGACTAATTCTTCTAAAACAATAGTTTAGAGACCTAGTTTTCACTCAGGTGATAATTCATAGACTAAATTGGTAATTCACCCAACATTTTGTGTAGGTTTTCTGCTAGGCATATCTTGACAACATTTGGTAGACTGCGTTGACTGCATTCAACAAATGCTCTAGATAACACTTATCAGATTGTTTCATTATATGTCGATGTCTGTTGACATGTGCCCAACATAGTTCAGCGAAAACAAGCTAACTAAGTGTTCAACGAAATACCTTAATGAATAAATTGAAAATTTTCTTGCACACTTTCCTTTTTGTATCTATCTAAAAATTTTGAACCTTTAACATTAGGGAACTCAAGATTCTAATGTGTGATCCGCTACTTATGCCAATTTATGTGTTTATTTCATTAGATATGGATTATTAGCATTCTTTTGTTGTATAATATAGTATTACGATCTAGTGATATTCCTCTTAACTTGTAAGTGAAAGGTCTTAGGTTCAATTTTCGTCAAAAACGAAGTTTGAGAAGAAGTTTCAGATGAGGGAGGATTGTGATGCCTCTCTATCTGATGAAGAGTTGGAATGCTATCCAACTTGTGCTGTTGGGTTGATGAGCAGAAGTTGATTAATTCAAACTGCTGGAGTTGATGCTGACTTGGGGAGTCCTTTGCCATGGATTGCTGACGTGGAGATACATCTTGAATATTAAGTTTATCACATACAATAACCAATGAACTAATGCCACATGCACCTCTACATTTTATCATCGTGTTCATCTTTACTAGTATAAAAGGGCATCACATTTCACAATGGGAGGTTAATGTCGTTTATCAAGTCTAACTTAGATATTCAAGAGCCTTTAATTTACACCACATTAGAGTGACGAGGCCTTTTATTGATCCTTTCTTGGTTTAACTTAGTTGTTCTCGTAAAGGTCTCTAGCAAAGACCCGCTTACAGTCGAGTCGTCGACTCGAAATTGCTTTGCAGGTTTTGGAGGTCCTTGAGTTGCGTTTCACCTATAAACGTAACTACTACGGTAAATACAAAGATCAAAAGTAAAATCGTGTATTTGTATGAAATACGGTCATTGAAGGAACTACATTAAAACTGTCGAATTTGTAGAAACAAAGAGTGTATTAGGATTTGGCACGTCGAGAAACCTAAAAAGCGACCTCAGATTCCTCAACACGCCACTGCACATGCCCTCACGCTCTCCAACATGGGGGCAACTCGCGCCGAAACGCACCAGAGTTATGTCGCCAAAAAGTTCCCTAGACTTTGCCGTGGTTGTCACCGACACACCTCAAGTGGAAGGTGCATGTACCCCACACGCAGGCATTGCAACTTCCACGAGCACTCACGTGTGCAAGTACAAAGTGTACTCGCCTTCTTTGCGAGTTCTAAGAATCGGCTGATTTCCAAAGCTCGAGCTATGTTGGAATGAGCTTTATCTTCAGTTAATTCTCTTCGCGTGATTTTTATGTATCATATATTTACACTAATGAAATGAAAGAATAAATTAGTTACGAACTCATCATTCTTGATATTTAAATCTAAACTTTTTATTTATAAACGAAGAGAATATGATCATTAAGTATCTCCACGTGTATAAAAGTGAAAAATTATGAGAATGTTAAGAAAAATACAAAGTTCTTTTGGGCCCCAATGGGGCAAAATTTCCAAATGAGTTTTGTTGTTTTCCCAAACATACACGACTACTTTTACCTTCCAATTTTAGGCCGTTCCTTCCAAATTCCCAACCGCTTTTCAGTTCCTAAACCGAAACCGACTCGCCCGAGTCTCAGAACTCGAACTCAGCAAACCAAACAAATAGTCCTTCATGACACCGCCTCGGCCTCTGCTCTCAAAACCCATCCGACCAGCGACACCTCCTCCGCCGTTGCCATCATCCTTCAACAAAGCCTCAAAACTGAGCCCAAATTGGAATAGGGCATCTGGGTACCGTCTCCATGCTCTCCGACCCATCGTCTTCATGGCCGCCAGCTCGAGGCCTGGCGTTTCTTCTGCCCCACAACACTCATCCTCCCTGCCCATCAGTTCCGATATCGTTTCCGATGCCGGAGTCGGTCAGAATTCAGCAAATTCACCAAATAAAGTAGAAGCCGTCGAGGAATACTTAGACAAGGTACGAAAAAGTTTACATTTTTTAATCATGTAACTTCTACCGGTTTTGGCATACTTTGATTTTAACTTCACTGATTTTTTGGGTGGATTTGTAGGTGGTATACAGATTTCGGTTCTTAGCGTTTATGGGAGTTTTGGGGTCTTTGATTGGGTCATTTCTTTGTTTCATCAAGGTATGATTGTTAAATAAGTAAGAGGTCTTATGTTTGATTCTCGACAAAAGCAAATTTGAACCACCTAATTGCTAACCCATTATGATATTTAGCCTACTCCTCCCTTAGTGTAGATAATTTCGCTTGTTAAAAAAAATAAAAAAAATACAACGAATATATTTACATTAAGGCTGGGGCATTTGGTATCGAACGTTCAATCAAGGAGAGTCGAACCTAAAACCTCCAACTTTATATTGCAGTACTAAGTAGCTCATTAGCTGAACCATGTTTTAGCTATGCTTTTCGTTTTTGTTTTATTCGCTAAATTATGATTGTTATTTTTACTTGACATCCCCGAGTTTCGTTCCTCTTTCTATCAAAATATATAAGGCAACCCAATTTCCTCTGTTGTTGAGAGATGTCTCACAATTGGGACGATTGCCAGATTTGCATGGTTGATAAGGCTAGAATGCATTATGCAAGAAAAGAAGATTTTGGTAATGGTAGAAAATATAGCGTAAGGACGAAATGAGGTAAGCTCCTCTGCCACTTAATAAAAGACCAATGAATGCAAAAATAAGGCCTTGAAAAGAACTCATTTACATCCCCCCTCAAAAATGTCAATTGAGCCAAGCTAGGACAGTACCTCTTGAATTTGAGCTGGTGTTATACCTTAGTTGTTCTTCACTAGGAACGTAAAGGCTTTAAATAGTGCATGTTTCTTTTTCTTTTTGTTTCAGTAAACACAGGATTACAAGCAATATGTAGGTTAGCTTGATTGTAACAGAGCATATGCATAAGCCATGATTAGATGAATCCAAAGTTGTTAGCGAACATGTGGTAATTAGCTCGCTAGCTTTATATGCCGTTGCCTATATTCTGCTTCAGTACTTGAGCGTGAAACAACATTATATTTTTAGCTCTTTCAAATAACCAAGTTTCCTTCAAGGAATGTGCGTAGCCAGTTGTGGTTTGTAATTTTGTAATGAAATTAGCAACCTGCCAATCTGCATTTTTATACCCAACAATTTGGGTATCACTTGATATGATTATGCATGGTGGTGTATGTGGCTGTCGATGTATAGCCATCCCGTTGTTCGATTCAGGAAGTGAAATGATTACAGGATAACATGATGCTTTTATGTTGATCTCTTGACACATGGGCTTTCTCTTCTATGCACTGATTTAAAATCTTACCCAAATATGCAGGGCTGCACTTATGTGGTACAGTCTTTCATGGAGTACTCTGTAAATCGCAGTAAAGTAATCTGGTCGCTGGTTGAGGCTATTGGTGAGTATTTAAATATTATAACTTTTTCCATGATTTATGGTTTTATTTTTTATTTTTTTTTTATTGTCTTTGATTTAAGAACCATGAAACGAACATTTGTTTTACTAGAGATATTTTTCAACGTAAAGACAGAGCAAACAAGAAGAAAACCTAGAGAGAAATTTTTTTCATTATACGGCCAAGAAATTTAAACTTCTAGAGGAATTGATTTTTTTGAAGCTCTAAAAGTCCCTATTATATTATTTAAAACTTAATAAAACTTTACCACATCCCCAAAAGTAATGGATTTTCACCAATCAGATGTTAGAGATTTGGAAATTAAGAAATAAATTTGCATTCATTGGGCTTTAACTAAGATTAGTTGAGTTATGACCAAGACAGTTGATGATTTCCTCTCTTGTCAGACAATCGTTATAGTAGTTGCACAACTCTTTTGTAGTTTCTGTTCAATCACGACAGTCTGCATTTTAGTCGGTGAATTTAATTTCTTTGTTTTTCTTTTCTTTTTTCCGGGTTATCTGACCCATTATTCAGTTTAGATTGTAAACTTTTGCCATAATCCCCGCATGCACTGGGTGGTCATTTGTGTTTCTAGAATTTCATGTCTTTAAAAGTTTCGCATGCAAAAATGGTTATAAAACAATTCTAATTTAAAAAATAGGACTAACATGTCCACTGTTGTTTCAACTTAAAGAGTTCCAAATTGATATAAGGAGGTCATATGTAGAGTTCTTGACTAGGCGTAAAAGCACTTTAAGGAGGAGCATATTAGGGAGGACTATACTTGACACCATCAATATTAGATATTGAACTTCCCTACGAACTTGAGATGGTAGAGGACCAACATCTGTTAATTTTTCTTGTAATACAGCATATGTTTCTGCAAATGACTCACTAACTATTTTCTTATGGCATGTTTAGATGTTTATCTTTTGGGAACAGTGATGTTGGTGTTTGGAATGGGTCTTTATGAGCTCTTTGTCAGTAATCTCGGTCCTTCGGAATCTTCGGCAGATGATAAAGCTTCTCACAAATCAAATCTTTTTGGCATGTTCACTCTAAAGGTCAGTCTCTGAATTTTCTCGGGATGCAAGCCCTTTTCTTAGCTACATTTATTTTTATAATATTATTCCTTTCTAGAATTAGTGGACAATGCTAGCAGATAAAAGAATGAAATTCTACGCGTGTCCAACTAACAGGTATTTACATAGAATGCTAGTAGTTCATTATCCAGTAAGATGCTCTAAGAAATCAGCCTTGCATCATAAGAACAGGCGAGAATAAGTGAACAAGGTAGCCCTGAATTAAGGAAATGTAATATGCTGTAAACAGCCTATCTTACCAACACTTCAAAGCTATTCTGCAGTCAACCGAAAAATAAAATCTTATGCAACTTGCCCTTAATATTGTCAATCCGAGCTCACTGCACCGGTCAGCAGGTTGGGGTTCAACCTGATTTGAAACAGTCGATGCACACCCCTAGCCTTAGGTTAAGTCCTTAGTTTATTTATTCTCTCTCTCTCTGTGCAAATTCTCAGAACTGGGGTAAAGTTGCTATTGTGGCTGTAGGATTGATCGCAAACTTGAGAAACAGTAACTTCACGTAAGAGTTGAGACTTGAGAAGAATTAGTTTCTAAACAAAGAAAAACACTACAATTCAGGTGGGAACAAATTTTATTCTTCAAGCTTCTTAAATTCTTCGAGGTGCACTCTCTGTTCTTGTTGAAGTTCTTATTCTGGCTCCTGAAGTTTTCATACCCTAGTTTCAGACTAAAATAAAGATCTGTGGTTCTCAACTGGAGCAGCTTTCTTATGACATCCATTGGGAAGGGTAGTACTGATTTCGGTCTTTGCTTTCGTAAGTGGTTATAAAAATTGCAAAATCAGTATTCATCAGACTTCCGTGGTTGGCTTGGCCAGTGGTTCAACCAGATTGGTCTCGCTGCCTCGGCATGCCCATTTCACAGCCACCATAGCCATTCCAAATGACCAAGTCCTTTACCCTTGTTCTGAAAGCTCACAGAAGAGAGTGGAAAAGAAAGGGGAAGGGAGAGAATAAAACAGGAGAATAAAGATAGGAACTGAAATATCCTCAATAGGGGGTCGCGTGGAAGTCACATATCGAAACTAGAAGGAAATTTGATTGATTTGGTTTCCTTAAACTTTTCCCTATATTGAACATTTCGTTTCATTTCGTTTTTACAGGAGCGGCCGAAATGGTTGGATATCACAAGCGTGAATGAGTTGAAAACGAAGCTTGGCCATGTAATAGTGATGCTACTTCTAATTGGGTTGTTCGAGAAGAGTAAGAAAGCTGTTATACAATCTCCTCTGGACTTGCTTTGTTTTTCCGCGTCTGTCCTCCTTGCTTCTGTTTGCCTCTTTTTATTGTCTAAGCTCAGCGACTAGACTTGAAAAGCCACAATATAGACACAGCTACATGTATCTTTCATACAGCTTGTAATGAAATGTGTACGGATAAAGATCACTTGCGAGAATCGTCCTTTTTTGAGCTGTTTCGAATCGTGTATCATAAATCCAGGCATATAAACTACAAGGAAGAGATGTAATCCGTATGTGTTGACGGGTCTCACCTCTATTAGAAAAAAGGTACAAATATGTGGTAAGTGTAGCATTACTAAGAAATTTGATCTCCACGACTCTTTAAAGGGTGTTTTAACTTAAGAAAATGAAAAATGAACAGTGGCACTTTTAAGTCTAGGGGGTTCTTTGGTAGGGAAATCGGATTGGAGGGTGAGAGAGGGAGGTTGGGACCAAAGCGAGGTAAGGTTAGCATGACAAATTAGAGCGGGTGGATATGTGTTTTTTGTGTTTGGAGCTTGCACGGACACGGAGGAGGAGAATAGGAGGAAGAAGAGCTACATATTAAGAGTTTGTTAGAAAAGAGAGGATGTTAAGCCGGGTAGCTAAAATAGTTTTTTAACCACGTTCACTAGTAAAACAAAAATTTAAAGAAGCTCTTGGAGAAGCTCTTCATCTCCACGCTGCCTGGGCTTGAATGCTTGCATTAGAAGCCCAAAAATGTCCTTTTGAGGCTAGAATCTAATTCGGCCTAGGATCTAATTAGAGCAAGTCCAACCATGCTTGTTTTATCAAGGCAATTGGTGGGCCAGTTCAAGCCCAACATGTACCTTTTTTTTTTTTTTTTTTGAAAGAGTGCCCAACATGTAGCTTAGGCACACGATTAACACGAATCCCAATCTAGTGGGTCCAAACGCTAATTAGATTTACCACTAATCCATGCATGATAAGGAATTAACATAAGAAGACGAAGTTAGTGAGATCCACTTCCTATCTGATTATCCTAAAACATCTCGATCATTGGATATCGATGATTTTTATAAGATCGGCATACCCTATTTTTGTATGAGAATGGATCCTCTTTGGAGCTAAGCAGCCGGAGCTTTCTCATCAAACAATCTGGGCCACATAAATTAAATCCAACGGTTTTTATTAATTCATTTTCTTAGACCACTACACACAACCGACGATCCTGATTTGACTTGCACATCAATCAGCGGCCCATATTGTTTGATGAGGAGGCTTCGACTGCTTAGCTTTGGAGAGGATTCGTTCTCTTTTTGTATAAAGTGGTTTGATGCAGGGTGCATTGGTGGTCTCAAATCCATTAGAGAGGATCCGCTAAACAAGTGTGCATGGGTGGTATGCACTGCTTTTGCTCCGTTTCTCTAGCATGAATGTAAAGTTTAGGCTTCTATTTAGCTGTGATATTAGAAATTGATTTCGATCTTATTTTGTTGCTTGAAACTCAAGAGTTATTATTTTATTACTTAAAATTCAAAATTCGCTCTATGTTGATTTGTATTTGTTTCAACAGTCGAATTTGCTGACATGTATTAAAAAATACAAATGCATATGTATATGTCACCATAAAAAAGTGACCATAAGCTTGACACCTGTCTAATTCATTTTTAAAATTAAAACAAAAAAAAAACCCCAACCAACATTCCTTTATGTAAGTGAAGTCAGACACCAATTATGCATCGACCACCCACCTTCTTCTTGTGTTCTCAATCTCACTATTCTACCTCATTTTCTCTCTCTTTCTCTCACTGTTACTTTGACATGAAACATGAGGGATGATCGGTGGAAACATGGGTCGAGTTACACTAGAGCATAGAGGGATGGTCGCCCTTTTGGTAGTTCGAAATTCTGAAGAAAAGTGAGGAATCTACCCCTCTAAACCTGCACGAAATATGTTTGACGGAATGCTTGAATAAAGGATGTTGTCCTTGCTACTGCGCTATGCGTGCCATATTTATTTTTTTGATCCGATTATTTTATAATTCGAAATCAAAATTAGATTTCTGTTTTTAAAACCCGAGAACAAAAAAAAAAAAAAAAAAACATAAATATGCTAACTTAAGCATTAGAAGGGCATTTCTTAAATGTGTTTTAAAAACAATTAAAAAAAAAACAAACATAAATATGCAAACTTAAGCATTAGAGCCTCCACGCCAGGAATATTAAAAAAACAATTGAAAAAACAAACATAAATATGCTTATTTATTATCAGAATAAATAATTGACAAAAACAGAAGAGAGCCTACATATTATAATTGACAAAAATACTAAAGAAAATATATCATAATACATAATACTTATTTGTATGATATACAATAAATTATTTAAATCCACCTAGTTTGTTTAGGCACTGTTTAGGTGCTAGGCATTAGGGCACGTCACACCACCTAACTTGCGGATAACATCTGTTGGAGCCGATTTTCAACCGTCAAGGAGTGAAACCTGCGCAAGCCAAAAACAGGCAAACACCGTGGCCCCAAGCGTTGGGAAGGGTAGTTCCTGGCGTGGAGGCACTAATGTTTAAGTTTGCAGTTGTAAAGAGAAGGATATGATGTGTTCTTGGGTTGCATGTCACTCGACATTCCTCTTAATTGCCAGGAATAATGGAGGTTGGCGAGGAGACCGTTCTGATGTACAGATGCCACGTCGGAGAATGCCCATTTGTCTATTCTCCATCGTGGGAGAGAGGCGCGGCTGCGCCAGATTGTGCAGTCTGACACTTCACATAGGCAGGAAGGTACTAAACAATCTAGTCTAAGCGGCCTAGTACTTGGGTGGAGATAGTTGGCCGAGTCCGTACTTTGGAGTGGACCATCCCACTCTGGAGGCTAAGTCGGTTATATTCGATCATACCGGGAACCACCTAATCAGATCAATCTCTCTTGGAGGGAAGGCTTAGCCTTTTGCTCACTCCGGGTCCGGCCCTAGGGAGCGAGCGTATATTATCTTCACTCTAGGGAGATTGTAGTTTGGGTCTTTCAACATCTGTTAGAACCATGTTCATTACACTATTACATAAAGGAACTATACTATAAGAAACGGTGCTTAAAATCCTCCTTCAAATATTCCTGTTAGTCCAAATCCTTCTTCGAATATTTCGGGTAGTCTAAATCCTCATTCGAATATTTTGGATAATTCTCAATAAAGTAAGGTCACTTAGTTGAATGAAGTATTGTCTAATCTTCCGGCAGACCATGGATTTAGACATTGAATTGTTATCTATATTTTTCTGGGATCATTTATCCTTTTAAATTTTGCCCTCTACTTGACAATTCTTGACTTTGCCACAAGGTGGAAACTCCAATTTTCGTATATGCCAATTCCACTCTTATCTAAGGGTTGGTGAGGTTTACTGTCCCATAAGTCTTTTTCCGACGTAAGAGAGGAGGAGAGAGAGAAAGAAGAAGAGAGAAACAGAAAGGGAGAGAGAGAGAGATGAGGAAGACGAGTGTGAGGGAAGGGGGGGGGGGAGATGGGGTGGAGGGTGTTGCTGTTTATTAAAGGGTGTGATATCCACACACCCCTTTTTACTTCTCACACATTCTTCTAATTTTCGACTGTCGGATCAGATGAATTGAATAAGATCAAATGACATAAATTAATAAGGGGTGTGTGAGAAGTAAAAATAATGTATGAAAAGTAAAAAGGGTGTGTGGATAGAACATCCTTTATTAAAGCGTATTGAAGATGAAGTAATCATAAATAACATAGACTAGCCTGGCAATTAGTTCTTTATTTATTTATTTTTTAAAATATATCATAAAAAATAATGAACTTACAAATAACCTATATTCCCATTTGTGAGGGTTTTTCTTTTATTTATTTATTTATTTTTGGGTGTGAATGTTTATGTATTTATTTATTTTTTGCATTTTTAATAAGAGAAGGGTTAATAAGAAGCCTTTACCCCTTATATATGGATAATTCCCCTTGGTTCTTGAACTCTATTTATTTTCTTATATGTTTTACGTTTTTCCAATTCATTTAAACATTACTTTTTATCCAACAAAAAAGTATTAATATTTTTTTAATCCACGTCAACATATTTGACAATTTTTTTGTGAAAGAGATGGAAACAAGTCAATGTGAAGCGAATTTTAAGTTTTAGGTCGTAAAGTGACCTACCTCTCCAGCACCACTTGCCAGTACCGGTAGGGGTGAAGGGTGGAGGAAAAAAGAGGACCGGGGGGGGGGGGTGGGTTTCCATCATAGATTCTTATCTGGGATTCTTGAAAAACATCAGTAATGGGAATTAAAAGAAAGGGAATGAGTTTTCTTTATGACTTCTTCCGTGTTTACTTGCATGTAAGAAATTAAAATTTGTAATGTGATTCTCATTCCTTTTCAGGAATGACTCGGAGGGAGTAGTTAATCTGATTCTCATTCCTTTTCTATCATGTTGTCTTCCGATTATATCCTCATTAATTATTCTATAATAATCCAAAATACCCTAGCAAAACCTAAGAAAATACCCTCTTGGATTATGAAGCTTTTTACTGCTAGTTTCAAAATGTACGATATGAGAAACATGCAAGTAAAGCATGCCATGAGGTGAGGTGAACTGCGAATGAGGATCCTCTTTGTGAGGACTCCAGAAATTTTCTAATCATATTCGTTCATTATATTTTGTGCGGTCAGTTTTCGTCAGGGATTGTTTATATTTAATTTTAAATAAAAAGATTTACAAAGATTTCTGACCAATATACGATGAACGGATGTGATTGGAGGATTTCCGAAATCCTCACGAAGAGGATCCTGATCCTCATTCGTGAAATACAAACAAAAAGTATAAAAGATTTTGTTGTTCATAGCAGTTCAAGCAAAAACAAAAGGTATCTGAACAATTGAAGATGGACTCATCACTCCTAGAATGTCGAACGATTTTGCTGTACTCTCATTAGATGCTTTCAAATTTCGATTAGCTTGTCTACTTATTGTTAAAGTGATTTGAATAATTTTATGCAAGGGTATATTAGTAATCAAGTTGTTCTCATTCCAATTCATTAGGATTAGTAAACAATAACCATGAGCATCAATTTCATTTTTATTCTGATGTGGATGGTAAAAAGCTTAATAGGAATGAGTTCTTCTCATCCTAGTTCCTTACCATTTCTCATTCTAAAGTTAACTGATTCTTTATTTCCTTATTGCTGATAAGTAAACGAGTCCTAAGACCATCTCCAATGGTGACCTAAAACCTAAAAATATTTAGCCCATAAAATTTAGGTTTTAGCCCAGAAACAGCTTTTCTACTCCAACCCTTCTGGCTTAAAATTTGAGCCTCAGATTATCAAAGAATGAATTAAGGCTATTTTTTTTTTAAATTAACTTTTTTAAAAATAAAAAAAAAATTATGTAGACTATCCTAAATTAATTTTATGAACATTTTAACCTAAAAATATTTAAATTCCGATAAATTTTGAAAAATCACTAAATCAATACATGAAAATCAAGATAAACCACATAAACTTAATACCAACGACATTTAATAAACCACATAAACTTAAAAAATAAAAAAGACAATTAATAAACCACATAAACTTAAAAAATAAAAAAAACAATTAATAAACTACATAAACTTAATACAATCGAAAACTCATAGACTACATAAACTTAATAATGATATTCACCATCTTGACTTGGTGATGGACTTGGGTGATAGTCTTGAGATGAATCATCATCTTGAAATATACTCCTTGTGGCATTCCTTCGTAAAATTTCCTTTTGCTTACCACGTAAGTATCTCTTCCTCTCTGGAGTGTATTTGTCGAGGTCCTCCATTATCAAATTTGTTTCGTACCTTTCTTGCTCCCTATCCCCTTGTTCCTTCATGGCCAAAAGCATTTGGGCCGATTCTTCTTGCCGACGGCACTGGATTTCGTTCATTATTGCCATTTCGCTAGCAAATTGTGCACGTGTCGGATCTTGGGACTTCCCTTTTCTCTTTGCTTCCTTTTGCTTACCTCTACCCGGGGGCCTTGCAAAAGAAGAAGTTGAGGTCATTTGTTCGACACCTTCATTGTCAGCAAAATTCACACCTTCATTGACATCATTTGGGGGTGGGGCTTCATTATGAAATAATTTTCCACATTGTTGGTTCGCATCGGTTCCCCACCTCGGACAATCCTTGAGGATGTTCCAAGCATGATGCAACTTAAAAGCTTGATTTTTTGGTGTAGTTCTTGTCTTGTAAATTGTCATTGCTTTGTCACCCTATGCAACAAATACATAAAAACAATTAGTTGCAAAATACTATTATGTACATGACAACTAAAATATCAACAAATAAACTCACAATTTCTGAGGCGCCCCTTCCACTAGGCATGTTAACCATGGCTCTCTCCAAGATTCTTTTCCATAAAGTGCACGCTTTATTGATAATCTTCCACCGATCATAAACACCACCAACTTCCCTTCGACCGGCGTTGGAGTTTTCATAGAACTTATCAACGATTTTACCCCATAAAACCTTTCTATTTTGATTGGTGCCGACGGCACCATCTTTGCTAATCGAAATCCATGCCAAACATAAAGCAATATCTTCGTCAAAGGTCCAATTACGACCTCTAATATGCTCTTTTGCCATCTTGAAAATTCTAGAAATGAGAATAAATGGTATAAAGAAAAATTGGAAGAATTGTAGGAGAAAAGTGAGTTTTGTGTGGATGTTTGAACAAATACATAGGTATTTATAGAGTTTTTGGTTGAATTTTAAGTTAAATAATTTTTTAAAATTATTCTAGCCGTTGGATTTAAATTTGGACCGTTAGATCTTTTTTTTTACCGTTATATTTAATTATATTTGATCTAAGCCGTTGGATTCAATAAATACATAAATATAAAACTAAAAAAAAATAAAAAATTGAACCTAGACCGTTGGATTAACCAACGGCCCAGTTAAATGTCACCGTTAGATCTATAAAGCAGCCCAACGACTACTTATTAGAATGATTGCTCAGGGAACAACCCACGTGGGGCTGTCGGGTGGGGATCAAATCTGGCACGTGCGGCACGTGGGAGAGTGGCTGAAAGGAAAGTGGGCTTCATAGCCCGTGTTTCACTCACAACAGGTAGGGCCCACAATGACTTTTGGCCTAAAAACGGGCTGGTATTTGGCCTTCTTTTAAGTTTTGGGTTTTAGGTTTTATTTAGCACATGGGTTGGAGTGGGTTTTGAGGAGAAAAAAAAGAGAAATTTTAGGTTATAAGCCATTGTTAGAGATGGTCTAAGGATCACATTGGTCCTTTTATAGAACCGCTCATGCTTGTACACCGCCATTTTGGCATCCAAAACTTTTCATTTTAATTTATGTACTTCAACATTAATTGCCTGGCGTTCAGATAGGCTTCAACCCCAAGGTAGCCGTGTCTCTAGTTCATACAAGTCATTTTTCAATATACGGTAAGAAAGAGAATGTGGGTGTAAAGCTACTTTGCATTGTGTTAAAAAGTGTGATATTTATACTTATTTTTACTTTTTACACACTTTTGTATTAATATTTTTAATCGTCAAAATTTTAGATCTTCCCCGTTCAAAGATAATCTATGCAAAAAATACTCAAAAACGAAATAGTAGAAATGACAGCTTATATTATTTGATAGATTTGGCATGTTGGATACTTGCATCTACACTCTGAGAGCCTTTGGACATTTCGGGGAGTTGGAATCGAAGGTTGGCCTCACTAGTAAAGAAACTTTGGGCAAAATGTTGTTGACGAAAATTCCAAACATCAATGCGGTGTCACTTCTGATGTAGATAGCAAGTTGATCTTGTTGAATCTAAAGGGGATAAGATAGGTTAGGATCTTTGGCGGGAGGATCTCCATCCTTATGTTTGTTCTTGGGAACTGGTATGGCAGGAGATCGAATAGGATGTGAACCGTCAACAACTTCCAAAGATCATGACCTATAAGAAATGGTTTGATTTGACGAAACCAGACAAGGTAATAAATTTACGAAAAATTTCTAATACTGTTCACTTTAATTAAAAATCACAATTTTACATTAAAAGGTCAATTCTGGTACTATTCACTTTACATTTTATTTTGTCTTTATTATTAAAACTCAAAATTTTCAAGTTCTTTTAATTAGTTTTCCTTATAACCAATGAATTTGAAAAAGTAAGTAATGTTAGGACTGGAAATATGGAAGGTATAGAGAAGGAAGACATGGCACAAGGAAAGAACCCTAGAAACCTAAAGACCAAAACAAACTTGAAAACACTAGGATTGATAAACATTTATTTATTTTTTTTTTGGAAAACCTCAATGGTACAAGAAAAATTTTATTGATAACAAAAAAAAGAAGTTACATCTTATCAAGAGGGACATAAACTTTCCCCTCATAAATCATAGATTACACAAACAATACACAGAAAAGAAGGGGAGGGGCATATAAACATTACTCTGCTAGAAACGAAAACAAGAGAGATACAAAGAAAAGAAGGGGGAAAACATGAAATCAATATAACGTTGAACGATGTATAAATATGACTCATTGTATTATTTAGTGTACAATGATTACAATATATATGGGTCCGTCAAACCCATATTTTAGAAAGAATATATATTCACGATTATGATCGACTTAAGGGGGTCGTTGGATAATCATTTCGTTTTTGGTTTTTAGTTATTGGTTTTTAAGTTTTCACTTTTTTTTTTTAAATGAAAACTAAAATCTTGTTTGGTAACTACTTTCAGTTTCAGCTTTCATTTTCTCAAGGCCAAAATTTTAAAACTCAAGAAAATTGTTTCTAGTTTTAATTTATCATTTTTCTGAAAATTGAAAGTAGTTACCAAATAAGATTTTAGTTTTCAATTTTCAAAAATGTAAATGTAAACACGAAAAGTTCCTGAAACAAGAAACAAGAAACCGTGTACAAAATATATTTTTTGTGTTTAATGATTTTGGGGTTACAATCTCTTTGTAATTTGATCCTCTGATTCTATCTTCGTAGGGTGTAGGTTTGTGGATGAGCTGTTGATCCAAAGGGCCGTCGGGGCTTGATCTAGGGATGAACATTTGATGAACGGATCTTCAAGGGGCGTTGGGCTTGATCTTGAAGAATGGGTGTATGGGTTTGTGGATGAGCTGTTGATCCAAAGGGCCGTCGGGGCTTGATCTAGGGATGAACAGTTGATGAACGGATCTTCGAGGGCTTTTGGGCTTGATCTTGAAGACTGGGTGTATGGATTTCTTCAAGGGCTTTTAGGCTTGATCTTGAAGGTTGATGGATGAGCGGATCTTCAAGGGCTTTTGGGCTTAATCTTGAAGAATGATTGGATGTGTGGATTTGTTGAGGTTGTTGATCCAAAGGGCCGTTGGGGCTTGATCTTAGGATGAACGGATGATGAATGATGAACACTTCTCTTCAGATTTGACGAAGAACGAAGATAGCTTTCTCGGTCCTTCGAGATTTGCTTGAGAGCTTTAGAGTTTCAAAGCTTCAAAGTTTTGGTGTAATGTAAATTTCCTTCTTTTTTTCTTCTTCCTTTCCCTCCCCAAAATGAATGCCTTAGCTTCCTATTTATAGAATTCCAAAACTTGTTTTTTTGGATTTAAATAATCAGATGAAATAAATCATTTCTGCCAGGTATTGACACATGTCCTATTTGATGACTTTTCCAATTTATTTCGATTTTTCGTTGAGTCACACGCTACATGTAAAATTTATGTGACACGTGAGCGTTGAAATTTTAATTATTGGTCAACATTCATTTCACCGAAATTTTGATGTCTACAAATGCCCCCACTTCAAGGCGCGTCGTAGACATGTGCTTGTCACGTGTAGAAGATGCGTTTTGAAGTCCCTTAATGTAGATGTCAACCCAAGGGCCGTCGAGGCTTGATCTTGAATTGGGCTGGAAATTTCTTCAAGGGCCATCGAGGCTTGATCTTGAGTTCGACTGGAAGATTTTCTGGTTTCCTCCAATCGTTGATTTTCCACAGGCTTAATCTTGAACTGGGCTGGAGATTTCTTCAAGGGCCATCGAGGCTTGATCTTGAGTTCGACGGGAAGATTTTCTGGTTTCCTCCAATCGTTGATTTTCCTTTGTGCTACTCTTGAACTGGGCAGCATGATTCTTTTGGTCTCCCCCGAAGGTCTGAGTTTACTCCTTTTATCTGTTTCTTTGTTCAATCTCTCCAATTCGTATTGAAGAGGGTTAGAGGATAGCTCAGCATATGCAGTTGTTGCTTGTCTCCACATGCTTCAATGTATCATTTTCACTTGCCTTACTTGCTCCCCTTTGCAGAAGTGGTCCCTTCTCTGGAAGTGTATTAACCGTTGAAGATGACTACTCGAGAGCAACGCGAGGTAAGCAACCAGGGAATAGATTCCAGGCAGTCGGTTCCAGATCAGAAGACTGACTCCAAGTGCCGGCTGATTGCTTCTTTCACTTTGCCATGCGAGTAAGAACAAGGACAAAGAAAAAGACAGGGAAAAAGCATGATATGAGATACCTTTGCTTTTGACCTTGATGATATGAGATACTTTTGCTTTGGAAGAAGCAGCGAATGAATCAGCACATGTATTTGTTGTGCTTGTCTCCACATGCTTCGATCTACCGTTTCCTCTTGGCTCATCTGTACTCCAGGTATCTGGTATCTTCTTTGGGGAAGAAGAAAAAATTGAGTATTTCGAGAGGCTTTGCTGGGAGTGCACCCTCAGAGGTGAGAAAGAGTTGGGCATTTTCTTCAGGTCTGTCTTGCCATAAAAGATGAAGGTCGACATATATAGGGATTTCTCAATAGCAAGTGGTGGTACTGTTCTTTTACCCTTGTCGACAAACGTCTCTTCGATATCTGAACGACGCCTCTTTGATTTCTGAACGACGCCTCTTCGATTTCTGAACGACGCCTCTTCGATTTCTGAACGAGCGCCACTTTTGGCAAAGTTGCACGCGTTTTCTGAGAAGCAGAGAAAGCGTTGCCGAACTTTGCGCTTGTCGGCAAAAGATGTGTAGTTGCGATGACGGCCTCCACGTGTTTTCAACTTTGTCAGATATCTTTTGACAAAGTTGAACGCATTTTTTGAAAAGCTGAGAGAGCGTCGCCGAAATTTACGCAGGAAATTCCGGCTTTTTGAATCGGTGGTCGTATCGCCTTGGCTTTTTATAGAGGTATCGATCACTTCCAACATGCACACTCTGAAGATTGCCCATTTGTGAAAATCGTCTCCGGCCCTTTGAGATTTAACTCCATCCATCCTTTTCTTTTAACGCCTTTGAAAATGGCTAACCCATCGAACATTTGCTTAGATTTGAGTCTCAGCAGTGATCCGGTTACGCCGCGTCAGGCTAAGGTATGGTGCCCGCCTTTCTTATCTTCTAATGGTCCTCTTACAGGTGAAGACTCCATGATGACGGATGCAACAACAGCTACAATAGTAGCTAGGAACCTCCTCACTCCTAAAGATAGTAGGCTGCTTTCAGGACGGTCCGATGAGTTGGCCGTTCAAGAGTCCCTAGCTCTCAGCGTTCAGTGTGCGGGCTCTGTGTCCAACATGGGCCAACGCCTACTTGCTCGCTCCCGTCAAGTTGAATCGTTGATGGCAGAGGTGGAAAATCTCAAGCAAGAGATCAAACAGCTTAAGTACGAGAATAGAAGTTTGCACGTGCTTGCAAATAACTATTCGACGGGCATGAAGAGGAAGCTTGATGAGCTGCAAGAATCTGAAGGTCGGATTCAAAGTGACCGTCAAAGGTTTGCGGCTTATCTCCAGAGGCACCTTTTTCCTGGGTCATCCAGCGTTCCACCAAGTATTGAGGCCTCGAATGATCTATCTTCGATGCCTCTCGCTTCTGGAGTTTTGCCAAGTAGTGGGGCTTTACGTGAACAACCTTTGTGAAAGCTCCAATCTTCTATTTCTTTTTTTTTTTTTTTTTTTTTCCATATGTAAGCACATATATGTAATTTATCAGAGATATCAATAAATAAACTTTATTTTATTTAGCGTAATGTGCTAAATAGAGCGCATATATATATATATATATATATATATTTTTTTTTTTTTGTTTTTTCCACATGGTGCCGGTGCACCAAGATCCTTTTTTTTTTCTTTTCTTTGCTTTCGGTGGTGCTGATCCACCAAGATAGATCCTTTTTTTTTAATAATATTTATATATATATATATATATATATTCCCCACATGGTGCAGGGAGGAAATGCAGAGGAGCTTGGAGTAGTAGGAGGTAAGAGACGGAGTTGCAGCTGAAGTGCGGTGCTGAAGTTCTTTGCCGACTTCGATCATGGTGGCCAAAGCAAAGCTGAGGGACTTGCAGGCGAGGAGTTGCATGGATGGAGAGGAAGAAGTGCCTTGTCGTGTCCCGTCATCTCAAGCTTGCTGGGCGACCTAACAACCACCTGTCCACCGCCGTCGACGACGGCGTCTCCGAGCCCGCCACTGTGCAAGAATCTGCAGCTGGCTCCGTTCTTGCAGTAGCCTCTGGCGAAATACAAGCAGGGTTTCCACCCAAACCCTGAGTTGGGGTCCTCCAAGCTCACGTCGCTGACTGAGCAACTTCGTCGGTGGAGCTGATGAACTTCCCGAAGATGGAGGATCAGAAGGCCATCCAGGAAGCCGCATCGCAAGGATTGCAGAGCATGGAGCACCTGATCCGGTTCCTCTCCCACCAGCAGCAGACCCCTCACGAAATGGCGTTCCACTCCTTCGCGGAGGACCAGCCGCCGCTCTTCGGAGCTCTGACGTGGCTCAACAACGCAGCTTTCCGCCAGCAAAACACCAGCTTCAGCGGCCTTCACGACGCGGGGAGAAACGACGACGTGGTCATATCGCCATCCGGGAAGAGCAGCAGCTGCAGCGATCGGAATCGGAGGGATATAAACGGGTACGACGGCGGAGAAGAGGAGGAGGGGGAAGACGAGCTGGAGTGCGAGAGGAGAAGGTGACTTGAGAAGCGAAAGGTGACGGGGATTTAGACGGAGACGATGAGGACGACGACGGCGACGACGGAAAAATGGACGGCGGTGATGAAGGCATCGTCGTATCACACGGCTCGCGTAGCTTTCTCTTGTTCATTCCTCCACCGCTCTCTTCCACTCCGATATCCCTCGCCGTCGTCATGTAATCCTTCAGCCTCTTGACGTCAGCTAACTTCACCGGTTTAACTATGAAGTCCTCCGCACCTTCTTCCAAACACCGGTCTATGCGCGCCAAAACGTTCTCGGATGACATAATCACGACGGGAGTTGCTTTGAATGTGGAAGATTCTTTGATTTTCTTGAGCAATTCGTAGCCGGTCATCCCAGGCATACAGTAATCCGTGATGATCAGGTCCACCTTCAAGCCGTCGAATCCGGCGGTGGAGCTCTTTTCCTCGTCCAGGCCGAGGAACTGCAGAGCTCTTCTTCCGCTGTCAACAGTCGTCACTTTGTAGGAGGAAATTTTGAGCAATCGCTCGATGACCTTGCGATCAACGAGGCTGTCGTCGACGGCGAGAACGTGAGCTTCCTCCGAAACCAACGGCGGCGAGAGATCCAGCTTCTCCGACTTCCTCCGCCACGAAGCGACACCGTTCCTCGCCATCTTCCGGATTGGAATCGGAGAAGTTAAAAACAAGGGTTGCTCTGCTTTCTGTGGCTGAAGTTTTATACAGTGGACAAATGGTGGAGAGAAATGGCGAGGTGAAAGTTGTCTGTCTGCGTCCGCAGCTCTCAGAAAGGCGCCATTGGTGGTGGCCATGGAATTGGGTGGATCGAGACGATCGAAAACCTGAGAATTTTGGGGATTTTTTGAAGGGCTTTTGGTATGGGTCTTAAGTGTAGGCAAACCCACTTTAACATTTTATTTTATTTTATTTTATTTTTTTTTAAAAAAAACTGTAACAATTTTATAAAAAGTAATATCTTCCCCTGTAATAAAATTGACTTTTATTAGTCAAGCATTTAATGAAACCTTTAATTTTTATTTTGATATGACTGGACTCGAAAATTGAATGTTTGAGTTGCCTACGTACCCCTCCAAAGAAAAGATCAAGTCATAATGTAGTTCAAATACATATATTTTTTTTTGTTGGTGCCGTACACAGTTTATGCTCTTGCGGGCTAGGAGCATTTTGTTGTCACCTTTTACGCTCGTGCGGACAGTGAGCTTTTGGTGCCATTTGCAGTTTCAGCTCATGCAAGCAAGGAGCATCTTGGTGCCGTTTGCATTTTCAGCTCATGCAAGCAAGGAGCGTTTGTTGTCGCCTTTTATGCTCGTGCGGACAAGGAGCTTTGGTTGTCGCCTTTTAGGCTCGTGCGAACGAGGAGCGTTTTTTTTTTTTATGATTTTGTCAAACGATCTTAGAGAGGCATTCCTTGCAATCTACATAGCAAGGAGTCTTGACTGAGTGATTGAAGAAGTTTTTGGGGAAGAAATCGCGCATCGTGATGGCAACGGGCGATCTTTGTGTCATAATTTCATCATCCTCAACATTTTCATGTAGCTTTGAAGGTTGACGGTAGCTGCTTTGCCCCCTTTCCGATTGGTGAACTTGTGGAGGAGACCTATGTTTCTTGTGCATTTTCTTTGGAGTGACATAAGTCCATCCTTCAACTTCACTTGACTTGACTGACATGGTTTTGGAGCATGCCCCCAGCGGTTGAGGTGAAGATTTTGAGTTCAAAGAGGCAGAAGTGACGGAGGTATAGTTTGATTTCACCACATCATTAAGATCTAGCTCGATGATCCCTTTCTGAGCCAACTTCATGATGAGATCTTTTAGCACAAAGCACTTTTCCGTCGGATGACCAATGAAGCGGTGGAATTTACAGTACCTTGGACTGTCAGTACGGTTCATATCTTCCGGTCGTTTGCACTCAGGTAGGTCGATCACTTTTTTGTCAAGCAAGTCTTTCAACATGGCAACCACGTCAGAGTCGGGGAATGGATAAGTCTTCTCCTCAAGCTCCTTCAAAGTGCGTCTACGTATCTCTTGATCACGAAAAGCTTCGGTTTGAATCGCCTTGCCTCGTGTGTGGATTTTGACTGGAGTTGTGTTGACCGTCATTGCTTCCTTGGTGGGTTTCCACGCAGCCTTATCCACCTTTGGCCCCAAAACTTTGTCATTCTTGTAGTCGGCGATCTGTTCTTTCTTCCCATGACGGGTGATGCTTAACTCCATATCATGGGCGCGAGTGGCTAACTTCTCAAATGTTCGTGGTTTGATGCCTTGAAGGATGTAGTGTAGTCCTCACTGCATGCCTTGAACGCACATCTCAATGGCGGAGGTTTCAGAAAGCCGATCTTTGCAATCCAGACTTAAAGAACGCCATCTATTTATGTAGTCGACGACAGGTTCATCTCTCCACTGTTTCGTACTGGTCAGCTCTAGCATGCTTATAGTACGACGAGTGCTGTAGAAACGGTTGAGGAATTCCCTTTCTAGCTGGTCCCAACTGTTGATAGACTCAGGTTCGAGGTCAGTGTACCAGTCAAAAGCGTTACTTTTCAGCGAACGCACGAACTGTTTGACGAGGTAGTCTTCCTTTGTCCCAGCATTGTTGCAAGTTTCAATGAAATGGGCGACATGTTGCTTCGGGTTGCCTTTTCCATCGAACTGCATGAATTTTGGGGGCTGATAACCCCTTGGCATCTTCAAAGCATCAATCTTCTTGGAGTAAGGCTTTGAGTACAGTACGGAGTCATGCGAGCTTCCTTCGTACTGTGTCTTGATAGTGCTTGCGATCATCTCCTGTAGCTGCTGGATAGAGAGAGATCTCATGGATGCCGTTGCTTGGTCTAGCTTCGGCTTCTCTTCAACTTTCTCCGCTGATGGCTCCTCTTCTTCGTCATCTTCTTTCTTTAATAGGCCAATATTTGGGTCGACTTTCACGTCGGGCAGCGCATCTACTTGGTTGACAAGTGCGGCAATCTGCAAGTCCTTCTCTTCCACAGTCCGTGTGAGCTTTGCGATTGCTTCATTCATCTGAGCTAGCTGCTCCTCGATTGAAGTTGCTCCAGTGGTCATGACTTGCATGGTTGTACTGCCGCTTGGATCAGGGTCGGAGAGTAGGGACTCTGAGTATTTCCTCGGGCTTTCGTCTTCTTTACCTTCTTGAACCGTGATGTAGAAAACATCTTGGATCTCCTCTTCAGTGCCGTTCTCTTGGGTTTGTTGGCATGAAGATTTGCCAGTGTAGACGATGATGCGCCTCCTTACCTTCAGTGGTCCTTTTGTGTCGACCTCTAGGATTGCTTGGCGCTCCATCCTTGAAGGAATCAAGCTTCGAGCGTCGTCTTTTTCTCCTAACCCATCGAGCTTTTCTTCCTTTGGTGTTGTCTTCCTCTTTCCAAAAGGCTTACCATTATCTTCAAATCTTTCTGAAGCTGATCGTCGTAGAGGAGAGATAGCTGTGTTGCTTTGTTTCTTAGGCTTTAACAACCTTTCAAAAACAGAGCTTTGGGATGTCGGCGCGTTAAGCCTCTTGAAGACAGAGGTTCGGTCTTGACCACCAATGCGATTAAGCACTGAAGTTCTGGAGCTTGAATGGCTCATCCTATCGAAGACCGACGTCCGAGGGGAGGGTTTAGGCTCTTCTTGGTCTTGTTCAATGCTCACGCTGGTGTGTTGAGCGCTAGCTTTCTTCACTTTGCTTGAAATCTTCACGGGTGCATTTGGTGTGAAGCCAAGTCCAGCCTTGTTGTTGTCAACTCCATAATCATGCTCCTTCAACTTCTTTTGAGTCTCGGTG